>NW_012119587.1:118164-124201 GCF_000951035.1 Colobus angolensis palliatus
TGGTCTCGATCTCCTGACCTCGTGATCCGCCCATCTCGGCCTCCCAAAGTGCTGGGATTACAGGCTTGAGCCACCGCGCCCGGCTCAAAGTCTATCTTCTAAAAAGAGACCTAGACTTTTTTCCGTTACCATAGACACCCTACATCAGCAACAAACAGTAGTTGACAATAGTGCACATTTACATTACACATTCATGAAGAAAACAAGAATTCGTCTTGATGGAAGCCCCAGTGAGAAAGAATGAGCATTCTGAAATTCAGGTGAGGGTCTTTATCCTGGGATTGGTTTATCTCTGGTCCTATATACAACATAAAATGAAGGATCAACATTGACATGGCAATGAGTGACTCCCATGGCTTAAGCGCATATTTAAAAGTGCGTGAGGGCCTTTAAGCTGAGGCTAGTTTATCTCTGGTTCCATGTTCACCAGAATCAATAGAAACTTTTTTTTTTTTTTGAGACATAGTCTCACACTGTCACCCAGGCTGGAGTGCAGTGGCGCCATTGCTCACTGCAACCTCTGCCGCCCGGGGTTCAAGCTACTCTCCTGCCTCAGCCACCCAATAGGAACATTTTTAACTTAACAATAAAAACCTCTTTGGGCTTTAATAAATATTCTTCTCACAGATAAGAACAATAAGGATAAGAGCAACAAAACTTCACATTTATGAGCATGCCCTGGAGAGTAAGCTTTCAGAACTGTCTCGTAAGCTTTTAAGTTCACGTTAGCATTTCAAGACCCTGCTTTTTTCTCACGGTATGCCTGTGTTATTCACAGTCATCATTTTGGCCTACCTAGATGCCTTTACTGTTTCAATTTGGCTAATTGGCTGATTATGTTCACCTGAGCTGAGCTAATTGGCTTATTGCAATCACGTGGGCTGAGCAAATTGTCTTACTGAATTCTGGGCTGCAGGGATAGAAAAGTAAGACCACCTCTGACCTACTTTTATTCTGAAGGTTTTTTTATAGGACAGATGCATAAATGGACATTTTGTAGATGGACCCATGTAATCTATTCTGTGTTTATATGTTTGTCAATCTATCTTATATCTATGTTTACATGTACAAAAAGAAACTCCAAACATAAACTATGTTAGAGGTCATTTGCATTTTCTTTTCCTCTAGGCCAGATAAATCTAATCAGCCAATTTGTTCAATAACTTTTGTTTGATCCAAGCTACACACCACATCACATTTTTTTGATAAGTGTGAAGATGTCCTACTTACCTGGAACCTGGGTTCTTTTAATTCTGTCTCTCACCAAACCAGCCCATTGGGATTCTGTCCATCCAGCTAGGAAATTTAAAAATACCTGACACCAGTGAGCCTAGCCTTCCTACACACAAAAAAACTTTGGCCTAGTCAACAAGAGTCACCTTTGGCACCTCACTGCATGTTCACTCTTACTTAACAGAAATTTGGCCAGACAGTGTGTACTGTTATATTTGCTTTCAGTATCACGGTCTTATTCTAAAAGGAGACCTAGACTTTCTTTCTGTTACCATAAAGACCCTACTTCAGCCCCAATGACAAAAAGATAAGATTGCACTTTTACGTGACACACTCATGGAATAAAGCAAAAACCTCTCTCTTTTTTTTTTTTTTGAGATGAAGTCCCCCAGGCTGGAGTGTAATGGTGCGATCTCAGCTCACTGCAACCTCCGCCTCCTGGGTTCAAGAGATTCTCCTTCCTACCTCAGCCTCCCAAGTAGCTGGGATTACAGGCACCTGCCACCACGCCCAGCTAATTTTTTTTTTTTTTAGTCGAGATGGGGTTTCGCCATGTTGGCCAGGATGGTCTAGAACTCCTGACATCAGGTGATCCACCTGCCTCGGCCTCCCAAAGTGCTGGGATTACAGGCATGAGCCAGCATGCCCAGCCATAAAAAACAAAACAAAACAAAAACCCTGTCTTGATGGAAGTTCTAATGAGAAAGAATAAGCATTCTCAGATGTGGGTGGCCATTGGACTTGAGTTGGTTTATCTTTCTTTACAACATAAAGAAAGGGTCAACTTTGACATGACAATCAATGACAATCAATAGTTTCCATGGCCTTAGTACATGGCCATTTCACAGAAGTGAATGAAAAGGACAAATGTTTTTTCTTTTATGTTCAATGCAGCAAAATGTATGTCACAGCATACCTCTATTTGTGCATTATTTTAGATACAGTTTATAGAGCAAATAAGTTTATATATCTATTAAAGTTTCTCTCTTTTTTTTCTTTTTGAGACAGAGTCTTGCTCTGTCACCCATGCTGGAGTGCAGTGGCACAATCTTGGCTTACTGCAACATCCATCTCCCGGGTTTAAGCGATTCTCCTGCCTTAGTCTCCGTAGTAGCTGGGACTACAGGCACCCACCACCATGCCTGGTTAATTTTTTGTACTTTTAGTAGAGACTGGGTTTCACCATGTTGGCCAAGCTGGCCTCAAACTCCTGACCTCAGGTGATCCACTCGTCTCGGCCTCCCAAAGTGCTGGGGCAACAGGTATGACCCACCACACACAGACTAAAGTTTCTTTCTATATTACAATTAGTACCAATATTTACCAATACTTCCACTTTCTGTATCTCTATTCTTTACAAATATGAATACAAAGATTGGTACATCGGGATATAGATATACATAAGTAAATAGATTTTAAAAACTTACATACAGGATTATGAGTATATCTTTGTAAATATTTATGTATAAAAGAAATGTTCCCCAAAAGATCATTTTCAATCTCTTAACATATACCAATGATGCAAGTATACAATTACTTCCAAGCTCCTTTGCTTGACAGAATTTCCGAATGGAACATAACCATTCAATATTGTTTATACAAACATAAAAATACCTTCACCTTCAGTGGCAAATAAACTGACAGCAAAGCCATGTTATACATGCTGCTTGATGAAGCTGCGGTTGTTATTTGAATAATTTCTTGATTGGATCTACCTGTGCAAAACTAATTGACTTATTGTAATAAACTAAGCTAAGCTAATTGGCTAATTGGATATTTCTGAACTGAGCTAATGGGCTGATTGAAATCACGAGGTTTCAGCTAATTGTCTGATTGGATTTACTAGAAGGTAGCTAATTTTCTTGTTAAAATCACATGAGCTAACTTTCAGGTTAGAATAACTTAGGCTAAGCAAATCGGCCCATTAGATTCACCTGGGCTGATCTCATGGGCTGATTGAAATTGCCAGGGTTGAACTAATTGGAATTACCAGGGCTGAGCTACTTTACTGATTGGAATTGCCTGGGCTGAGCTGATTGGCTAAATAGAATCAATTGGGCTGAGCTAACTGGCTAATGGGAATGACCTGGGCTCAGCTAATTGGCTAATTGGAAACACTTGGGTTGAGCTCATCAACTGATTATATTTACCTGGGTTGAGAAAATTGGCTGATTGTATTCATCTATCTTGAGAGGCATGAGTAGGAACATAACCTCTGACTTTTCATTTGTGAGTTTCTTACAAAGCATAGCCACATTACATACACATATTTATATGACCCTGTGTCTCTGTGTATGTTTATCTTTTTCTTTTTGAGACTGTCTTGCTTTGTCGCCCATGGTGGAATGCAGCGGCATGATCATGACTCACTGCAACTTTTTCCTCCCAGGTTCAAGTGATTCTTGTGCCTTATGAGCAGCTGGGATTACAGGTGTGCACCACCATGCCTGGCTCAGTTTTGTATTTTTAGTAGAGCTGCGGTTTTGCCATGTGGCCAGGTCACGGTCTTGAACTCCGGGCTCCAAGTGATCAACTCACCTTGGCCTCCCAATGTGCTGGAATTACAGACGTAAGCCAGTGAACCTGGATGTATATGTTTATCTATCTACATATATCTGTATTTAAGTGTACAGAAAAAAGTGTCCAAAAAAACCCTGAAGTTCGCTTTCAATATAGCAGTCTATAGTCAAGTCCCAGACCTTATGTTTTATTTTCTTACCCAAAATGTCATTTCTTGAGCCAACAAAACAGTAAGATATTTCTGTGTCAAGTATTCAAAAATAAGAGCCCTAAAATTGAGGGAAACTTTTTAAAGAATTATTTTTCATTTGCAAATTTGGGTTAAGGCTTTTAGGCTGAAACTAGTTTATCGATGTTTTCGTGTTCACCAGAATAAAAAGGGTCATTTTTGACTTGGCAGTATATAACTCTCATGACTTTAGTGGATTTTCTGCTAACAGATGTGAGCAACAAAGACCAAATCTTTTTTTGTAAACATTAAATGCAACAACATATAATCAGAGCATACCTCCACTTGTGTACCATTGTGGATAAAATTTAAAGGGCAAGTAAGATTTTGGATTTATGGAAGTTTTTCTTTACACTGCTATAAATGCAAATACTTATTTATCCTTTGACCTCCTATATGCTATATCTTTATTGTGTATGCAAATGGAAAAAAATGATAGATCTGTATATAGATGGGTAGATAAATATACAGATTTATATATTGGATATATACGTGGGTAGATAAATATGCATATATAAATATATGAGCATGCCTATGTAACTATTTATGTATACAAAAGATATTAATCAAAAGACATTTTAAATTCCCTAGCCTACACTGAAGATGCAGATGTAAACCTACTCTAACCCATATGGATCCATACCATCTCAGACTGGAACACAGCCATACAACGTTGTGTTTAAACATCAACAAAGCTTCACATTTAGGTGCATCGTCTGGGAAGTAAGTTTTCGGCAAAGCCATGTTAGACTCTAGCTCCAGTTTAGCATTTCAGGGCTCTGCTTCCTTTCTTACTGTAAGCCTATGTGATTCACATTTGCCATTTGGGATCTGCCTGCGTGGCTGCACCTTCCTAATTTAGCTAATTGACTTATATCAATCTGAGCTGAGCTAAGTGGCTCATTAAACTCACCTGGGCTGCAGAAGCTGGAAAGAAAAATGACCTCTGACCTACTTTTATTCTGAGGCTTCCCCACAGGACATGTGCAATAAAGGTCATTACGCTGACATACTTGTTACCCATTTTCTGTGTATATGTTTATCTAGCCACTCATATGTACAGAAAAGACAGCCAACAAGAGTAGGTCAGAGGTGATATTTTTTTCCCATTCAGTCCAGGTAAATTCAATCAACCAAAAGGCTAGTGAAAATTTTTCAAATTCAAACCATACACCAAATCATGCTTTTTGAGACGGAGTCTTACCCTGTCACCCAGGTTGGAGTGCAATGGCACAATCTTGGCTTACTGCAACCTCTGCATCCCAGGTTCGAACGATTCTCCTGTCTCAGCCCCCAGAGTAGCTGGCATTACAGGCACCCACCACCACGCCCAGCTAATTTTTATATTTTTAGTAGAGAAGGGATGTCACCATGTTGGCCAGGCTGGTCTCGAACTCCTGACCTCATGGTTTGCCTGCCTCGGCCTCCCAAAGTTCTGGGATTACAGGCATGAGCCACCACACCCAGCCTCAAATCTTGCTTTTTTAATGTAAAAATGTCCTCATTACACAGCACCAAGGTGTTTTCAACTCAGTCTCTCAAATTGGCCCATGGGATTGTGTCCATCTAGTTAGAAACATTCAGACAGGCCTGACACCAGTGAGCCTAACCTTTTTCACAAAGGAGCTTTGGCCTGGCCAAAAAGAACCACCTTTGGTGGTTCAGTGCAGTGTCACTATCACCTATTTGAAATGCAGCCAGGTAACAGGTACCATTATATTTGCTTTCAGTATGACAGTCTATCTTCTAATAAGAACCTAGAGACCCTATTTTAGCCACAAAGACAAAAAGAAAAGAGTGTGTTTTCACATCGCACGCTTATGGAAATAAACAAGAGTCCCTGTCTTGATGAAAGTCTTAATGAGAAAGAATAAAATTCTCAAATTTTAGTGAGAAACTTTGGACTGAGGCTGGTTCAACTTTGGCCCCATGTGCAACAGAAAGAGAAGGGTCAACATTGACATGGCAATGAATGACTTCCATCACCTTAGTGCATTTTTATCTCCCAGAAGCAAGAAACAAGAAAAAATGCTTCTTTAACAATATATGTTAAAT
>NW_012119587.1:124616-128759 GCF_000951035.1 Colobus angolensis palliatus
GGTTCAAGTGATTCTCCTGCCTCAGCCTCCCGAGAAGCTGGGACTACAGGCATGTGCCACCACGTCCAGCTAATTTTTCTATTTTTAGTAGAGACGGGGTTTCAACAGGTTGGCCAGGATGGTCTTGATTACTTGACCTCGCAATCTGCCCACCACAGCCTCCTGAAGTGCTGGGATTACAGATGTGAGCCACAGTGCCTGGCCCTTGCATTTCTTCTTGGTGTGTGCCTGTTCCACTCACACCCACCGTTTTGGTCCTACCTTGATAAATCCACAATTGTTATTTAGATAATTGGCTGATTGGATCCACCTGGGTTCTGCTAACCAGCTTACTGAATTTATTTTGGCTTCTGGAGTAGAATATGGAGATAACCTTTAACCTACTTTTTTCTGAGGCTTTCTTTGAAGACCTATACACAGATGAATATTACGTAGACATACCCATGTGATTTATTTTGTGTGTATATGTTTATCCACCTATTTTATGTCTATGTATATATGTACAGTAAGAAGCCTATAAAATAAAATTTATCGGAGGTGATTTCCATTATCTTTACTTACAAGTTAGGTAAATCCAGTCAGTCACTTAGCTCAGTGAAGATTTATTCAAGCCAAACAACACACCACGTCACTTTTTTTCATAAATTTAAATATTTCCTTGATAACCTGGCACCTGGATGTTTTTAATTTTGAGTTTCATCAAACCAGCTCACTGAGGTTCTGTTCATCTAGAGAGGAACTGCCAGAAATATTTGACACTAGGGGGCCTAGCCCTCCTCACAAAGAAGATTTGGCCGGGCAATTAAGAGCCACGTATAGCACTTTAGTGAATGTTCAGTATTACCTATTTGTTTTATTGGGTTTTTGTTGTTGTTGTTGCTTTTTGAGGCCATATTTGTCGGCCACCCTGGCTGAAGTGCAGAGGCACAATCTCGGTTCACTGCAACCTCCACCTTCGGGCTTCAAGCGATTCTCCTACCTCAGCCTCCCAAGTAGCTGAGACTATGAGCATGCACCACCATGCCTGGCTAATTTTTTTCTTTCTTTTTTTTTTTTGAAACGGAGGCTCCCTCTCTCTCCCAGTCTGGAGTTCAGTGGTGCGATCTCCGCTCACTGCAAGCTCCGCCTCCAGGGGTCACGCCATTCTCCTGCCTCAGCCTCCAGAGTAGCTGGGACTGCAGGCGCCCGCCACCACGCCCACTAAGTTTTTGTATTTTTAGTAGAGACGGGGCTTCACTGGGTTTGCCAGGTTAGTCTCGATCTCCTGACCTCATGATCCACCCGCCTCAGCTTCCCACAGTGCTGGGATTACCGGCGTGAGCCACCGCTCCCGGCCTTTAGGACCACTCTCATACTCACTGTATGCCTGTGTTATTCACATCAACCATGTTGTGATGTGGCTTGATAACATCACAAAATGTGATGCTTTCACTTTTCCAGTTTAGCTAATTGGCTGATCATATCTATCTGGGCTGAGAGGATTGGCTAACTGAATTAACCTGCTGCTGTGCTAATCAGCTTCCGGAATTCACCTGGTTTACAGGAGTTGTGAAGGAAAATAACCTCGGACCTACTTTTTTTCCTGAGACTTTTTTATCAGACGCATGTATATATGGAGTTTGTATAAACATACCTAGGGGACCCATTCTGTATGTTTATCCACCAATCTTGGACCTGTATCTATATGTATTAAAAAAGCCCCAAGAAAAAAAGAAAAAAAATAGGTCAGGACTGGACAGAAAAATCATATATAGAATGCAGAATTAGATCACAGCATCCACTCAGACACACAGAGCAGCGTGTTGAGACTGGCGTCATGAATTCTTCCTCCAGAACTGCTGCAGAAATGTACCAGAAAAGCCAAGAAAATCCACAAACCCGCTGAAAAAAGCAGACTGCTCCTGCAGGGCCTGGGAGACTGCCCAAATACTGTGAATGCCCAAGCTGTGAAAGTAAGAAAGGGGGATTGTTTGCCCCCAAACACACACCCTCACTGAAAAATCTGAAGATCTAGATCACGGAAAAAGAATTTGACCTTACCTGGAGCCAAATCAATTTAGAGAACTGAGCAAAATCCAGGAGTAGAAGCAGCGGCCAGAAAAGATCTGTGGGCTCTCTGGGTCCCCCAGAAAACCCAGTTCTGACATATTTTACAGGAGTCCTTGGGAAGGGATGCCAGAGGCACTGGGAAAAGACCACCGGGAGAAGAAAACCTCCAGCTGAACTTTGTAACAACTCCAACTGGACACAAAGTCTCCTGGCCAGAACACGGGAAGGATGTGACTCTGATGGGCAGACTTGACAGGTGGTAAGGTGTGAAAGTCCTGCTTACTTTCTCAGCTGGAAGGCTAGTAGCCTGTGGCAAGTTCTCAGCCCTGATTACCCACTGCCTGGAAACAGACTCGGTGCTGTTGGGGGTGGCACGGTGAGAGTGAGACAGACCTTTTGGGTTGTACAGAAGCTGGGTGAGGCCTGTAACCACTGACTTGCCCCTACTTCTCTGGCAACATGCAGGACACAGCAGAGGCAGCCATAATCCTCCTGGGAGCATAACTTTGTTGACCTGAAAACCACACCCCCATCCCACGTAGTAGCCACAGCAAGCCCTGCCCAAGGACTGTCTGAGCTCAGATATGCCTAACCCTGCCCCCCACCTGATGGTCCTTCCCTACCCACCTTGGTAGCTGAAGACAAAGAAGGTATTCTCTTGGGAGTTCTGGGCCCTCCCCTCTGCCTGATCCTCCTTTTACTACCACAGCTGATGCTCTCTTGAAAGCACCACCTTTTGTCAGGAAGTCAAACAGCACAAAAATAGTACATTAAACAACCAAAATTAAGAAACATCACAGTCCATTTTACTCCTGTGTCACCTCCACTAAAGTAGGTGCTGGTATCCATGGCTGAGAGACCTGAAGATGGTTCATATCAAAGGACTCTGTGCAGACAAGTCCCAGTACCCACCCTCAGCCTGGTAGTTCTTCTAAGTTGCTAGATCCGGGAAAGAAATAACAATCACTACAGCTCAGCTCTAAGAAAGCCACATCCCTAGGAAAAGTGGCAGAGTACTACATCAAGGGAACACCCTGTGGGACAAAAAAATCTGAACAGCAGTCTTGAGCCCCAGATCTTGCCTACCAAACTGAGAAGAGACCAGAAAAACAACTCTGGTAATATGAGTAAACAAAGTTCTTTAACATCCTCCAAAAATTACACTTGCTCACCAGGAATGAATTCAAATCAGGAAGAAATGCCTGATTTACATGAAAAAGAATTCAGAAGGTCGATTAAGTTAATCAAGGAGGCACCAGAGAAATGTGAAATCCAATTTAAAATAATTTGAAACAAGGCCGGGGGTGGTGGCTCAAGCCTGTAATCCCAGCACTTTGGGAGGCCGAGACGGGCGGATCACAAGGTCAAGAGATCGAGACCATCCTGGCTAACATGGTGAAACCCCGTCTCTACTAAAATACAAAAAACTAGCCGGGCGAGACGGCGGGCGCCTGTAGTCCCAGCTACTCGGGAGGCTGAGGCAGGAGAATGGCGTGAACCCGGGAGACGGAGCTTGCAGTGAGCTGAGATCCGGCCACTGCACTCCAGCCTGGGCGACAGAGCGAGACTCCGTCTCAAAAAAAAAAAAATAATAATATGAAACAATACAAGAAATGAGGGGAGAAATCTTCGGTGAAATAGATAGCATGCATAAAAAACAATCACAACTTTGGGAAATAAAGGACACACTTTGAGAAATGCAAAATGCCCTGAAAAGTCTCAGCAATAAAATTAAACAAGCAGAACAAACAACTTCAGAGCTCAAAGACAATGTTTTCCAATCAACCCAATCCAACAAAAACAAAGAAAAGATAATTTAAAAAGAATAAAGCAGGAAGTTTGGGATTATGTTAACCAAACCTGAGAATAATTGGCTTTCCTGGGGAAGAAAAGAAATTTAAAAGTTTGGACAACATATTTGGGGTAATAATCAAGGAAAACTTTCTCAGCCTTGCTAGAGACCTGACATCAAAATACGAGAAGCTCAAAGAACATCTGGGAAAAAATCATGACAGATTATTGCCTAGGCAAATTGAGGTTTTAAGTTTTCCAGTAAATTAGTCATATTATTAAAATAATTTGTTTTGTTCTAAT
>NW_012119587.1:129249-138160 GCF_000951035.1 Colobus angolensis palliatus
CCGCCACCTCGCCCGGCTAGATTTTTGTATTTTTTAGTAGAGACGTGGTCTCACCGTGTTAGCCAGGATGGTCTCGATCTCCTGACCTCGTGATCCTCCCGTCTCGGCCTCCCAAAGTGCTGGGATTACAGGCTTGAGCCACCGCGCCTGGCCAAATCTGTATGTTTTTGCAGGCAGAGTGTTGGCATGTTCAAATAAAAATATGTAACAAAATTTTAAAAAATTTAGATCTCAGATATGTATGGATTTTATGTATACTTATATATGTAAAATACATAAATACTATTAAAGTTTTTTATTATGACCATAAAATGACCCTGTGGTCAATAATAATTTAATTGTACATTTTAAAATAATAGAAATGTAGAATTGAATTGTTTGTAACTTAAAGAATAAATGCTGGAGGTGACGAATCCCTCATTTACCCTGATGTAATTATTACATATTGTGTGCCTGTATCAAAATATGCCATATATGGCATAAATATATACATACACTATATGCCCACAAAATTTTTTTTAATGTAAATAAGAAAAAAACAATAAAAACTTAACCTATGAGAACAATAGTCTCTAACTTATTTGCAGATTAAAGCCACTGAAAAAATAGATTACTGGAGATTTTATTCCAGTGTGTAACCAAATAATACACTGTTACCATCTGTTAGCTACACCCTTGAATAAGGTGGGATAGGTTAAAGTTAGTGGCATAATAACGCTTCATTGAATGCACAATAAAATTAACATGTTAAAAATGTTACAAAATTAAGTACACATATAATCTAAAAATTTTAAATGTAATGCATTGTATTACATATAAGCACAATTAAAATGATATACTACCAATTTAATTTTTAATTTTACCTAAAATTAAAAAATGCTTTTCTCTCACTATACTGCACAAGAATATTACTTAGAAAACTACCTTATACACTACTCAGTATTATGTGTTAACCACAAAAAGCCTCTTCACTTAGATTTTCATCATGCGTCTTATATTTTAATATCCTTACTATTTCATGGAAAAGTTCACAAATAATGCCCACCTAATAAAAAGAATCTCTCATATGTCTGATGCAGCAACAATTGATCACATGCTTTCACATGTGAATACAATAGAAACGAAGGGCAGAAAATAATTTGGGAGTTCAATTGAATGATTATTTGCTTTTCAAAAAGTCTGTACTTTTTTTCAATAAAAAGTACACTTCCAATGTAATTATAACTCTACAAAAAATCTTCTACTCCTTTTAAAGTTGTATACAAAAAACTTATCTAGCAATTTTAGTTTGGGATTATTTTCTATACTCAACACTCTGATTTAGTGTAATATCTGATGTGTCAGTGCCTTATCATTTCTACTGTGTATTCTCTGATATTGACATAGACTTAATTTTTGATAAAATACTCTTTATATTTACTGTATTTACAAAAAAAATCTTAGTATACACTCTGATGTTTTCTAAGCTATAGTTTTTTAAAAAGTGTTTTTCCAAATTCATTAAATTTGCAGGGTATTTCTCCAATATAAATTTCCTGATGTTGAACAAAGTTTGAGCAACTGCTTTAGGATTTTCCTCTAGCACAAAATGTATACAAGATCTGTAATACAAGTAAAGGTACTAAAACCCTTTTTGTATTTGTAATGTTCATTCATCTTCAAAATAAATACTCTTTTTTTCTTTCCGAGGCGGAGTTTCACTCTTACTGCCGAGGCTGGAGTGCAGTGGCAGGATCTCGGCTCACCGCGACCTCCGCCTCCCGGGTTCAAGTGATTGTCCTGCTTCAGCCTCCAGAGTAGATGGGATTATAGGCATGTACCACCATGTCTGGCTAATTTTTGTATATTTAGTAGAGATGGGGTTTCTCCATGTTGGTCAGGCTGGTCTCGAGCTCCCGACCTCAGGAGATCTGCCTGCCTCGGTCTCCCAAAGTGCTGGGATTATAAGCATGAGCCACCATACCTGGCCCAAAATAAATACTATTAAAGTTTTATATATTCTGATAGGTCTTTTGACAGTAATTGCATTTTTAATGCTTTTATTAAGTATGAACTCCTTGATGTTGAGTAAGATGTGAGCAGATATGAATGGCTTTTCCACGTTTCTTATATTAGTATAATTTTAGTCAAGAATAAATGCTTTCCTGTGCAATAAGATGTGAGTGTTGAGCCAGGCATGGTGGCTCACGCCTGTAATCCCAGCACTTTGTGAGACTGAGGCGGGCCGATCACCTGAGGTCGGGAGTTCGAGACCAGCCTGACCAATTTGGAGAAACCCTATCTCTATTAAAAATACAAAATTAGCTAGGTGTGCTGGTGCATGCCTTTAGTCCCAACTACTCGGGAGACTGAGGCAGGGAATCGCTTGAACCCAGGAGGCGGAGGTTGTGGTGAGCTGAGATCATGCCATTGCACTCCAGCCTGGGCAACAAGAGCGAAACTCTATCTCAAAAACAAAGAAACAAAACAAACAACAAAAAAAGATGTGAGCATTGGTTAAACCTTTTGTCCTATTCTTCACACTTGAAGAAGTTTTCTCCAGTATAAATTTACCATCAAATGTGACAAGAATTTAAAGGCTCTGTCACGTTACTCACACTTCTACTGTTTCTTACCAGTATGATTTCTTTTATGTTTAGAAAAGTTTGAGGTGTTCTCAAAAACATTGTTACATCTTTCAGGTTTGTAGAGTGTCTCTCCTGTATGATTTGAGAACTTATTAAAAGCTTTGCCATATTCTTCACTTTTCTAGAATTTCTCTCCAGTATGAAGTATCCTATGTGTAATAAGAGTTCAAAAGTTAAAGCCTTTGTCACATTCTTCATATTTGTAGGCTTTATCTTTTGTATAAATTCTCTGATGTTCAGTAAGAGTTGAAGACCAGTTAAAGACTTTGTTACATTTTTCACATTTGTAGGGTTTCTCTCCAGTATGAATTATTTTATGTTCAATAAGGTTTGAGAACTGATTAAAAGCTCTGCCACATTCTTCATGTTTGTAGGGCTTTTCTCCAGTATAAATTTTCTTATGTCTGGTTAGTTCTCAGGACCAGTTAAAAGCTTTGGCACATTCTTTAAGTTTGTAGGTTCTCTCCTTTAAGAATTATGCCTATTAAGATCTAACATCTACTTAAAAGCTTTGCCACATTCGTTACATTTGTAGGGTTTCTCTCCAGTATGAATTATCTCTTGTTCAGTAAGTTTTGAGGACCACTTAAAAGCTTTGCAACATTCTTCACATTTGTAGGGTTTATTTCCAGTAAAAATTTTCTTATGTTGGCCGGGCGCGGTGGCTCAAGCCTGTAATCCCAGCACTTTGGGAGGCCGAGACGGGTGGATCATGAGGTCAGGAGATCGAGACCATTCTGACTAACATGGTGAAACCCCGTCTCTACTAAAAATACAAAAATCAGTCGGGCGTGGTGGTGGGTGCCTGTAGTGCCAGCTACTCAGGAGGCTGAGGCAGGAGAATGGTGTGAACCTGGGAGGCGGAGCTTGCAGTGAGTGGAGATCGTGCCACTGCACTCCGGCCTGGGGGACAGAACAAGACTCCGTCTCAAAAAAAAAAAAAAAAAAAAGGCTAAAAGTGGGAAGAGTGAAGTAGGCATTCCATGTAAATATTAACCTTATGAGAGCAGGAGAGGTCAAAATAATATTACATAAGCTACATCTTAAGTAAAAAACTGTCATATTTTACAAAATGTATTTTAAGTCAAAAATTAAAAGAGACAAAGAAGGATATTCAACAATAATAGATTTTAAAAAATGAGATGGAGTCTCACTCTGTCGCCCAGGCTGGAATGCAGTGGTGCAGTCTTGGCTCACTGCAACCTCTGCCTCCCAGGTTCAAGCAATTTTCCTGCTTCAGCCTCCCAAGTAGCTGGGACTACAGGCACATGCCACCACACCTGGCTAATTTTTTTTTTTTTTTGGTATTTTTAGTAGAGACGGGATTTCGCCGTGTTAGCCAGGATGGTCTGGATCTCCTAACCTCATGATCCACCTGCCTCAGCCTCCCAAAGTTCTGGGATTACAGTTGTAAGCCACCATACCCGGCCAACAATAATACAATAATAGATTTATGCACTGGGAACCTATGACAAATTTGTACATAAGTTTGTGTGTGTGTGTGTGTGTATCTCACATTAGGGTTCTGAATATATAAAGCAAATGTTGAAAGAACTGAAGAAACACACAGAGAGCAATATGATTATAGTAAGATATTTCAATACCTTATGTTCAGTAATAAAAATAAGACAAAGCAGAATATTAGTAAGGGAACATAAGATTTGCAGGCAGCATAAAACAATGATTCCTAAGAAAGATACAGAGAATACTCCTCAACAACATAGGAGACATACCCTTTGCAGCAGCTCATAACATTCTCTTTGATAGATCACCTGTTAGGCCAAAAAAGAAGTCTTAACAAATTTTTAAAATTAAAATTGTATGGATTACTTCTTACAACCAAAATTGAATAAGAGTATAAAAACAATAGAAGAAACCTGAAAAATTCACAAATATCTACAAATTAAACAATACACTCTTGAGCATGCTCTTGGTGAAAAGTTGAAATAATTAATATTGTGAAGATGTTTATGCTGCTCAATGTAATCTACAGATTTAATGCAATGTTTTAAAAATTTCTCATTGCATTTTTAAAGAAATAAAAACAGCAAATGCAAAAGTATATGAAATTGCAAGAGAATAATGTACCCAAAAATATTTTTTAAAAACGAATAAGTTGGAGGCATTACTGTTCCTGATTTCAAAATACATTATAAAGCTAAAGAATTAAAACAATTTGGTATGAGTGTAAAGGTAAAAAAGTAGACTAATAATGCAACACATACAGAAACTTTCACATATATGGTAATATGAACAGTTATTTGCATACCTATAATTATTGCAGCATTGTTACTGTAAGCCAGTAGGCAAAAGCAGTGCAAATTTCTGTCACCATATCATTCAGTAGATACAATTCTAAAGATAAATGAAAATTCACTCAGTTTTCAAAAATAAGAAAATATTCTAACAAATATAAAGATAAGTCTTGATGACATTGTGCAAAATGAAATAAACCAGCCACAAAAGACAGATATTGTAGAAGATATATAAAGTAGTAGCACTCTTAGAAACAGAAAACAGAGGGATGTTTGAAAAGTGCAGAAAATAAAAAAAGATAGTTGTTTAACATGTATCGAGATTTAGCTTTCCAAGATAAAAATATTCTAGTGATATGTTGCATAGCAATATCAATATAATTAATATAACTAAACTGAATATTTAAAAATATTTTACTGTAAATTTTGTTATGTGATTTTGGCAAGTAAAAATGAACAATAATACCTAAAAGAGATACGGAGTTATGATAGCTTTAAAATTACCTTCAAATCCAATAGCGTTTCTCCCACTCAAAAATAATACAGGTTCACAAATAAATAGGATGTTGAAATTAGAATAATTTTTATGACTACTCACCTACAGAGGATTAAACAACCATTCACAACAAGCCTACACCACAAATGTACAAGTTATAAGAAATACAGTGATAATATTTATTTAGGCAAACAGAGAAAGTTATATTGACAAAAGACATGTGGCTGATTCATTATATTTGATTTTGCTCCACATTGTCTTAAACTTTAGATAAATATGGTCATGCACCATTATAATATAAACTAAATAATCAAAACACAGTTAACTGGTGTGAGGTGGCACACCCTAAAATATATAACACAGAAATATAAAATTGCAAAACAAAATTAAAACATGGAATGTAAACTTATTGGACACCATCAAATAGATCAACCTAATCACGAGCAGAATCTTAGAAGATGAATGTGGAAAAAAAGTAGTACACAGGTTACTTGAAGATTAAAAAAACTCTGAGCCAGCCTGGCGTGGGGGCTCACACCTGTAATCCCAGCACTTTGGGAGGCCGACATGAACGGATCATGAGGTCAAGAGATTAAGACCATCCTGGCCAATATGGTGAAACCCTCTCTCTATTAAAAATACAAAAATTAACTGGATATGATGGTGCATGCCTGTAGTCCCAGCTACTCCGAGGCTGAGGCAGGAGAATCGCTTGAACTCGGGAGGTGGAGGTTGCAGTGAGGCCAGATGGAGCCACTGCACTCCAGTCTGGCAACAGAGAGAGACTCCATCTCAAAACAAAAACAAAAACAAAAAGCTGAGAACTTCCCAAGTTTTGATGTAATAAAATAAAAAAATTCTTAATCAACAATACTTGATTAGGAATTACATTTTAAAAACAAGAAAAAATAAAGACTTTCCACAACAAAAAAGTAATGGTGTTCATCAACACTAGCACATTTCTAAAAGAAATGCTGGCCATGAGCAGTGGCTCATGCCTATAATCTCAGCACTTTTGGAGGCCGAGGCAGGGAGATCAACTGAGGTCAGGAGTTTGAGACCAGACTGGCCAAATGTGGTGAAACCCCATCTCTACTAAAAATGTAAAAATTAGCTGGGTGTAGTGGCAAACACCTGTAATCACAGTTACTCAGGAGGCTGATGAAGGAGAATTGCTTGAACCCAGGAGACAGAGGTTGCAGTGAGTTGAGATCACACCACTGTACTCCAGCCTGGGCAACAGACTGACACTCCATCAAAGAAAAAAGAAGAAAAGAAAGAGAAAGAAAAGAAAGAAAGAAAGAGAGAGAGAGAGAGAAGGAAGGAAGGAAGGAAGGAAGGAAGGAAAGAAGGAAGGAAGGAAGGAAAGAAAGGGCACATTGGCTCATGCCTGTAATCCCAACACTTTGGGAGGGCAAGGAGGGTACATCACTTGAAGTTCAAGACCAGCCTGGCCAACATGGTGAAACCCCATCTCTACTAAAAATACAAAAAAATTAGCCGGGTGTTGTGGCATACACCTGTAATCCCAGCTACTTAAGATGCTGAGGCAGGAGAATCACTTGAACTCAGGAGGCAGAGGTTGTGGTGAGCCAAGACTGCGCCACTGTACTCCAGCCTGGGTGAAAAAGTGATACTTCATCTAAAAAAAAAAAAAAAAATGCTGCATGATACCCACACACAGTGGCTCATGCCTGTAACCCTACACCTTTAGGAGGCCAAGGTAGTCAGATCACTTGAGACCCAGAGATCAGCCTGAGCAAAATAGTGAGACTCTGCATAAAAAACAAGAGAAGTACTAAATGAGTCCTTTACATTGCAAAATAAAATGATGTTGGACAGTTTCATAAAACTATATATAAATATAAAGCTCTTTATTGAATGTAAATTTTTTTTAATTTATTTTTTTATTTTGAGATGGAGTCTTACTCTGTCACCTAGGCTGGAGTGCAGTGGCATGATCTCAGCTCACTGCAACCTCTGCCTTCCGGGTTCAAGCGATTCTTCTGCCTCAGCCTCCAGAGTAGCTGGGACTATAGGTGCATGCCACCACGCCTGGCTAATTTTTTGTATTTTTAGCAGAGACGGGTTTCATCGTGTTAGCCAGGATGGCCTAGATCCCCTGACCTTGTGACCCACCTGACTCAGCCTCCCAAAGTGCTGGGATTACAGGCATGAGCCACCGTGCCCAGCCTATTAAAGGTAAATATACAGAGACATATAGAATTCTTTAGTATCATAATGATGGTGCATAAAACCCTTAAAAATTTTCTACAGAATATAAAAAACAAAATATAAATCTGTATAAATCTGTGGATACATGATATAAAATAGTATAATTTGTAATACTAAAATATTCATAACAAACTGGAAAAACAGAGGTATAGTTTTTGTATTCAGTTGAAGTTGTCATGAAATTAAAACATACTGTTTTAACTTTAGATGTTTTACATAATGACCATTTTTCAAGATGATTACAAACTTCTTTTGTTTTGAAATGAAAAACAGAGGTATAGTTTTTGTATTCAGTTGAAGTTGTCATGAAATTAAAACATACTGTTTTGACTTTAGGTGTTTTACATAATGTCCATTTTTCAAGATGATTACAAACTTCTTTTGTTTTGAAATGGAGTCTCACTCTGTCTCCCGGGCTGGAGTGCAGTGGCGAGATGTCAGCTCACTGCAACCTGCTCCTCCCAGGTTTGAGCAATTCTCCTCAGCCTCCCGAGTAGCTGAGACTACAGGCCCACCCCGCCACACCTGGCTAACTTTTTGTATTTTAATAGAGATGGGGTTTCACCGTGTTGCCCAGGCTGGTCTCGAACTCCTGAGCTCAGGCAATCTGCCCACCTCCGCCTCCCAAAGTGCTAGGATTACAGGTGTGAGCCACTGTGCCCTGCTGATTACAAACATTTTATAGAAACTATGCAAAATAAAATGAAGGAACAAGCAAAGCATGTCACTACAAAATTAAACAAAAATATAGTCAGTACAGCAGGAAATGAGAAAAAAACATATCTACAAAAAACACATAAAACAATAACAGTAAAACTGATAATAGTAACTTCATTTTTTAAGCAATCATTTTAAAAATAAATTAATTAAACTACTTAATAGAATGAAATGTAATCCAGGACTTTGGGAGGCCAAAATGGGCTGATTACTTGATCCCAGGAGTTTAAGACCAGCCTGGGCAACTTGAGAAAACTCAGTCTCTACAGAAAACTAGTGGGGCATGATGGCACATGCCTGTAACCCAGCTACTTGAGAGGTTGAAATGTGAGGATCTTCTGGGTTTGAGAGGTTGAGGCTGCAGCTCACAGCCATGTTCACACCATTGCAAACCAGCCTGGTTGAGAGAATGGAACCATATTTTATAAATGAATTAATTAAAAGGAAAAGAAATAAGATGCCTGAGTGGCTTAAGAATAAAACCATACAATATGTTCTCTACAATAAACCCATTTTAGCATTTAGTCAAATAGGCTGTAAGTAACATAATAAAAAAAATCTGGCCGGGCGCGGTGGCTCAA
>NW_012119587.1:139846-142158 GCF_000951035.1 Colobus angolensis palliatus
CAAAGTGCTGGGATTAAAGGCATGAGCCACCGCACCTGGCTGTTTTTCCCAGTTTTTCTGGCCTGTAACCAGAGATGAGAGCCTTCATTTTTCAAAGACAGATGTACACAAAGACAATCTAAGAAAGAAACGTAGCTGCCAGATTAAATGTGATGGTTTATGCACAACAGCTGTATAAAGATACTTAATAATAAAGAGAAAAATAATTAACTTTATAGTGAAAAATTATGTCAGAGAGTTATTTATTTATTTACTTACTCATTTTGAGATGATGTCTCGCTCTGTCCCCCAGGCTGGAATGCAGTGGCACAGTCTCACTCACTGCAACGGCCGCCTCCTGGGTTCAAGCAATTCTCCTGCCTTAGCCTCCCAAGTAGCTGGGACTATAGGTGCATGCCACCATACCTGGCTAATTTTTGTATTTTTAGTAGAGATGGGGTTTCACCATATTGTTCAGGTTGGACTCGAACTCCTGACCTCAGTTGATCCACCCGCTTCCCAAAGTGCTGGGATTACAGGAGTGAGCCACCGCGCATGGTGTGTCAGAGAGCTGTTTGGCCAAGTGAATAATTAACATCAACTGAACTTGGGCAAATTTTTATTATTTGCTGATACACACAGAAGAACAGAGCATCACTTCTGGGAAAGTGCCTTCCAGAAGTAAGTTACAGTGTGAATTTAACTATAAAGGAACATCAGTTTTATGCAAAATTCAAGATACAAATACACCTCATATTCTGTAGTTTTAATAGTGATGTTAAATAGTCTTTCTTTAGCACCATAGAGAACAGATATCTTCTAATATTATTTTCAGAGCTTTCTGGCTAATAACTGTCATCCAGTTTACATAAGCATTTTCTTAATTCTGTTCTGCATAGAGCTAATGGACACAGATAGAAGCTCAATATTACATGTCCTCCATCTTTACTAAGGGCCACAGCTTTTCCCCAATATGAATCTTGAGTATCTATATCTTCCTATATTTAACAGCCATAGAAAGAACATTTTTAATATTGCAGATCATAAATTCATAGTGAGGGTTCTGCACAGCATAGAAGAAACCTTGAGGTAGAGAATTTAGAAAAGGTTCTGATAGATAAGAAAGAAATATTTTTCAGAGACCCTTGAGTATCATAAGAATTTTAAAAAGTAGTTAAAGCAAACTCATTAGGTAGGACAAGCACAAGTAGAGAAGTAAAGTTTGGCAAGAACTAAACACATAACATTTCAGGAGGCAGAGTGAACAGAGCTCTTGATCAGAGACATATTTATCTATTAAACAAAAAGTCTTTTATTTTTAATTTTTTCTTCCTCTCTGGGATTCCTCCTCAGATAAGATTCTCTGGACAAATTCTACCGGCATTTTGAGAATATGCCTTTAAAGGTGTTAGAACCACCTGTTTACCAGCTACCGCCACACCCACAGGGAGACCAAGACCTGCAAAAAAAGTTCACACATTTCTGTCCTTTATAACAGAAGAGATTCAGAAGCAATGAGCTACTCTATGCAGAAATAATACATAAGTTTTCTCTTTTCTGCCCTCAGGTGCCCTCCCCAGCCACAGACACCAGCAATTTCTTCTACAATAATGGTAATATTAGCCACATTGACCTGTCCCTACCTAATCCAAACAAAATAAGCTCTGGGACCACCCTTTAGTGCATAGATGAAACTTAACACACGTATCTTGAACCCCTCATACTTGATTCTGGCTTCACCTTAGAGTTACATGAAGCCTTTAATAAAAAATAAAAAATAAAAAAAAAAAAGAGTGCTTCCAGAACGATAGAGCCAGTGGGGAGGGCAGAAGTAGAGATTTCTGCAAATTGGCCATGTAATCCTAATTAGAAATCAGAGCTAACAACCACTTAGCTAAACACTGCCTCTGAGGCTTTAATGAGTTCTAACTCACTTGGCAATTTTTGGCCCTACTGTATGTAATACGATTCTGCAGGTCTGGAAAGTGTCCATGAATGTGTGTTTTAAACAAGTTTCTTGCCATTGCTGATGTTGTTCTCCTGGGCTTATTATCAGCATTACTTAGAGAAAGCAGGCACATCACAGAGTCCCTTATACTCGGCACTCTTGGCACAACACAAATATTTTTGGTACAAATAAAGATAACCAATGTCTATCCAAAAGTATCACATTTTTTGCTGGTTCATTAAAGTTTACAGAGAAAATGGAAGGCTGGGCCGGGCGCGGTGGCTCAAGCCTGTAATCCCAGCACTTTGGGAGGCCGAGACGGGCGGATCACGAGGTCAGGAGATCAAGACTACAAAAAACTAGCCGGGCGATGAGGCGGGCGCCT
>NW_012119587.1:142553-154183 GCF_000951035.1 Colobus angolensis palliatus
CAAGTTGCTAAATGGAATATCTCTGCAGACACTGGTTTTAATAAACAGTTAAAAGATTAGACCCTAAAATATATACATTTTTTCCATTTAGCTGCTTTTAGATTTCAGAAAATTGTGAGCACTAGCTCTAGAAAGGTAGTAGAATTCATCACCCAAAACTCTAATCTCTTCTAATCAGTTCTGTGAGGCAAGACTCCAGGGTTGGGCCAGACCTAAATAAGGCCCCCATAAAGGGTGAATCTGAAGAGAACTGGGGCATGAAGTGGACCTTATGTAGAATTCTGTTCTCTATGCTACTGGGGTATTTTCCATTTTGGTTTTCCTAAGTTTATCTAAGAGAAACTTAAATCTTAAGATTTATGTAATTTTAATTTGTTTTAGTCACTGTCCTGTCAATTTGATAACATATATTCATAAGTGACTTAAACAGATCTTTTAAGGTTTTCTAGGGTAATTTTATTACAAGATAAATAATATACTTAGCAAGGTAAAAAAATAGAAATAATAATAACAACTTTTCTGTCCATAAACATCTCTTCAGTTGATGACATCTGAAGTGACGACAATATAAAGAACATGTACCAAATAAAGTCAAAGTTTTTCTGCACACATCATTGTACAAACCACATGATGCCTAATTCAACCACGTGAGTAGTTGCTAGTGTGGACTAAAAGTTCCTAGATGGTTGGGACCACAACTGCTTCATCTATCTTTGAGTAGCCATGTGAAATGAAAGCAATTATTTTATCTCTTTGAGTCTCCAGACCTTCTCCATGTTTCTCACTCAAGTACCAGGAAACTGAAGAAACTGTCATCTGGGTACCAACCAAAGGTATCTCTTGAATGAGAGGAGGAACAAACCCAGGATAACTCATTTCTCTTAAACCGAGACGGAAGCAGAATATACCACTCTTGTCAGCCTGAAACAATTCTCTTCTGGACATCCTTAATTGTCTCAAAAATGCCTAGGTGATTGTGAGAGGGTTCCCAGTGACTTTGAGCTGATGGCCCAATGATAAGCCAAGCAGGAGAGACTCAGGCTTATTCTAAATTGAAAATGAAACTTCCCCGGTGAAGCTCCAGAACCTGCATCTCCTGCCCTGACTAGCTAGCTTCTGGGTAAAACGAAGGATAAGAATACTCTACTCAAGTACTACATTTTTTTTTACAGGTAGGGATAGTTGTGGTCATGGCTCTGGAAACTTTGTTAAGCCAAAAATGTTTGTTTACACTTGTAGATTCTGCCATTAGATTCTATTTACACCTGGAGTCTCTCCCATAACTGTAGCAGGTCATTAAACAAGATATGAAAATCTCAAAAAGCCACACTCTCAAAGACGGGGTGGGGCTTTAAGATGTCTACGCTGACATCTCAAAATGCAGAAAATGTCTCCTATTGGTTTTCTGAACATTTGTAATCCAAAGTGTGGCCCAGTCTTATAATTGCCAGGCAGAAGCCAGGCTTTATGTGCAGACTTTAGGTGGGGTCAACCTGGCTCTGCATTCTTGAGTGTTATAGCAAATGGAGTACAATCCAAAAAAAGATTCCCTCATAGAGGCAGTTCTAGCACATTCTAAATGATATGTCTTCCTAAAAGAAAAAAGCTGAGGCAACAAGAATATAAGAAGACAGTTTATTTGGGCCAATCTTGATGACTGTAACATGAGAGCAAACATTCAGGTTGCATGGAATATAGCAGCAGTTACAAGTGGATTTGTAAAGGCAAAAAGAGAAACAGAGAGTGGGCTGATACAAAGTTATTTGTCATGAATTGTTACTTGTTCTAAAAAAAAAAAAAACATTTGGCTGGGCACAGTGGCTTACACCCGTAATCCCAGCACTTTGGTAGGCCGAGGTGGGTGGATCACAAGGTCAGGACATAGAGACCATCCTGGCCAACACAGTGAAACCCAGTCTCTACTAAAATACAAAAAAATTAGCCAGGGGTGGTGGTGCACACCTGTAGTCCCAGCTACTCAAGAGGCTGAGGCAGGGGAATCACTTGAACCCAGGAGACAGAGATTGCAGTGAGCCAAGTTTGCACCCTGCACTCCAGCCTGGACACAGAGCGAGACTCTGTCTCAAAAAAATAATAATGATAACATTCATTATTGGTTGATATACATTGTTAAGCTATAGGATTTAAGTTATAGTGTCCAGTGTGGCTTTATAAGTTTAATTTATAGCTACTTGACAATATGAAGCAGTTTCAAGAGATAAATAAACAGCTCAAAAAAGCAAGAAAGACATAATTGGGGTATCTTTGTAATGTCTCTTTGAGCCTTATAACCAAAAGGATTTGCATTTTTCAGATAAAAGTTTTCCTTTTCTTTCCCAAATCACAGGACCCGTATTTGAAATTTTGAGCTGCAGATTTTGGTTCTGGATAGGTGGAGTAGCAACAAGTGTTACCTGCACATTTGTGGGCATTTTTAACAAGAGGAAGAAAGGGAAAGTAGAGATTCTCATGTCTACATATCTACTCAATGCACACATGTTACTCTGATTGGGTTTCTGGGCCCCATGGTCTCTAAATCACTTTCAGCTCTGAAGACAGAAGAGTCATTCAAAGAAGCACAATAGTTAATATCTGCTCTATGAAGTTTGTAGAAACCTGATCTAGCCTTTCTAGATGTTACTCTAGAGGATTATAGATACCAAATAGGCCGAGACACAATTCTGCCTGCATAGTTAGGGGGTAACATGAACTCTGCTGCACAATCAGGAGTTGCCTTAAAGGAAGAGGAGCCTTTAGAATAAAGCTTGGTTGGCACCTTATATGTTTATATCGTGTCTGGTAATTCTAGACAGTGTTTGCAAAATATAATTAATAGAAAAATTTTCTCCAGCCCCAGAGAAACTCCAAAATGATACAACAGAAAACAACCTTTTTTATTACACAATTAAACCAGAATGTGACATGCATCACATTCAAGCCACTTAAGAGATTGAAAAGATAGAGAGGCAGTCACCATAATTCACCCAGAAGTAGAGGAATTTACAACACCATATCACACATAGGTGAGGACTCTTTCATCTGGAACCAGCCCATTATAGAGATGTTGACTCTCATACCTGAGCATAGTTCCATAGGTACAATCATGGGTCCATACCATCATGAGGTCGTAGAGCAGTTTGCAACTGTCATAAACACTGCAGAAAGCTCTCGGTTGGTACGGAGAGAGTCTTAAAAGAACTCAGCACACAGGTGAGATTGTGACACTCATGTGCGCACCCAGCCAACAGTGAAACTTGTCATCTTTCAACATGAACACATCCCACGTTGATATCCTGAGTTCCTCTCTTGAAAACAGTCAAAAGTTGAAAAATTGACTCTTATATGTGGATTCAGTTCGAAGACGGGTTGGTGATGCTCAGACCAATATTCAGCACACCTGTGAGTCTGTGTCTCCAGTAAGCATCCACAGCCTGCAGGAGAAACTGAGGCTGTCACAAGCAAATCAAGCGCACCAGTGAGACTGCGACTTTTGTACTCAGACCCAACATACAGAATGTGTTGACTCTCAAATCTGAAACCAAGACATGTATGAGATTATTAATCTAATCGTTCAACCATCCTGCAAGTGTGATTGTGACATATACCTCTGTTCAGTACTTGAGTGATTTGACTCTTCTGCCTGGGCCCAGTCCAAAGATGTAATTGTGACATATCACTGAACCCAGTACATAGGGGAGGTGACTCCATACTGCTGCCTTGGTGCCGCCCACAGGGGGCATTGTGACATATCACTGGGCCTTGCATCCAAGGGATGTAAGTCTCTAATTTCTTGACACTGACCACAGGAGACACTGTGACATATCCCTTGGCCTCAAATCCAGCTTAGGTAATTCTATTTGTTCTCTGCCCACATGGGCCATTGTGACATACTGCTGAGTTCGACATCTATGTGATGTACCTCTTCAGCCTCAGCTTTGCTCACATGGAGCGTTGTGATGTATCTCTGTACCCATTACCCAGATGATTCAACTCTCTTCCCTCTCATCTATGCTCAAAGTGGGTAAATGTTACCTAGTGCTGGGTCCAGCAGGTAGTCAATGTGACTCTTCTCATCTTCCTAGGGCCTGCCTGCAGGGGATATGGTGACATTGTGCTTTGCCCAACACCAAGATGACATGAGTCTGTTGCCTTTGTCCTGCTTTCAGAAGACATTGTGACATATTGCTGGGCCTAGTACCAAGGTGATGTGAGTCTCCTGCCTGGACCCTACTCACAGAGGGTCCATACATTGTTACATATTTCTGACTTCATCAACTATTTGATGTGACCCTCCCCTCTAACGTGGGCCTTTCACATAGAAAACGTTGTGGCCTATCTCTGGGCCCAACACCCAGGTGATGTGACTGTCTTCTTATGACAGGGTCATGCCCACAGAAGGGAGATGCCTTATTGCTAAACCCAGCACACAGGTGAGGTGCTTCTCCTGTCCCGTCCCTGCCCACAGGGTTCATGTTGACATATCTGTAAGCTCATCACCTAGATTACATGAGACCTCTTTTACTTCTGTTAACTGTGACATATTGCTTGGCCCAGAACTTATGTGATGGAAATCTCCTCTCATGCCTTGGTCCTGTTATTTGGAGTGATTGTGACATATTGCTGACAACAGTCATGTGATACTTTTCTCCTCACTTAGTGCTACCCACAGAGGACATTGTGACATATCTCTGGGCTCTTCACTTAGGTAATATCACTTTTTTTCCCGGGAAAGTTCCTGCAACATGTTTCTCGACCTGGAAACTAGGTGATGTAACTCTCCTCTATTGCTTAGCCTCTGCCAAAGAAGGAATTGTGGTGTATTCCTGGGCCAGCACTGAGGTAATGTGACTTTTTATTTTTTTGTCCGCACCTCATGTATTTTAGACATTGTGACATGCTGCTGGATCCAGTACCTAGGGAATTGGAGAGTACTTGCTGGTCCCTGCTTGCTTGGGTCCTTGTGACATATCTCTCTATCCATCATCTAGGAGATGTGACTCTCCTCTTCTTCCTGCACCCTGCCCACAGAGAAGATTGTGACAAATCACTCAACCTAGCAACTAGGTAATGTGTCTCCACTGCCTGGGCCTGGCCCAAAGAAAGCATTGTGACATATTGCTGGGCTCAGCACCCAGGTGATGTGACTCTCCTGCCTGGTGTCTGGCCTCAGGAAACATTGTGAGATATTCTTGGTGAAAAAAAGAGGTGATGTGACTCTACCAATCAGTTTCTGCCCACCGGTGATATTGTCACATTTATCTTGGCCCAGCTAACAGGTGTGATAAAGACTCTCATATATTTAACCAGCCAAAAGCAGCGATCCCGTGTCTCTTAGAAAGGCCTAAGCAAACAGGTGAGTTCCTGGGTCTCCTCTTTATAAAAATCATAGCACTCTCTTGCATATTTTGTAAAGGCTTTGGTGGGTACAGAGTGTCATGACAGAGCCTAGCAAACAAGTAAGGTTGTGTTTCTCATGTGTTCCTCAGCAACCCTTAGGATTGTCACTCTCCCACGTGGAGAAGGTTCCACTAGTAAGGTCTTTAATTTCACAAGTGGATACCATCCACAGTTGAAATTGTGACTGTCATATGTGAACATCCGGCCAGAGTTGAAATAGTGAAACATTTCTAAGCCAAGCTCATAGACAGTAAGGAATCTTTTATCTGGACTCAACCAATTGGAGACATGTTGACTTTCATACCTGGGCTTAAGGACACAGGTGCAATCATGAGCTCATAACAGCAAGAAGGGTCTCAGGCCAGATTGTGGCTCCTGCATCCAGTATAAAGCCCTCAAGTGGTACAGAGAATGTCCTAACAGACCTCAGCACACAGATGAGGTTGTAAAACTCATATGCATAGCCAGTTGACAGTAATGATTTTTTTTTTTTTTTTTTTTGAGATGGAGTCTCGTTCTGTCGCCCAGGCTGGAGTGTAGTGGCCGGATCTCAGCTCACTGCAAGCTCCGCCTCCTGGGTTTACACCATTCTCCTGCCTCAGCCTCCCGAGCAGCTGGGACCACAGGCGCCCGCCACGTCGCCCAGCTAGTTTTTTTGTATTTTTTAGTAGAGACAGGGTTTCATCATGTTAGCCAGGATGGTCTCGATCTCCTGACCTCGCGGTCCGCCCGTCTCGGCCTCCCAAAGTGCTGGGATTATAGGCTTGAGCCACCGCACCCGGCCGACAGTAATAATTATCATCCTTCCACATGAATACAGCCCACTGTTGAGATTCTAAATTTCCAAACTAAAAACAGTTTCAAACGTTGGAAAATTGATTCTCATCCTTGAATCCAGTTCACAGATGAGTTGCTGACTCTTAGACTGAGATTCAGCAACTGCCCATGGTTAAAATTGTGACTCCTGAACATAGACCCAAAATAAAGGAGATGTTGATTCTCATACCTGGAACCTGGACATATGCAGGACGGTTCATCTCATTCATGGACCTTCCTGCAGCTGTGATTGTGACATACGCCTCTGTCCAGCACCTGAGTGATTCCACTCTCCCGCCTGGGCTCAGCCCACAGATTGGATGTGATACATCGCTTAACTCAGAATTTAGATGATGTGACTCCATTCTCCTCCCTTGGCACTGCCCGCAGGGAACACTGTGACAACATGACTGCATGTTACATTCCGGTTATGTGACTCTTTTGCCTGTGCCTTGCCCACATGGGCCATTGTGACATATTGCTGGATCTAACACCCAGGAGATGTAACTCTATGACTGAGTCCCTGACTAAAAAGTGCATCGTGACATACCTCTGTGCTCATCATACAGGTGATGTGACTCTCTTTTCCTGCCTGGTTCCTGCTTACAAGAGATATTAAAACAGATTGCAAGGCCCAGCAGCTAGCTGACGTGACTCTTATTCTTTCTGTGTTTTGCCCACAGGGGACATTATGACATATAATTGGGCCCAACACCACGGTAATATTACTCTTTTGTCTTGTTCCTATTCCCAAAAAGCATTGTGACATATTGCTGACCACAGCACCAAGGTGATGTGAGTCTTCTACCTGGACCCTGTTAACAAGTGGCATTGTGACATACCTCTGGACCTATCAACTACTTGATGTGACTCTTCTCTTTTACGTGGGCCTTCTCCATATAGGAGATTGTGACGTAACTCTGGGCCCAGCACCTAGGTAACGTGACTTTTTTTTTTTGCCTGGACCATGCCCACAGAATGGAGAGTGATTTATCACTAAGCCCGGCACACATGATTTAATTCTTCTGACTGATCTTTGCCGACAGGAATCATTTTGACATATTTCTGAGTTCATCACCTAGTTGATGTGACTCTTTTTTTTTTTTTCCCTGACTTGTCCATAGTGGAGTTTGCTATGTGTTGCTTGACCCAGCTCTTGACTGTCCTCTCATGGCCCGGTGCTCCCCACTGGGGTGACTGTAAAATATGGCTGGGCCCTGGCCCTAGATTATGTGACTTTTCTTTTCTTCCTGAGCCCTACTCACCTGGGGACATTGTGACATGTCTCTGAGCCCATCAACTAGGTGATGTGACTCTACCTGATCCCGCTCCTCATGGGGTTTTCTTATATGTTGTCAGACCCAGCAACCATGGTATGACTCTTCTCTACTGCTCGAGCTCTGCCCAATAAGAAATTGTGATGTATCACCGGGCCCAGCACCTAGGTTCTGTGACTCTCCTCTCCTGCCTGGGCTGTACATACATTGCTATATTGACATACGGCTGGGCACAATGTCTAGGTAAAGTGATTCTCCTGTACAGGCCCTGCCCACAGGGGGATTATTACACATCACTTTGTTAGTCACCTAGGTGATATGATTCACTTTTTCTTCCCGGGCCCTGCAAAAAAGAATAGTGACTTATCGCTGGATCCAGCACTTAAGTGATGTGACTGTCCTCTTTTACCTGGGCCTTGCATATTTTCAGTGTTATGACATATTGCTAAGTCCAACACCTAGGAGGTGAGAGACTTTTTCCTCAGCCCTGACTACAGGGGGCGTTTTGATATTTCTCTGCATCTATCACTTAGAGGATGTCTTTCTTCTGCTTGTACCTTGCCTTCAGGGAAGATCGTGACATAACACTGGGTTTAGCAACCAAGTGATGTGTCTCTCCAGCCTGGACCTAGCCCACCAGGGAGCACTGTGACATATTGCTGGTCCCAGAAACTAGCTGACGTGACTATACTGACCATGCCCCTCTTTTAGAAGGGAATTGTAACATATCACTGGCCAAGCATGCAGGTGATGTGACTCTCCTGCTTGGTCCTGGCTTTCAGAAAAGATTGGGACATCTCCCTGGCCCAGCATCCAGCTGATGTGAAAACACTGCCCAGACTCTTTCCTCAGGGGTATTGTGACACATTGCTGGACCCCACACATAGGTGGTGTGACTCTCCTCCACTGCTTAGACTCCTCCCAAGGGGGGTTGTGATGTGTCACTATCCCCAACACCTAGATGATGTGACTCTCCTCTTATGCTTTGGCCCTGCCCACATTGTGTATTGTGACATATGTCTGGGTTCACTTGATGCAACTCTCTTGCATGGGCTTTGTCCACAGGGGTACTATGACATATTTTTTCATTCATCCCCTAGGTGATGTACCTCTTCTCTTCTGCCTGGGCCCTGCCAAAAAAGGGGATTGTAACAAATCACTGGACCCAGAACCCAGGTGAGGAACACTCTTCTTTTGCCTGAGCCCTGCATATTTGGGTATTGTTTAAATATCACTGGGTTCCACACACAGGGGATGCGAGGCACATGCATATAGACCCTGCTCACAGAAGGCCTTGTGACAAATCTCGGCAACCATTAACTAAAAGATGTGACTGTCCTCTTCCACCTTCACCCTGCTTACAGGAAATATAGTGACATAGTGCTGGGCCTAGAAACCAGATAATGTGTCTCTTTTGCCTGAACCTCGCCCACAGGGAGAATTACGACATATCGCTGGGCTCAGCACCCAGGTGACGTTACTCTTCCGCCTGGTCATTTCCCTCAGGGAATATTGTACAAATCTCTGGCCCAGCACCCAGGTGATATGACTCTCTTGCTCACTACCTACTCACACACGGATTTGGTACATATATACTGTGCCAGCTCACAAGTAATATGATGACTTTCATATCTTGAACCAGCCAATAGTTGAGATCCTGTCTCCCATAGCTAGGCTTAGGAAAATGGGTATGATTCTGGGTCTCCTGTTTTTATGCAGGTCAGAGGGGATTAGCACACTCTCACATATGGTATAAAGCCTTTGAATTGTACACAATGTGTCATCACAGAGCCCAGCGTACAGGTGAGGTTGACTTGCATGTGTGTACAACCCATCAACTGTTAAAATTGTGACCCTCACAGATGGACAGACCCCACTTGTGTATCTTACACATGGATGCAGTTCACAGTTGGATTTGTGACTGTCATATTTGAGCATCCGCTCAGATTTGAGTCAGTGAAACATCTTTAAATGCAGCTCATAAGAAGGTGAGGGCTCTCCTCTCTGGACACAGAACACTGGAGAGATGTTGACTCTCCTACCTGGGTTTAGCGACACAGATACAATCACAGGTTCACACCTGCAAGAAAGTCTCAGACTGGATGGTGACTCTCATGCAAACTGTATAAAGCCCTAGAATAGTATAGAAACTGTCCTAACAGGGCCAAGCACACAGGTGAGATTATGACACTCCTATGCACACCCTGCCAACAGTAAAGATTGTCATACTCTCACATGAACACAGCCCACTGTGGAGATTCAGAACCTCACCCACAAACGCAGCTGAGAGTTGGAAAACGGAATCACATATGTGGATCTGGTCTACAGGTGAGCTGGTGACCCTCAGACCAAGATTCAGCACAGCTGTGAGCCTCTGACTCCATTAAGGAAACACAGTTCACAGGAGGGATTGAGGTTTCCATACACAGATCCAACCCACCTTTGTGATGGTGACTCATGTAATTAGACCCAACCTACAGAAGGTGTTGACTCTCCTACCTAGAACCAGGACATGTGTGGGATTCTTAATCTCTTCCCTAGACCTTCTTGCATGTGTGATTGTGACATACGCCTCTTCCCAGACCCACAGTAACTTAACCCTTCTGCCTGGGCCTTATGGATGGAATTCTGTCATATCACTGAACTCAGCATCTAGCTGATGTGAGCCTATACTTTTGTCTTAGCACTTTTCACAAAGGGATATGGCAAAGTGTGGCATATCACTGGCTCTAGTATCCAGGTGAATTGACTTTCTTCTACTGCTTGGTATATGCCCAAGAACAGATTGTGATATGTCACTGGGCCCAGCACCTAGGTCATGTGACTTTCCTCTCCTGCCTGGGCCCAGTGCTATCCTGCAAAGCTCCTGCTTGGGCCCTACCTACAAAGGTATTATAACATATCTCTTCATTCATCACCTGGCTGATATGACTCTCCTCTTCTGCCTGGACCCTGCCAAAAGGCGGGATTTTGACACATCACTGGGCCCAGCACCTAAGTGATGCTACTTTTCTGTTTTTCCCGGGCCTGGCATATTTTGGGTATTGTTACATATAGCTGGGCGCCATAGCTTTGGGATGAAATGCTCCTGACTGGGCCCTGCCCACAAGGGACCTTATAAAACATCTCTGCATCAATAACCTAAGGGATTTGTCTTCTCTTTTGCCTGCATCTTGCCCACAGGAAATGTGATATATCGCTGGACCCAGGCACCAGGTAATGTGTCTCTCCTTCCAAGGCTGTGCCCAGAGAGAGCATTGTGGCCTGTCACTAGGCTCAGCACCCAGGTAACATGACTGCTTCCTGTACTCTACTTTAAGGAGCGGATTGTTATCTATCTGTGGCTGAGCACCTCGGTAATATGACTCCTGCCTGGTTTCTGCCCTCAGGGAAGATTGTGACGTATCCTTGCCAAAAAACTATGTGATGTGACTCTGCTGCTCACTTCCTACCCACAAGTAAAATTATGCCATATATTTTGGCCAGCTCACATGTGTGTTGATGACTCTTTTTGTTGTTGTTGCTTGTTTTGAGATGGAGTCTTGCTCTGTTGCCCAAGCTGGAGTGCAGTTCAGTGATCCCGACCCTCTGCAGCCTCTGCCTCCCAGGTTCAAGCAATTCTTCCATTTCAGCCTCCCAAGAAGCTGGGATTACTGGCACCCGCAACCATGCCCAGCTAATTTTTGTATTTTTAGTAGAGATGGGGTTTCACCATTTTGGCCAGGCTGGTCTCACACTCCAGGCCTCAAGTGATCCACCCACTTCAGCCTCCCAAAGTGCTGGGATTACAGGTGTGAGCCACTGTGCCCAGCATGTGTTGATTACTCTCATACCTCAAATCAGCCAATAGAGAAGATGCTGTCTCCCACAGCTAGACCGAAAAAAATTAGTAGGATCCTGGATCCTTCCCTTTGTATGAAGGTCATAACAGATTACTTTTCTTTTACATATCTTACAAAGCCCTTGAGTGGTACAGAAAGTGTCATCACAGGGTGCAGTAAACAGGTGAAATTATCACCCTCACACATGGGCAGAGCCCATTGGAGAGGTCCTGAATTTCACAGTGAAGCCCACAGTGTGGATTGTGTCTGTCATATGTGAACATTCAACTGTAGTTTGAATGCTGACTCATTTCTAATT
>NW_012119587.1:154602-158481 GCF_000951035.1 Colobus angolensis palliatus
ATTCCTGGGCTTGGGGCCACAGGTGGGATCATGGGTCCATATGAGCACAAAAGTCTAGGGCATATTGTGACTTAATGTATATTGTGGAAAGCCCCGAGGTGGTACAGAGGGTGTCATAAGAGAGCATGGCACACAGGTGAGATTATGACACTCATGTATACACCCAGTCAACAGTAAATATTGCCTTTCTTCCATATGAACACAACCCACTGTTGAGGTTCTGAATCTCACATGTGAAGAAAGTTAAAGTTGGAAAATTGACTCATACTTGGATTCTGTTCACAGGTGGGTTGATGACTTTCAGATCAAGATCCAGCATATCTGTGAGGCTCTGACTCCATTAAAGGCACACATTCTGCAGGAAGGATAGAGGCTGTTATGGACAGATTCAGTAAACTGTTGAGATTGCAGGCCATACACTTAGACCAAAAATACAGGAGGTGGCGCCTCTTATACCTAGAACCAAAGCATGTTCAGGATGGTTAATCTCATCCCTGAACCTTCCTGCGGCTGTGATTGTGACATATACCTCAGCCTAGCACTTGAGCAATTTTACTCTCCTGCCTGGGCTCAGCCCACAGGTTGGGTGTAACATCTTGCTGCACCAGGCACTTAGTCGATGTGAATCTATTCTCTTGTCTTGGTTCTGCCCAGAGAGAGCATTTTGACATATCACTGCTCCTTGCACACAGGTTATGTGACTCTCCTGCTAGTGTTCTGCCCCACATAGGCTATTGTGACATATTGCTGAGTCCAGCACCCAGCTGATATAATCCTCCAGCCTGTCCTCTGCCCTCAGAAGGCATTGTGACACCCTTTGGGTTCCTCACATGGGTGATGTGACTCTCCTGGCTCCCCCTTCTTTCAATGGTTATTGTGATATACTGCTGTACCCAGCTCCTATGTTATATGACTTTTTTCTACTGCTTAGGCTGTGCCCAGCAAGGGATTGTGAAGTATCTCTTGGCCCAGCACCTAGGTGATTTGACTCTCTTCTTTTTCCCAGGCTCTGCATCATGTATTGGAACATATGGCTGGGTCCACAGCTAGGTGTTGCGAGTCTCCTGCAAAGGCCCTGCCCACAGGCACATTATAACATATTCTTTCATTCATTACCTAGGTGATGTGACTCTCCTCTCTGCCTGCCCCCTGCCATATTCAGAAATTGTAACATATAACAGGACCTGGCACCTAGGTTATGTGATTCTCCTCTACTGACTGGGCCCTGCCTATTTGGAGTATTGTGACATAGGGTCAAGCACCAAAGAAATGAGTAGCTTCTGCCTTGGCCATGCCTACAGCTAGGCCTTATGACATATCTCTAAATTCATAATGTATGAGATGTGGCTCTCCTTTTCTGCCTGCAGCCTTCCCTTAGGAAAGATTGTGACTTACTGCTGGGCCAACAACCAGGTGATGTGTCTCTTCTGCCAGGGACTTGCTCACTGGCAACATTGTGACATATCACTGGGTCCAGCTCTCAGCTGATGCGACTCTTCTTTCTGTTCCCTGCCTTCAGAGAGAATTGTGACATATCTCTAACCCAAAAGCAAGGTGAGGCAACTCTCCTGCTTACTGTTTACCCACAGGTGGAATTGTGACATGTATGTTTTCCCAGCTCATAGGTATGACTAAGACTGATACCTTGAATTAGCCAATAGAAGAAATACTGTCTCTCATAGCAAGGCTTAATAGAAATGAGTAAAACTTTTAATCTCTTCTTTATACGAAGATCATAGATGATGACCACTGTCTTGCACGTCATGTAAAGCCTTCGGATGGTATACAGAGTGTCATCACAGGGCCCAGCACACAGGTAAGATTGTGTTTTTCATATGCACACTCTGCCAGCCATTAAGATTGATGCTCTTGCACATGGACAGAGAACGCTTCTGAGGTCCTGAATCTCACACACAGATACAGTGTAAAGTTGGAATTGTAACGGTGATATGTGAACATCTGGCCACAGTTGAGATGGTTACTCATTTCTAAACCCAGCTCATAGAAAGGAGAAGACTCTCCTTTCTATGTTTTCTCTGATTGACCCAGTCAATCAGAGAGATACTGACTCTCATACCTGGACTTAATTTCACAGGTAAAATCATTGATCTACACCAGCATAAAAGTCTCAGAGTGAAATGTCACCGACACGTATATTGTATACATCCATCAGGTGGCACAGAGATTGTCCTAACAAGACCCAGCACACAGGTGAGATTGTGACACACATATGCACACACAGAAGACAGTAAAGATTGTCATTTTTCCACATCAATGCAGCCCTCATTTGAGGTTATAAACCTTACATTCAGAGCAATTCAAAAGTTGAAAAATTGACTCTTATACATGTATCCGGTCCACAGTTGTGTTTGTGGCACTAAGAAAAAGATTTAACACACCAGACAGGCTGGGACTCCACCAAATGGATGCAGTCTTTTTTTTTCTTTTCCTTTCTTTTTTTTTTTTTTTGAGACAGTCACTCTGTTGCCTGGGTTAGATTGCAGTGGCATGATCTCGGCTCACTGCAACCTCTGCCTCCCAGGTTCAAGCCTCCTGCCTCAGCCTCCCAAGTAGCTGGGATTACAGGCGCCCACCACTACACCCAGCTAATTTTTTGTATTTTTAGTAGAGATGGGGTTTCACCATGTTGGCCAGGCTGGTCTTCAACTGCTGACATTGTGATTCACCCACCTCATCCTCCCAAAGTGCTGGGATTACAGGCATGAGCCACCGCGCCCGGCCTAGGGATGCAGTCTTAAAGAGAGATTGGGTTTCCTGTGCATGAGTCCAATCTACCATTGAGATTTTGACTCGTGTACTTACACCCAACATACAGGAGGTGTTGAGTCTCGTACCTAGATTCATGACATTTGGGAGACTGTTAATCATATCTATAGACTTTCTTGCAGGTGTAACCGTGGCATATGGTTCTGCCTAACACCTGAGTAATTTTACTCTCTAGGATGGGCCAAATTCAGAGATGTGACTGTGACATGTCACTGGACCCAGGACCTGGGCGATGCAATTGCATTCTCCTGCCTTGGTGCTGCCTTCAGTGGGCACTGTGACATTTTGCTGGGCCTTGCACTTAGATGATGTGAGTCTCTTCTCTTGCATTGGTGTTGTCTACAGTGGGACATTGTGACGTATTACTGAGCCCAGCACCAAGGTTATAAGACTCTTCTGCTGTGCCCTGCCCAGATATGACATTGTGCTAAATTGCTGGGTCCAAAATTAAGGTGATTTAACTCTCCTGCCTGGGCTCTGCCTACAGGAGTCATTGTGACATATATCTGCACCCACTCCTCAGGTGATGGGACTCTTCTCCTTCAGGGTCCCTGCTCACCAAGAAGATTTTGACTTATTTATGGGTCCAGCACCTAGCTGATATGCCTCTTCTTTTTAGGTTCTGCCTGCAGGGGACATTGTGACATATCACCAGGCTCAACACCAACATGACTTTTTTTTTTTTTTTTTTTTGCCTTGGCCCTTCCCTCTAAAGGCATTGTGACATATTTCTGAACTCAGCACTGAGGTGATGTCCATCTCTTGCTTGAATCCTGCCCACGAGAAACACTGTGACTTGCCTCTGGGCCCATCAACAATTTAATGTAACTGGGTGAATCACTTGAGGTCAAGAGTTCGAGACCATCCTAGCCAACATAGTGAAACCCTGTCTCTACTGAAAATACAAAAACTAGCCAGGCCTGGTGGCTCATGCCTATAATCCCAGCTACTCAGGAGGCTGAGGCATGAGAATCACTTGAACCCAGGAGGCGGAGTTTGCAGTGAACTGAGATCACACCACTGCACCCCAGCCTGGGTGAAAGAGTGAGACTCCATCTCAAAAAAAAAAAAGAAAAAGAAAAAAGAAAGAAA
>NW_012119587.1:158821-179334 GCF_000951035.1 Colobus angolensis palliatus
AAAAAAAAAAAAAAAAGTGTCATCATATGGCCGAGCACACAGGTAATATGGTGTTTCTCATATGCACATCCTGTGAACCATTAGGATTTTTACCCTTATACATGAATAGAGGCGACTGGTGAGGTCATAAATTTTCCATGCAGACAGCCCACAGTTGTAATTGTGACTGTCATATGTGAACATCTTGTCACAATTAAGATGGTGATATATTTCTTTTTCTTTTTTCTTCTTTTTTTCTTTTTTTTTGAAATGGAGCCTCACTCTGTCACCCAAGCTAGGGTGCCGTGGCACAATCTCGGTCCACGGTAACCCTGCCTCCCAGCTTCAAGCGATTCTCCTGCCTCAGCTTCCTGAGTAGCTGGGATTACAGGTATGCACCACCACACCCAGTTAATTTTTGTATTTTTAGTAGATACGGGGTTTCACCATGTTGGTCAGGCTGACCTTGAACACCTGACCTTGTGATCCACTTGCCTCAGCCTCCCAAAGTGCCGGGAGTACAGGCATGAGCCACCGCACTGAGTCAAGATGCTGATACATTTCCCAACCCAGGTTGCAGGCAGATGAGGGCACTTCTACCTATACACAGCTGATTAAAGAGATGTTGAACCTCATACGTGGTCTCAGGGCCACAGGTACAAGCATGGGTCTTCACCAGCATGAATATCTCAGAGCATATTGTGACTCTCCAGCATAACGTACAAAGTTCTCAGGTGGGACAGAGAGTGCCCTAACAGGATCCAGAACACAGAAAAGATGTTGACGCTCCTATGCACACCCAGCTCACAGTAAAATTGTCATTCTCCCAAATATTCACAGCCCAATGTTGAGATACTGAATCCCACACCTGAAAGAAGTTGTAAGATGGAAAACTGACTCTCATACATAGATCTGATCTACAGGTAGGTTGGTGACACTAAGACCAAAATTAAGCACACCCGTGAGACTACAACTCTTCTAAAAAGACACAATTCACAGCAGCAATTGATGCTGTCATGAACAAATCCAGTTCATGACTGAGATTCTAACTCATGTACTTAGATCCAACATACGGAAGGTGTTGACTCTAATGACTAGAACCAGGATATCTGCTATATTATTAATCTCATCCCTGAAATTTTCTGCAGGTGTCATTGGGACATACACCTGTGCCCAACAGCTGAGTGATTTGACTCTATTGCTTGGACACAGCTCACAGGGGCCATTGTAAAATACTGCTGATCCTATTACCCAGGTGATGTGAGTCCCCTCTCCTGCTTTGGCACTGCCCACAGGGAACATTATGACATATGACTGGGACCTGCACCCAGGTTATCTGACTTATCTGTTTGTGCTCTGCCCACGTAAGATATCGTAACATATTGCCAGTCCAATATCCAGGTGATTTAACTTTCCTGCCTGAGCCCTGCCTATAGAGAGCATCGGGACATATCTTTTCACACATCTTTCAGGTGATGGCACTCTATGTTTCTGCCTGGTCCCTGCTTACAAGGGAAATTGTGACATCTCACTGGGCCTGGCATCTAGCAGATGTCTCTTCTCTTCTACCAGAGTCCTGTCCAAAGAGGAGATTGTGACATATGGCTGGTCCCAACAGCACAGTGACATGGCTCTTTTGCCTTGGCCCTACCCTCAGAAGACACTGTGACATATTGCTTGACTCAGCATCAAAATAATGTGAGTCTCCTGCCCCACAGGAGGCATTGAGACATGTCTCTGGATGCACCAATTATTTGATGAGACTCTACTCTCTTATTTGGGATATGCCCATTAGAGAAACTGTGACATATCTCTGGGCTCAGCACCTAGGCGATGTGACTCTTGTTCCATGCCTGAGCAATGTATATATTGTGCATTGTGACACATGGCTGGGCCAATGCCTAGGTAATGCTACTTTTCAGCATAGGCTCTTCCAACAGTAGTATTGTAACATATTTTTTCATTTGTCTTGTAAGTGATATGACTCTTTTTTACCGTCTGGGCTCTACCAACAAGGAAGATTGGGACGTATCACCAGACCCACCACCTAGGTGATGTGTGTCCTCTCTTTTATGCAGGTCTCTCATATTTTGAGTATCGTGACATATTGCTAGGCCCAACACCTAGTGTATGGAAGGCTCTTGCCTAAACCTTACACACAGAAAGCCTTGTGACATATCTCTTCATACATTACATAGGAGATGTCACTCTCTTCTGTTTGCACCCTACCCATAGGAGAAATTGTGACATATTGCTAGGAGCAACATGCAGGTGATGTGACTCTCCTGCCTGATCTCTGTCCTTAGGAAATATTGAGAAATATCTCTAGATCCAAACCCAGATGATGTGGCTCTCCTGCTCACTCCCTATCCACAGGTGGGATTGTGACACATAGCTTTACTCAGGTAATGGGTGTGATGATCACCCTCATTCCCCAAACCTGCCAAGAGGAGAAACACTGTCTTTTGTAGGTAGGCTTAGAAAAATGGGTAAGGTCCTTGGTCTCCTCTTTGTACAAAGATCATGGAGATTTATCACTCTATTGCGTGTGGTATAAAGCACTCAGCTGGTACTGACTGTCAGCAGAGGGCGCAGCACACAATTGAGATTGTGTTTTATACATTTACACGTGGCACTCATGAAGATCATCACCCTCACACATAGACGGAGCCCACTGGAGAGGTCCTGAATCCCAAATGCAGATGTAATCTACAGATGCAATTGTGACAGAACATTCAGCCACTGTTAAGACAGTGATTCATTTCTAAACCCAAATCATAGGTAGGTAAAGACTTTTCTGTCTGGAACCCACCAACTGAAGAGATATTGACCCTCATGTCTGGACTTAAAGCCACAGGTAAAATCATGAATCCATACTAGTATTGATTTCAGAACAGAGATATCAGAACCGATTGTGACTCATGCATACAACATAAAACCCTTGTGTGATACAGACAGTGTCCTAACAGGGCCCAGGAATCAGATGAGATTGTAACACCTGTATGCACACCTAGCTGATAGTAAAAAGTGTCATCCTTCCACATGAACACAGCCCTTTTGAGGTTCTTAATTTCACACCCTGTGTCAGAGGAAAGTTGGAAAATTAACTATCATCCATGGATCCAATCCACAGGTAGGTTGGTTAATCTCAAACATTCAGCACACATTTGAGGCTGTGACTCTCCAAAGAGGACACAGTTTGCAGGAGGGATTGAGGCTGTCATGCATGGATCCACTCTCTCATTGAGACTGTGACTCCTGTTTTTAGAGCCAACATACAGGAGGTGTTCTCTCATAAATAAAACCTAGATATGTTCAAGATTGTCGATAGCATCCCTGGACCTTCCTAGGTGTGACTGTGACATAAGCCTCTGCCCAGGACCTTAGTAATTTGACTCTCTTTCCCGGGGTCAGGCAACAGATAAAAATATGACACATCCTTGGAGCCAGCACCTAGGTGATGTGACTTTATTCTTTTGCTGTCGCACCACCCACAGAGAGCACTGTGACATATCAAAGTGCTCTGTAGACAGATTATGCGACTCTTTTGCCTGTGTCCAGACAGCATTGGCCATTGTGACATATTGCAGGGTCCAACACCCAAAGGATGTAACTCTTATGACTGGGTTCTATCTACAGAGGGCGTTGTTGATGTGACTCTCCTCTCCTGCCTGGGCCATGCCTTCAGGAGAGTGGGAGATAGGGAGAGTGACTTATTGCTATGCCCAGAACACAGATGATGTAATACTTCTTCCTGGTCTCCTTCCTCAAGTGTTACTATGATATATCATTAGGCCCATCACATAGATGATATGATGCTCCTGTTTTTTTCTGCAACTTGTGCACAGTGTGGATTGTGAAATATCACTTGGCTTAGCACCTACATGGTGTGACTCTCTTCTCATGCCTAGGTCTTATCCACTGCGTTGGTTGTGGCATAAAGCTGGGCCCAGTCACTAGGTTATGTGACTCTCCTCTTTTTCCTGAACCCTACCCACAAGAGGCATTAGGACATATCTCTGGGCCATTCACCTTGGTGATGTGAATCTACTGCCTGGGACCCATCCACCAAGGGATATTATGAAATATTGCTGCACCCAGCACCTAGTGATATGACTCTCCTCTTTTGCCTGGGCACTGCTTACATGTGTATTGTAATATACAGCTGGGTTAAACACCTGAGTGATGTGACTTTCCTGTACGAGCTCTGTCCATAGGGATATTATGACATATCATTTTGTTCACCACCTAGATGATGTGACTCTACTCTTTTCCTGAGCCCTGCAAAAAGAAGAGATTGTGACATGTCACCAGACTAAGCACCTTGATGATGTGACTATCTTGCTCAGGTTTCACATATTATTGGTATTGTGACAAACCTCTGTGACCAACACCTATGGGTAGGAAAACTTCTGCCTGGACTCAGCCTAAGAGGGCCTCATGACTTTTTAAAAAGATATGTGACTTTAAAAATGTGACTGTCTTTTTCTGCCTATACCCTGCCTATACCCTGCCCCTGCCCTCAGGGAAGATTGTGGCATATTACTGAACTAAGCAACCTAGTGATGTGTCTCTTCTGACTGGGGTTTGCCGACAGAGACAGTTGTGACATATCACTAGGCCCAGGACCCAGGTGATGTGACTCTGCTGCCTGTTTCCAACAACATTCAAGAGAGGACTGTAACATATCCCTGGCCAAGAACTCAGGTGATTTGACTCTCTTGCCTTGTCCCTGCCCTCAGAGAAGATTGTGACATATCTTCAGCCCAAAACCCAGGTAATGTGACTTCCCTGCTTGCTCCCTATTCAGAGGAGAAATTATTACATATATCCTGGCCCAGCTCACAGGTGTGACGATGATTCTCACACCTCAAACAAGCCAATAGAAGAGATACTGTTTCTCATTGCTAGGCTTAGGAAAACTGGTAAAATACCTGTGTCTCTTTGTATGAAGGTGACAGACAACTACCACACACTTGCATATGGAATGAAGCCCTTAAGTGGTACAGAGAGTGTCATCACATGTCCCAAAGAGGATATTGTTTCTTGTATGCACACCCAGCCAGCTGTTAGGATTGTCACCCTAACACCTGGATACAACCCATTGGAGAGGTCTTGTGTCTCACATGCAGATGCAATCCACAGTTTGATTCCTGTCATATGTAAACATCTGTCAAAGGTGGGATGGTGACTCATTTCTAGACTCAGCTCATAGACAAGTGAGGACTCTCCTGTCTGGGCCCAGTTAATTTGAGAAATATTAACTTTTCTACTTGGGCTTAGGGAGCAGCATAAAGGTCTTGGGCAAATTGTGGCTCTCATTGCTACGCTACAATCATCTTGGGTAGTATAGAGAACGTCCTAATGGGGTTCACACACAGGTGAGATGGTGACAGTGATAGCCACACCCAACTGACAGTAAAAATTGCCATCTTTCCTCATGAATACAGCCCACTGTTGAGGTGTTGAATCTCATAATCAAAGGCAGTTGAAAATTAAAACGTTGTCTCTCGTTGGTAGACCCAATCCACAGGTGGGTTGGTTACTCTCAGATCAAAATTCAGCACACTTATGAGGCCATCACTCCAGTAAGAAAACAGAATTCACAGAACAAATTGACACTTTCATGTACAAATTCAGCCCACTACTGAGATTGTGACTCATTTACTTAGACCCAACATATAGGAAGTGTTGACTCTTATACCTAGGATTGGGACATGTGAAAGATTGTTCATCTTTTCCTCAGACTTTCCTGCAGGACTGATTCTTACATATTCCTCTGTTTGGCATCTGAGTGATATGACTCTTGCCATGGCCTAGCCCACAGATGGAATTGTGATGTATTGCTGTACCCAGCACCTAGGTGATGTGACTCACTTTTTCTGCCTTGGCACCATCCATAAAAGGTATTTTGACATATCTCTGGGCTATATACCCAGGTTACATGACTCTCCTGCCTGTGTCCTGTCCACAAAAGATCATGAAATATTGCTGGGTCCAACACCCAGGTGATGTAACTCTCATGCCTAGGCCCTGCCAACAGGGAGTATTGTGACAAATCTCTGTGCCAATAACCCAGGTTATGTGACTCTCTTTTTTTGCCTATTCCATGCTCACAGCAGGCATTATGACATATTGCTGAGCTCAGCACCTAACTGATGTGATTCTCCTTTCTAGTTTTTGCCCACAGGGGAGATTGTGACGTAACACTGGGCCTCAAACTAAGGTGATGTTACACTTTCATTTTTGAACTGTATTCAGAAGGTGTTATGACATATTCCTGGGTACAGCACCAAGGTTATGTGAGTCTCCTGCTTGCACTTTGCCCACTAACGGCATTGTAACATATCTTTAGACCTATCAATTATTTGATGTGACTTATTTTTTTAAAGTGAAAGCAAGTTTATTAGAGAAGTAAATAAAAGAATATCTACTCCATAGATAAGCCCTGAGGGCTGCTCGTTGGCTCTTTTTATGGTTATTTCTTGATTACATACTAAACAAGGGGTGGACTATTTGTGAGTTTTCCAGGAAATGGATGGGCAGCTTCCAGAAATCAGGGTGCCTCTCCTTTTTACACCATATAAGATACCCTCTTAACATTGCCATGATGTTTGTAAAGTGTCATGGTGCTGTTGGGAGTGTCTTTCAGCATACTGATGCATTACATTTAGCATATAATGAGCAGTGAGAACTACCAGAGATCATTTTCATTGCCTTTTTTCTTTTGGTGGGTTTCTGCTGTCTTTTGTACTGCATCCTCTTCCATCAGAAAGATCTTTGTGAAAGGTACCTTGTGCTGACCTCTTGTCTTAGGTGCTGTGACATAGAATGCCTAATCATCTGGGACTGGAGGAATTGGGTTAACTCCTTTCTTTTTGAGGTCCCAAGATAACTTGGGACTCTTGGGCCTGTCAGAAAGTGACATTCCTTACTTACCACAGGTCAGGAACCCTGCACAGAGACTGTGTGGACAAGGTAGAAGGCCAATTTTCCCAAAGGGCTTTTACTGGCTCTAAAAATCAAGTATGATTTCTGAAAGAAAAGACCATGATTTCACTCAAAGCCTTGGTAAAATAACCTGTGTCTCATTGTGTCCTGTTGCAAATGAAAACATGCTTATTGCACTTATGCAAATGACTGTATTGCCATAAATTAAGAATACTCAGCAATATCTTTGCACATTCTGGAGAAATCAGGGAGAGAGAAACAAATATACTCCAAATTATGTTTACAGGAGTATATTTTACTCAATTGTTAAAAGCTGTAAATGAAAGTGCTCTTGACTGAAACACAAAGGATCCACAACATTTTAGGTAAAAAGCCAAAAAATATTATTTCCATCTTTTATTAATTCAGTTCATGCAGTAAACTCTTGTTGTGTGATATATGTTAATATTTCAACTTTCCATGAGAGTCTTGAAAGTTTTTCTCCTGTTCTAATTTTGCAGTCTTCAAAATTATCAGAAATTTGCATTCAAAAGCACCCATCAATGTTCCACAGCAGACATATAAATCACCTTTAAAAAATGATGAAAACAGTACAAGAATTGTCTGTGGGTGACAAAAAAGTCTTAGAACAGTCATTATTAAAATCTTGATTGCAGTGGCTCATGCCTGTAATCCCAGCACTTTGGGAGGCCGAGGTGGGCAGATCATGAGGTCAGGAGATCAAGACCATCTTGGCTAACAGGGTGAAACCCTGTCTCTACTAAAAAATAGAAAAAATTAGCCAGGCGTGGTGGTGGGCGACTGTGGTCCCAGTTACTTGGGAGGCTGAGGCAGGAGTATGGCCTGAACCTGGGAGGCGGAGCTTGCAGTGAGTCAAGATCGCACCACTGCACTCCAGCCTGGGCAACAGAGAGAGACTCCATCTCAAAAAAAAAAATCACAATTGACGGCTGGGCAAAGTGGCTTATGCCTGTAATCCCAACAGTTTCGGAGGCTGAGGCAGGTGGATCACCTGAGGTCAGGAGTTTGAGACCAGCCTGATCAACATGGAGAAACCCTGTCTCTACTAAAAATACAAAATTATCCGGTTGTGGTGGCACATGCCTGTAATCCCAGCTACTTGGGAGGCTGAGGCAGGAGAATTACTTGAACCTGGGAGGGGGAGGTTGTAGTGAGCTGAGATCATGCCATTGCACTCCAGCCTGGGCAACAAGAGTGAAACTCCATCTCAAAAAAAAAAATCACAATTGACGGCTGGGCAAAGTGGCTTATGCCTGTAATCCCAACAGTTTCGGAGGCTGAGGCAGGTGGATCACCTGAGGTCAGGAGTTTGAGACCAGCCTGGCCAACATGGTGAAACCCCGTCTCTACTAAAAATACAAAAAATTAGCCGGGCGTGGTGGTGGGCGACTGTAGTCCCAGTTACTTGGGAGGCTGAGGCAGGAGTATGGCCTGAACCTGGGAGGCGGAGCTTGCAGTGAGTCAAGATCGCACCACTGCACTCCAGCCTGGGCAACAGAGAGAGACTCCATCTCAAAAAAAAAAATCACAATTGACGGCTGGGCAAAGTGGCTTATGCCTGTAATCCCAACAGTTTCGGAGGCTGAGGCAGGTGGATCATCTGAGGTCAGGAGTTTGAGACCAGCCTGATCAACATGGAGAAACCCTGTCTCTACTAAAAATACAAAATTAGCCTGGCATGGTGGCACATGCCTGTAATCCCAGCTACTCGGGAGGCTGAGGCAGGAGAATGGCATAAACCCGGGAGGCGGAGCTTGCAGTGAGCTGAGATCTGGCCACTGCACTCCTGCCTGGGCGACAGAGTGAGACTCCATATCAAAAAATAAATAAATAAATAGATAAATAAATAAATAAAACATTTTACATTATCAAATCAACTCCCAGGTCACCCTATGTCATTCATTTAGCCAAAATGGTAACTTTTCTTTTTAAAAAAATTATAATAGCCAAAAATCTTTACTTATTGCTAGAGGAAAGACTTAGCTTTCCAAACAATCTGTCTCTTGTCTTTTTTCTGTAGTTTATTCAAAAGACAAACCAAAATCTTTCATTTTTTAAATATAACATGACAATCTTGTTCAAGAGTGAAAGCCTATATTTCACTTTGTATACTAATGATGCCAAACTCAGTTCTTAACAAAACCTTATATACAAACATATGAAATCTTCATTAATTTGACTATAAGGTAAGATTCTCAGAAATCTTTTACAACCCTTTAAAATTTTTGTTAAAGAGCAAATCTGTGCTATAAGAAAAACCTGTTGTGCTTTTATTCCAATGTTCAATTTATAGAAAAACTGAATAATATCTATTTAACTTTAGCCAGTATGTTCACACACAGAATTTTTTTATGAGATTAATTTTTTAAAAACCTTCCACAACTTGCTTGTAAGATGTAAGGTATTATGACTCTCCTTTCCTGCTTGGGCCCTGTACACAAGGTGGATTGTGACATAGTGTCATGATACTGTGCCCTGCACACAGGTAACGTAACTTTTCTGCCTGAACCCTGCCCACAGGAGGCATTGTGATATACTGTTAGGCCCAGTTCCCAGGTTATGTGACTTTACTGCCACGGCCCTGCCCAGAGAGTGGATATTGACATCTTTTTGGTCCAGTATTCAGGTGATCTGATTATCTTGCTTGTCTCCTTCTCACAGGTTAAATTTCAACCTATGATTTTTTTTTCCCAGCTCACAGGCATCATGACCATGCTCATATAGAAAACAAGCCACTAGGAATGATTTTGACTCTGTTAGCTAGACTTTGAGTAGTGTGTAAAGTCCTATGTCTCCTACATTTAGAAGGGTAATAGAAGTTGATAAAATGTAAGAATATTCTATAAATACTTTGAGTAATACAGACACATTAAGGGCCCAGCACAGAGTGAGATTGTGACTCTTATAGGCATACCAAACCAATAATTAGGATCATCACTTCCAAACAAGAAAGCAGCATGCTGGTGAGGTCCTGAACCTCACATGCAGGTGCAATCCACAGTTAAAATCCTGATTGTCACATGTAGATCTGAGAACAGGTTGAATAGTGACTGATTTCCAGACTTGGCTCAGAGGCACGGTGATGACTTGCATACCCGGATCTAGCCATAGGAGATCTGTTGACTCTCGTAGGTAGCCTTAAAGCAATGGGCAAGGTCCTGGGCTTTCTACTTGTATGAAGATCACAGAAGATTACAAAACTCACGCATATTGTACGACTCCTTGGGTGGTACACAGAGTGTCATAACAGACCCCAGCACAAAGTTAAAATTGTGATTCTTATAGGCATACCCAGCCAACAGTGAGGATTGTCCCTCTCACACATGAACAGAGACCACTGGCAAGGTCCTGCATATGGCACATGGATGCGGTCCCCGGTTGAAATTGTGCTGTTCACACTCATACGTCACTGGGTGCTGGGTTCATAGTATATGCATTTTGTAAAAATTTATAAAGCTGTTATTTTATAATATATGTGCTTTTTATGTGTGTAAAATTAAAAACATAATTTTTGATTTTTCTATGTATCTCTTATATTTCTTCCACAATCAATTTTTGTCACATACTTTTCTGGAAAATAGATAATTTCATCTAAATTTTCAAGTTTAATGTCATGACATTTTAAAAAATTATGTTTGAATCTTGAATGTATCTCTAAATATCCTCTTTTGCCCTTTGTAAAATTTTTATTCCCCTTGAAATAGTTTATCTACTTTATTATTACATTCAAAGAACAGCACTACTTCTACTCACATGTTATTATCGCTGAGTAACAAATGAATCAGAAAAGTTGAGAAAGTTGCCCAAGGTTACACAGGTACTCTGAGCCTGTTCTAACCATTGTACACATGGTGTCATCCAGGAAAACACGTGCAATATTATTTCTAAAGGTCCATAAAATCACATATATACACACATGCAAATTTGTGTAAAAACAAAATGAACTTATACAGAGTATTCCTGCAGAAAAGCACTGGTTGAGGGTCTAGAAGGTCACATAGAAGAAGCCTCTGTTTTTGTTGTTTTGTTGTTTTTATAAAGATAAGGTCTTGCTATATTGTCTAGGCTGATCTCAATCTCTTCGGCTCAAGCAATCCTCCTGCTTCAGACTCCCAAAGTGCTCTCTGTCATATTTTTAAAAGTACTTATTGAGTCAAGTGTGCTGGCTCATGCTTGTAATCACAACATTTTGGCAGGCCAAGGGGAATAGATTGTTTGAGTACAGGAGTTTAAGTCAAGCCTGGGCAATGCAGTGAGACCTCATCTCTACTAAAAATAGAAAAAAAATAGCTGGGCATGGCGGTGCACACCTGTAATCTCATCACTTTGGGAGACTTTTTCTTCCATGATTAAAAACAAATGTTGGTGTCTGGCAGCCAGGCACAGCCAGGTAAGGTGAGGGCAGGAGGCAGAATCTTGCAATCCATGGGCTGCGTTGGCTTTTCAGCACTTCTTTTTCTCCCCAACTACACAGAGAATTTCTTCAGTGTTTGATCTTATGCATCTTTGAATCCAGGCATCTCATTCTTTGCCTTATACATATTAAAAATGCATTCACAGTTCATAAAACATAATCTGTCAAGAAATATTCTAAACAAAAACAGTCTTTTTATAGAACATAGTAATGCACCTTAATTCCTTACAATTTGTCTTAAGAATTACTAGTATTATGATGTTTTCTAACATGTAATAAACACTTTTAGATGTTTAGCACTTGTGATATATTCTAAAAACCTTCTCAAAATTAACCTGGGACTCCAAAGAATATGTATGACCCAAACAGTTGTTTTCTTCCCAACACCAAGGAATGGCATACAAGGCTGTCTTCAAGTTGAGGACAGGTCATAAAGACAAATTTTCAAAAAGAGAAAAAAATGTCTGCAAACTTGTTTCTACACATTGGTCTTACATACATTTCTCCATCAATTTTATTAATTCTGAATGAACCACATTACCTGAAGTGGTACAAATAATTGTTTCAAATTGTAGAATCCCCAGGAAACAGAAAGAAGCAAAAACAAACTCTCCCAAAGAAAGTCACATCTATTCCAGACCTTGACGGACCTTGCAAATTTTCCATTATGTGCAATGACTAGCAAGCAATCAAATATGACAAAGTTGACAATAAATAAGATAATGTGAAAAACACCAGAAAAAATATATAACAGAAACAAATCTGCAAAGACATCCAATATTAGAGTTATTAGACACAAAAACTCAAAAACAACTACGCTTACCATAGCTAAAAAAGACAAAAGAAAGTATCTGCAGGAAAGAAGAAACTATATAAAGATTCTAAAAATAAATTGTAAAATGAATAATACAATAACTAAAATAAAAACCAACCACATTCGGACTTATATGTACAAGACAGAATCAGTAAAAGAGATGCTATATCAGTAGAAATTAACACATATGCAACAAATATCAGTCTCAGAAAAATGCCTGGTAAGTATTGCAAGCGTTCAAAACGTAAAACTGAAAAGCCTAAGGTTGGTAGTACTTAACCTTTCTCAAAAATACAGTAGGTAAAAACACTGCACAACTCAATTCCTGAGTTAATATCAAAGCTTGACTGAGGCAAAACAAGGACAGCTATAGACAATCTCATTCATAAAGACAACATTTTTTTTTTTTGAGACTGTCTCTTGCTCTGTTGCCCAGGCTGGGGTGCAATGGCCCAATCTCAGCTCACTGCAACCTCTGCCTCCCGGGTTCAAGCGATTCTCTTGCCTCAGCCTCCTGAGTAGCTGGGATTATAGGCACATGCCAGTATGCCAGGATAATTTTTGTATTTTTAGTACAGACAGGGTTTTACTATGTTGGTCAGGCTGGTCTCGAACTCCTGACCTCGTGATCCACCCGCCTTGGTCTCCCAAAGTGCTGGGATCACAGACGTGAACCACTGCACCCAGGCAAGACAAAAATTTTTTAAGCCAATTACAAACAAAGTGACTCTTTCTCTGTATAAAATGAATAAAACCATCAATAAGTTTATCTCAAGAGTACAGGATAAGTTGAACATTGTATAATCTACATGTCTACATAAAATAGGCACAGAACAAGAGCTTGGTAACTAGAAATAAAAGAATATTTTATTTTACTTTCTAAATATACAAGGTATTTCAAATAAAGTACAGCAAATGTACATAATAAACTACTGAAAGCTTGTATTTTAATGTCATAAATGTAATAATTACGTTGATGTTCAAGATTTTTATTAAACATTGCATCCATGGTTTCAGCCAACAGGTTAAAATGAGAAATCAGTTATACAATTATACTGACAAAGCAGAACTAGTCCATAAACTAATAAACTATTGGGTCTACCTAGGTAGATTTGATCCTTGCAAAGCAACTAACACAAAAATTGTGCATATGTATCGAGGATTTAAAACTTCTAGGAGAGGCCCGGTGGGGTGGCTCATGCCTGTAATCCTCGCACTTTGGGAAGCCGAGGTGGCAGATCATGAGGTGGGGAGTTCGAGAACAGCCTGGCCAATATGGTGAAACCCTGTCTGTACTAATAATAGAAAAATTAGCCGGGCACGGTGCCTTGGGAGGCTGAAGCAGAAGAATCGCTTGAACCTGGGAGGCGGAGGTTGAAGTGAGCCAAGATTGCGCCACTGCATTCCAGCCTGGGTGACAAAGTAAGACTCTGTCTCAAAAACAAAAAACAAAACATAACAAAAAACAAAACTTCCATGAGAACATGAAGAACAATAGTGTTACTATAATTGTGGGAAAATAAAATATTCGTAGACATCGCACAATATAAAAATTATACATAGGCTGGGAGCGGTGGCTTGTACCTGTAATCCTAGCATTCTTTGAGGCCCAGGCAGGCAGATCACTTCAAGTCAGGGGTTCCAGACCAGCTTCACCAGCATGGTGAAATCCTGTCTCAATTAGAAACACAAAAATCAGCAGGGTGTGCTGCGCATGTTTGTTGTCCCAGCTATTCGGGAGGCTGAGGCATGAAGAGCGCTAGAACCCAGGAGGTGAAGATTGCACAAAGATTGCAGTGAGCTGAGATTGCACCATTGCACTCCCTGGGTGATAGAGTGAGACTTTATCTAAAAAAAAATGCATTAAAATATTTATAAATTAGACTATATCAATTTTAAGAATTTTTGATTATCAAAAACATAAAAGCCTGTTTTAATAAAGATGGTGAAAAGGCAAACCATAACTGGGGTAAAATAGTTTAAAAACACATAGTACAAAAAATTAGTATTTAGAAAATATATATTACAGAATATGCATGAATAAACAAGGAAATGGAAAACATAAATAGGACAGATGACAAGTCTTAAAGCACAAACTTATGAAAAATGCTGATTTCATTAGTAACTATGGAAATGCTCAATAAAACTATAAATAGTATGTCTTTCTAATTAACCATTTTGTCAAAAAATTATGTCTAGCAATTCCAAGAGCTGGTAAAAGATATGCAACATCTGGAATGCACAAATATCCACTGGCAATAAACTTGATTTATAAATTGATGTATATTTACACTATGCAATAGTGAAAATGGAGAGCTATAGCTATGCAAAGCAACATGAAAATAAAACAATTATAAATAAAAAAGCAAGTCACAGATGAAAACTCACGCTATCATGTATAGACAGGCAAATAGTAGGTAATGCTGAAACATATACTGTTAATAGACAAAATTGCATAAAGTAAATAATAACACAAAATTCAGATAGAGGTCACTACAGGGTAGGAGGTTAATAGAAGACTTTAGAGGTATTGACTTGACAGGAGTGTGTGAGGATTTTATGCAGCAAGACTGAAAGTTTTATAAGAGTAAGGCCGGGCCCGGTGGCTCAAGCCTGTAATCCCAGCACTTTGGGAGGCCGAGACGGGCGGATCACGAGGTCAGGAGATCGAGACCATCCTGGCTAACACGGTGAAACCCCGTCTCTACTAAAAAATACAAAAAAAAACTAGCCGGGCGACGTGGCGGGCGCCTGTAGTCCCAGCTACTCGGGAGGCTGAGGCAGGAGAATGGCGTGAACCTCGGAGGCGGAGCTTGCGGTGAGCTGAGATCCGGCCACTGCACTCCAGCTTGGGTGATAGCGAGACTCCGTCTCAAAAAAAAAAAAGTTTTATAAGAGTAAAGAGCAAAATTTATTTTTTCTCCATTTTATCTCATAAGGCTAGCAGAAAGTATGGCACAACGTGTGTGCTCCACAAACATTTATCAGTTAAATGAATAAATTCCCCTTGTAAACGGTCGAGCTGTGCAAACCAAGACTTTATTTATTATTGTTTAGTTGATACAATCAAATAGAAGGTAATAAACTGTAAAATTCAGAAAGCACTATTAAAAGTTTGATGTTACTTCGGCATTCTTAGGTAAAATAGAGTAAAATTTTTAGTTTCTAAGTTTGTGACCATTATAAAATTAAATTGCCACGTGAGGATGAAAAACGAAATCTTACTTTAGGCGAGCATAATTTGAGAGGAAAGAAAACCTGAAAACTCGGTTGGGTCAGATATGCCAGTTCTACTCTATACTGTTGTTTTTGGAAATAGTTCCCTCCTGACGCAGAGGGAGGCTGGCTGGGGGACCCTGGGCCCCTCTGTCCTTGTCGCAGTGGCAATGACTGATCTCTGCTTTAGGCGTGAGGGGTGCGGCCCTGCGCTGGGCTTGAGCCTGCCCGGCCCAGCCCCTCGTCACTTCCCTGGACTCTTCACGGTGTCTACCCACCCCTGCACAATCCTGAGCGTCCCTCTGGTGGAAAGGGAGGTGGCAGCAGAAAGCCAGTGGGAGGAACTGGCCCCGCAGGTCGAGGAGGGCTCGCCCAGCTGTGGGAAATGCCCTGGTTGACGGCGGATTTCCGCGCACCAAGCTGAGCTCCGACCCCGGCTTTGAGCCCAGGGGTCCCTGCGCTGGGCGACCTTGGGCGTGGGTGCTCCGGCTGCTGCGGTGGTTCCTGCTGTGCTCAGCTGGGTCACGACTGGAACTGGCGCCTGCCAGAAGTGAAGGAGGTGCCCCGCAGGCGGGAGGCGGCGGTAGCCCTGGTCCCTGTAAACCAGGCCTTGCTGACAAATCTCAGACGCCAAGAACAGAAGAACCGAGAGCTTCAGCCAAATGGACGAACTGTTGGAGCGGCTGAGGGTGAAGCTGCCCAAACTCCTCCAAGTGGAGCAGCGAAGCAAACACCAGAGGACAAGAAAAATGAAAGTCAAAGAAAATTAGCAGGAACCAAAGGCAGATGCTAATGCAGTGCAAAACAGTTCACACCATGACAGAAGAGTTGATGAGTCTCAGAAACTAATCTTAGTGACAGAGCGAAAGGACAGCAGTGAACGTGGTAAGGTGCTGACGATTCTGGTCCACTAGGACAGTAAATACCATCACAGTCACCACACAGTGAGTTACAACTGCATCATTTCCTATTTATTCCTAAATGAATAAAGGTGATTCTCATCACAAGTGCAAATAAAAAGTTATTTATCTTTTTTTAAAAACTGAAGTGTCGTGCTCTAGCTTTTTTTTTTTTTTTTAGTTCTTATAATTTTGAAAATGAAATTGACATTTGTATGGCTTTTGAAGTTTCCAATAGTCTTGCATTAGTTGAATTGTTCTAAGTAAGTATATTTTAAACTAAGAAGAGTAAACTATATGTGTTTTACATATTAAAGGCTCAAAGTAACAAATAATGTATCTGTTTATGATTTGAAAAGTTTAAAGTTTGATTATTTATCCGTACATACACAGAATAGTGTATCATGCTAAAACATTTGTTTTTTTTTTTTGGAGACAGAGTCTCGCTCTGCCGCCCAGGCTGGAGTGCAGTGGCGCGATCTTGGCTCACTGCAAGCTCTGCCTCCCGGGTTCACGCCATTCTCCTGCCTCAGCCTCCCGAGTAGCTGGGACTACAGGTGCCCGCCACTGCGCCTGGCTAATTTTTTGTATTTTTAGTAGAGACGGGGTTTCACTGTGGTCTCGATCTCCTGACCTTGTGATCTGCCCACCTCGGCCTCCCAAAGTGCTGGGATTACAGGTGTGAGCCACCGCGCCTGGCCAAAACATTTGTTTTTTACAGTGGCAGCCATAGTTCCTGCCTGTCTGGATATATTTTGTACTTTTGTATGTTAAACACAACGTAAAAAAAACTTCATTATGTTTCAGAAAATCTAAGATTGGTATACACAAACAAACTTCAAAGGAATATCATATGGTGTTCCTTTAAATTAAGCATTTAAATGAAAGCACAGCAAGGCTTTCCTAAGATGCTAATCTGCTCTATATCGAAATTTCTAAAAGATTGTAAAAATTTTGTAAAAATTGGATATCTATTCCAAGACAGCCAAATAGGAAGAGCTGTGGTCTGCAGTTCCCAATATGATTGAAGCAGAAGACGGGTGATTTATGCATTTCCAACTGAGGTACCTGGCTCATCTCACTGGGATTGGATGCACAGTGGATGCAGCCCATGGAGGGTGAGCCGAAGCAGAGCAGGGCATCACCTCACCCAGGAAGCACAAGGGGTTTGGGGATTTCCCTTTCCTAGCTAGGGGAAGCTGGAACAGACTGCACTTGGAAAAACAGGACATTCCCACCCAAATGCTGCACCTTTCCCAAGGTCTTAGCAACTGGCAAACAAGAAGATTCTCTCCCATACCTGGCTCAGCAGGTCCTGCACCCAAGGAGCCTTGCTCACTGCTAATGCACCAGTCTAAGATCCAATGGCAACACAGCAACCTGGCTGGGGGAGATGCATTCAACATTGCTGAGGCTTGAGTAGCCAAACAAAGTGGCCGGGAAGCTCGAACTCGGCAGAGCCCACTGCAGCTCAGCAAGGCCTACTGCCTCTATAGACTCCACCTTTGTGGGCAGGGCATAGCTGAACAAAAGGCAGCAGACAGCTTCTGCAGATTAAAATGTTCCTGTCTGATAGCCCTGAAGAGAGCAGTGGTTCTCCCAGCATGGCATTTGAGCTCTGAGAATGGACAGACTGCCTCCTCAAGTCAATCCCTGACCTCATGTAGCCTAACTGGGAGACACCCCCCAGTAGGGGTCGACAGACACCTCATATAGGTGGATGTCGCTCTTGGACAAATCTTCCAGAGGAAGGGTAAGTCAGCAATATTTGCTGTTCTGTAATAATTGCCATTCTGCAGCATCCACTGGTGATACTCAGGCAAACAGTGTCTGCAGTGGACCTCCAGCAAATTCCAACAGACCTGCAGCTGAGAGACCTGACTGTTAGAAAGAAAACCAGCAAACAGAAAGGAATAGAAGCAACATCAACAAAAAGGACATATACACCAAAACCCCATCTGTAGGTCACCAACATCAAAGACCAAATGTAGATAAAACCACAAAGATGGGGAGAAACCAGAGCAGAAAAGCTGAAAATTCTAAAAACCAGGACAACTCTTCTCCAAAGGATTGCAGTTCCTCACCAGCAATGGAACAAAGCTGAATGGAGAATAACTTTGATGAGTTGACAGAAGTAGGCTTCAGAAGGTCGGTATTAACAAACTTCTCTGAGCTAAAGGAGCATGTTCAAACCCACCACCAGGAACCTAAAAACCTTGAAAAAAGGTTAGACAAATGGATAACTAGAATAAACAGTGAAGAGAAGACCTTAAATGACCTGGTGGAGCTGAAAACCATGGCATGAGAACTTCGTGACACATGCACAAGCTTCAATAGCTGATTCAATCAAGTGGAAGAAAGGCTACCAGTGATTGAAGATAAAATTAATGAAATAAAGTAAGAAGACAAGGTTAGGGGAAAAATAGTAAAAAGAAATGAACAAAGCCTCCAAGAAATATGGGACTATGTGAAAAGACCAAATCTACGTCTGATTGGTGCACCTGAAAGTGATGGGGAGAAAGGAACCAAGTTGGAAAATGCTCTTCAGGATATTTTCCAGGAGAACTTCCCCAACCTAGCGAGGCAGGCCAACATTCAAATTCAGGAAATACAGAGAACACCACAAAGATACTCCTCTAGAAGAGCAACTCCAAGACACATAATTGTCAGATTCACCAAGGTTGAAATGAAAGAAAAAATGTTAAGGGTAGCCAGAGACAAATGTCAGGTTACCCACAAAGGGAAGCCCATCAGACTAACAGCGGATCTCACAGCAGAAATCCTACAAGCCAGAAGAGAGTGGGGGCCAATATTCAACATTCTCAAGGAAGAGAATTTTCAACCCATAATTTCATGTCCAGCCAAACTAAGCTTCATAAGTGAAGGAGAAATAAAATCCTTTACAGACATGCAAATGCTGAGAGATTTCATCAGCACCAGGCCTGCCTTACAAGAGCTCCTGAAGGAAGCAATCAAAATGGAAAGAAACAACGGGTATCAGCCACTGCAAAAACATGTCAAACTGTAAAGACCATCAATATTATGAAGAAACCATCAATTAACCAGCAAAACAAACAGCTAATATAAAAAAGACAGGATCAAATTCACACAAAACAATATTAACCTAAAATGTAAATGGGCTAAATGCCCAATTAAAAGACACAGACTGGCAAATTGGATAAAGAGTCAATACCCATCTGTGTGCTGTATTTAGGAGACCCATTTCACATCCATATACACACACAGGCTCAAAATAAAGGGATGGAGGAAGATCTACCAAGCAAATGGAAAACAACAACAACAAAAAAGCAGGGGTTGCAATCCTAGTCGCTGATAAAACAAAATTTAAACCAGCAAAGATCAAAAGAGACAAAGAAGGACATTACATAATGGTGAAGGGATCAATGCAACAAGAAGAGCTAACTATCCTAAATAGATATGCACCCAATACAGGAGCACCTAGATTCATAAAGCAAGTCACCAGAGACCTACAAAGAGACTTAGACTCCCACACAATAAAAATAGGAGACTTCAACACCCACTGTCAACATCAGACAGATCAACAAGACAGAAGGCTAATAAGGATATCCAGGACTTGAACTCAGCTCTGCACCAAGCAGACCTAACTGACATCTACAAAACTCTCCATCCCAAATCAACAAAATATACATTCTTCTCAGCACCACATCACACTTATTCTAAAATTGACAACATAATTGGAAGTAAAGCATTCCTCAGCAAATATAAAATAACAGAAATCAAAACAAACTGTCTCTCAGACCACAGTGCAGTCAAATTAGAATTCAGGATTCTAATTAAGAAACTCACTAAAAACTGCAAAACTACATGGAAACTGAACAAACTGCTCCTGAATGACTACTGGGTAAATAATGGAAATGAAGGTGGAAATAAAGATGTTCTTTGAAATCAATGAGAAAAGACACAACATACCAGAATCTGTGGTGCACATTTAAAGCAGTGTGTAGAGGGAAATTTATAGCACAAAACACCCACAAGAGAAAGCAGGAAAGATCTAAAATTGACATCTTACAATTGCAATTAAAAGCGCTAGAGGGCCGGGCGCGGTGGCTCAAGCCTGTAATCCCAGCACTTTGGGAGGTCGAGACGGGCGGATCACGAGGTCAGGAGATCGAAACCATCCTGGCTAACACGGTGAAACCCCATCTCTACTAAAAATACAAAAAAATTAGCTGGGCGA
>NW_012119587.1:183402-192472 GCF_000951035.1 Colobus angolensis palliatus
GGTTTACGCCATTCTCCTGCCTCAGCCTCCCGAGTAGCTGGAACTATAGGTGCCCGCCACCTCGCTCGGCTAGTTTTTTGTATTTTTTAGTAGAGACGGGGTTTCATTGTGTTAGCCAGGATGGTCTCGATCACCTGACCTTGTGATCCACCCATCTCGGCCTCCCAAAGTGCTGGGATTACAGGTTTGAGCCACCATGCCCGGCTATAAGTATTCTTAACTTAAAACAATATAGTTGTTTGCATCAATGAAACAAAAATCCATTTTCTATTCTTTTTTTTCTTTTGAGACATAGTCTCACTCTGTCTGGGGTCGGCATGCAGTGGCACAATCTCAGCTCACTGCAACCTCTGTCTCTCAGGTTCAAGTGATTCTCCTGCCTCAACTTCCTGAGTAGCTGAGACTACAGGCATACACCACCATGGCCAGCTAATTTTTATATTTTTAGTAGAGCTGGGGTTTCACCATGTTGGCTAGGATGATCTTGATCTCTTGACCTTATGATCTGTCCACGTCAGTATACCAAAGTGCTGCAATTACAGGTATGAGCCACCGTGCCCAGTTAAAAAATCCATTTTCTTATGCAGTGAAACACAATAGAAAAATGCTAGTTCTTTTACCACAGCTTTAACTGGAAGGATGTGTTTTCCTTTAAGAAATCAAGTTTACGTTGCAAAGACAGTAACAGCCTCTTGGGAAAGCTGGTCTCATACCTTGTCTACATAGTCCTCATACAGAATTCCTGGCCTATGGTGAGTAAAAAAATGTCACTTTGTAACAGAATCAGAAACAGTATTCTCTTGGAGCCTCAGAAATACAGGAGTTTAACCAACTCACAGGTATTTAAGGGTACAAATCCATGGCTTGGCCCAGCTTCAAAAAGTCCTATCTAAGATTTCTTTTGGAACAGAGTTCCATCAAAGCCTATCAAGAAGGCCTATGGAGAGATAGTTATTCTTGCTGCACTATGGCCAAATAGGCTGAGTATAATACTAAAGTCTATTTTGCAATCAATTCAGACTCTTGTGAGTTGTTTTTAACAAAACAAAATCTAAAAAAAAAAATTATGTTTCAAAACTTATCATATATTTCTCATCAACTTCTAGTCTCATTCATTGTTTTAAAGTTTTTGATGAAATTTTAAACTAACCCTGCTTATTCTTGTAAATCAACCAGAAATCTCTGCCTGCAGCTCAGAAAAAAAAGAAAGGGATGGGTAATGTAAAAATCTAAATCAATACTCTAGTTCTAAGCAATTATTCTGCAAATCCGGTTGGGTGATGGAAATAAATAAGGTGCCAATAACCCACAGGTTTCTTTTATCAGAAAGTAAGATCAAGGGAGCTAACCAAAGCCAAATCTCATGCCCCCAAATCTTAGCAAACATAACTATAGCTACCAGTTATCAGGGTGTGTCAGCAGCCTCAACATTTTTAGGCTTTCCCTACCCTCCTTGTTTCATTTCATTGCATGTCCTCTACTAAACCGGCTTGTTTCTTTTTCCCTAAAATCTATCAAGTTCCAAGTGGTAATGCAAATGGAATGATGCATAAACACACGTTTCTTTCGAGACACTTAAACCAGCCCTGGAAGAAATTCTAGCTGCTGTTTTCTACACAGCACTCCTCTCCAGCAAGGAATAGCCAAAAATATCAATGCCTATTCTCCCTAACAGAAGTTAGGGTCTCCACTCCTGAGAGGTGACTGAGAGGGATTAGCTAGCTAGCCTAAGGTAGACAGCGAGGGAAGGGTCCTCAGAGAACCCCCAACCCATGACTCAGTGCCTCATAACCACATACCTACCAACCTGGGCATAATGGCACACACCTGTAATCCCAGTGACTCAGGAGGCTGAGGTATGAGAATTGCTTGAACCTTGGAGGCGGAGGTGGCAGTGAACTGAGATCACTCCATTGCACTCCAGCCTGGGTGACAGAACGAGACTCAGTCTCAACACACACACACACACACACACACACACACACACACACACACAAAACCTCATCTTTCATCGATATTTTAATAGTTTTATGTCTGAGTATTTAAGCCTCAAGGACAGGACCCTGGATGATGATAAGAGCATATTTAAATTCATAAAGTAAAAAATGACCATCAGAGTCTAATAAGTGATGACTACAGCAACATAATACTTCACAAAACCATTCTGGGTATGTTTGACAAACAAGAAGGTTGCACAGGACCTTCTTGTGCTACTCATGTGAAGTGTTCTTCTCTGTCACTTTAGTCTCAATTTCCAACCTTACAACTACCTCATACTCACATACACAGAATGAGAAAAATTAACTTATTTTCTTAGAAGGCCATGATTCACATTTTATTCTATTACGTCGTTTCCATATTGCTGTTATAATAGTGTTGAAGTGCACCCTCTTTCACCAGAACAGTTTTGTGAATGTGAATAGAGTGACACTGGAGAAGACCAGCTCAACACACTCACCTGAACAATCCCTTTGCTTTTCAGGCATTAAAAATGCCTTTGAGGAGGCCGGGCGCGGTGGCTCAAGCCTGTAATCCCAGCACTTTGAAAGGCCAAGACGGGCGGATCACGAGGTCAGGAGATCGAGACCATCCTGGCTAACACGGTGAAACCCCGTCTCTTCTAAAAAATACAAAAATCTAGCCGGGCGAGGTGGCGGGCGCCTGTAGTCCCAGCTACTCCGGAGGCTGAGGCAGGAGAATGGCGTGAACCCGGGAGGCGGAGCTTGCAGTGAGCTGAGATCCGGCCACTGCACTCCAGCCCAGGCGACAGAGTGAGACTCCGTCTCAAAAAAAAAAAAAAAAAAAAAAAATGCCTTCGAGGAGTGCAAGTAAAGTGACTGCTGATGGAGTAGAGAGTTATACATTGAAAAACATTTGTCAATTGTTTGAAGATTACATTGCATGGTCTACAACTTTTAAAATATAAAATGCATAGCATAAATACTGCAGAAGAAAATAGAATAAAAATGAGGGAGTTGACCACAAGACAGCCAAAGCTGTATTATAGCAATATAGAAAAATATATATCTACTGTCAGAAGAAGGTAACTTGAAGTATTTCAGAGATGTTCTGTAACAAACTAAAAATATTTTTAGTTTTAGATTTTGTAAAAAATATTTAAGCATTTTTAATTTTCAAAAAAATGTGAGTGCATATTTTGTGAGGTTAGTTTTTCTGAAGAATTTAAATATAATAGAGTAAAATATATATTTAAAATACCTTTTCTGGTAATAGAGCAGTTTAAAGATTAAAAAAGTAAAATTTTACAAAATTATATGCTGACCAATTTAATCAGAAGCTTCTTTCTTACAACTGTGAGAAATGACACAAAGATTCAACTTTTATGTTGGGCAGAAGAGAAAATGATTACCAGGGGCTAGACAATTGTTGTTTCACTAATCAATGTTGATTTTTTTTGCTATGTCTCAGATCATGTTAATAATAAAGTAACGGCTTTGATCCAAAAATTTTTTTTTAAATTTATTGTTTCAATCAGCCAAAATATTAACCAAAAGAAGGCATAGAAATAAAGGCATTCAACAGTCAGAATTTATAGTATAAAACTAAAATGTATCTAGAAATAAAAAGAAAAAAGAGATACATAAATAAGAAAAGGAAAAAAAGTGGATTACTTACAATAGCTAAGGTATGACATCAACCTAAGTGTCCATCAACAGGTGATTAACTTTAAAAAGTGGTATATTTACACAATGGAATGCTCTTTATTCCTTAAAATGAAAGAAGTCTTAGAGGTGGGCTCAGCAGTCTGTGTCTCAGTAAGCCTTGCAGGGACTCTGATGCATGCTGAAGTTTGAGCATCACTGGAATGTCAATGATTGCTGGGTCACCATGTCTGAATGTTAAGAACATCTGGAGTGAGACCAGTAAGTATATTGTAGCTCTTTCTCCAGCTACAACCATAAAGTCTTTGCTTTCCCATTGCCTTGCACCACGATTGTAAGTTTCCTGAAGCCTCTGCAGCTGTGTGAAACTAGAAAAAGATGCACACCCAAAAGCCCCATTAGTTTTAAACACAGCTGGAGAAAAGAAAGCAACCCAACCTGGTGTGAAGATGAAAATGAAGACCTTTATGATGATCTACTTCCACTTAATAGTGATTCGAGTATCCTTAACACAGCACTCAGCTACCAATGCCAATGAATAAGACTTTGCATCACCGTTGAAATGTGCTCACCACTCCTTTTGTAGATGTTCTGAATTGTGTACCAGAAGTCAACTGTTATTGGGGGATCCCACCCCCAGTATTTCAATGTAGCTTCTATTTTCCCTAAGTGTCGGCCAGTCGGAGAAATAAAGAGTACAAAGAGAGGAATTTTGCAGCTGGGCCTCTGGGGGTGACATCACATGTTGGTAGGACTGTGATGCAAACCTGAGCTGCAAAACAAAGGTCACATGCTTCTGAGGAAACAGGGCAAGGACAAAAGCAAAATTCACAAGGCAAAGGGCAAAAATTAGAATTACTGATAAGGGCCTATGTTCAGCTGTGCACATAATGTCTTGATAAACATCTTAAACAATAGAAAACAGGGTTCAAGAGCAGAGAACTGGTCTGACCTGAAATTCACCACCCTAGGTTTTTTTCCCACCCTAATAAGCCTAAGGGTACTGCAGGAGACCAGGGCATATTTCAGTCCTTATCTCAACCACATAAGACAGACACTCTGAGAGTGGCTATTTATAGACCTCCCCACAGGAATGCATTCCTTTCCCAAGGTCTTAATATTCCTTACTAGGAAAAAAATTCAGTGATATCTTCCCTGCTTGCACATCCATTTATAGGCTCTCTACAAGAAAACTATGGCTCTATTCTGCCCGACCCCACAGGTAGTCAGACCTTATGGTTGTCTTCCTTTGTTCCCTAAAATTGTTATTGTTTTTTCAAGGTCCACTGATTTCATATTGTGCAAACACACGTTTCACAATCAATTTGTACAATAGTGGTTCTGAGGTGACACACATCCTCAGCTTATGAAGATAACAGGATTAAGAGATTAAAGTAAGATGGGCATAAGAAATTATAAGACTATTATTTGGGAACTGACAAATGTCTATGAAATCTTCACAATTTATGTTCAGAGATTGAAGTAAAGACAGGCATAAGAAATTATAAGAGTATTTTTAGGGAAGTGATAAATGCCCATATTAAAATGTAATCGTCACCATTTGTGATCCTCTGCTGCAGCTCCAGCTGGTCCCTCCATTCGGGGTCCCTGACTTCCCTTAACAAATTGTCTCATTAAGATGACTTCTAAAGTGATTCATTTTTATGACACATAATAAGTGTTAGCTGAGGTCTAGCTGTATGGTGAAAAGTGCTGATGAAAAATATTGTCTACAGATAGGATAGTCAACTTTTATTAACTGTGAGTTATACTGGGAGCTATACTTAATTCATTGAGACTTTATTTGGTCAGTTTTTTTATATTTCAAAAAAAATTTTTTTTTAAAGTATTTTAAAATGTATTCTGCTCAAATCACCATTTCTTTTTTTCTGACTAAAAGTACTTTTTCACGATCTTTCAGGGATTATATTTTCTTTCACCTTCTATCTGCATTTTCTTTCTTCAGCCAATTGATTAAAAAGAGATGCAGAGAAGACACATTTGCTTCTCATCCACACATCACTCTCACTCGCTATTAGCCAATGTGAGTAGAGCTGAGAATAGCAGTTTTCTAGCATGAAAGCAACTTCTAAGAAATAAACAACACTCAGAAACAAAACTATAGATCTTTTCAAAAGCTAATGTATTTTAAGCAAAATAAACAGATGCATCAATAACAAAACGCTTGTGGTAAAATAGATTTATTTTGATTTCTATTTAGTTCAGATAAGATTTGACCAAAATCTAGCAAATAGAGCAGAAAAAATATTATCTGAAATAAGAATATTGTAAATTAAGTTAATTTGTCAATAGAAATAAGATTATAGAACGAGGGGACGTAACGGAGGCAGGTCGGAGACGCTGCCGTCGCCATGACCCGCGGTAACCAGCGTGAGCTCGCCCGCCAGAAGAATATGAAAAAGCAGAGCGACTCGGTTAAGGGAAAGCGCCGAGATGACGGGCTTTCTGCTGCCGCCCGCAAGCAGAGGGACTCGGAGATTATGCAGCAGAAGCAAAAAAAAGGCAAACGAGAAGAAGGAGGAACCCAAGTAGCTTTGTGGCTTCGTGTCCAACCCTCTTGCCCTTCGCCTGTGTGCCTGGAGCCAGTCCCACCACGCTCGCGTTTCCTCCTGTAGTGCTCACAAGTCCCAGCACCGATGGCATTCCCTTTGCCCTGAGTCTGCAGCGGGTCCCTTTTGTGCTTCCTTCCCCTCAGGTAGCCTCTCTCCCCCTGGGCCACTCCCGGGGGTGAGGGGGTTACCCCTTCCCAGTGTTTTTTATTCCTGTGGGGCTCACCCCAAAGTATTAAAAGTAGCTTTGAAAAAAAAAAAAAAAAAAGAAATAAGATTATGACCTCATGCTAATAGTCTCCTCTATGGTTGTAAAACATCAAATGCTACTTTTTATTATAAACTGTATTTCATGTAAGTATTCCATTTATATCACCCTCTTTCACTGTTTTCAATACCTTCTCCCTTCATATCAGTGGAAAACAGGCCAGCTGCTTCCAGGAAAGCAGGCAATGCTCTTTTTACTGTAACAATGATAATCAAGAGCACTAGTTTTGTTAATACTTCTGGCCAAAAATTGTTATTTTGCCTGAAGTACTGATTTTCTATTTCTCTCTATATTAATAAAAAAAATTCTTAACCAAGAGGAATTTCAAGTTTTATGGAATTTTGTTTACATTTAAATGTCTCTGACTTTTCTGGAATATTGAAACTGTTATGAATCTAAATTGAGTACTATAAATAAACAATCTTTTACTAAAAGACTTTTTGAAGTGGAGTGATATTTATAAAAACTTTTCATAACATTGAAGAAAGGTTTTAACCATGTTCCCAATAATTACTCTGAACAAAGAATTTTCAATTTTCAATATTCTTTCTGAGTCACTCAGGGGAAATTGATCTCTTTACAAATTGGCAAAAGAAGGTGCTGAGTGGGGGTGCAACACATTGCACATCAATGTGTGTGTTTCACATGTACCTATTAGTGTCTTAATTTAGTTGAACTGTCATTTGCATAGCTACACACTTCCTGAATCTTGTCATACTATTTTTTGGCAACGAATGCCATGTTTGTTATCCATTAGTTTCATACACTTATGTTCTCGGCCGAAAAAAATAAATCTTCTCTTAATTTACTCTACATTGAGAGACTAGATTCACAGTCTAGGGCTATAATAGTGGTTGACTGTTTTTAATACTATTGTTGGCAAATTCTCATATATTGACATTCAGAAGGGATGTAAATTTTATGAAAAGGGAGCTGACAAGAAGTAAAAACTTTCAAATAGGTTTAAGTTTTGAGATCTATTGCACAGGAGGGTAACTATAGTAACTATAATGTATTGTATATTAATAACTAAGAGTACATTTGAAATGTACCACCACAAAAATGATAGGTGAGTTAATAGATGTTATTAAACAAAACTTAATTATTTCATATTTCATACATATACTAAAACATCACATTGTATCCCATAAATTTATGCAACTGTGACTTACCAATCAAAATGACTATATATATATATATACATATATATATTTCAAATGGCTTGCTCATTTACAGATGTAGGTAAGTACATCTAAGTGCTGAGAACCCAGCACTCAGAAATAGACTGTTGATTTTTAATGTTCAAAATAATATAGTACTTTAAAAGAGAGACTCTAAAGCAACTGTTTAGAGTAAAATTCTCTCTTAAGTTTTTAAATAAACGATTTCCTTCACTTTTTAGAAAATATTTTTAATTTATGTTTTTTAACTATATTGAAATTTGTCCAATATAAATTCATTCCTGTAGTACAAAATGTGTACAATAAAATCTGTGATACAAGTAAATATACTACAACCCTCTTTATATTTGTAATGTGTTTCCTCAAAATTAATATTCTTCTGTACGTTAAGGATTTTTATTTTCTGAAAGATCTAGTGACAGTAATGGCACCCTTAATGCTTTTATTTAGTATGAACTCTCTGATGTTTAATCAGATGTGAGAAGATATTAGTGGCATTCACAATTTTTGTTTTCCAGACAGAGTTGCCCAGGCTAGTATAAATGCTTTCCTTTGCAATAAGGCATGAGCATTGGTTAAATATTTTGCCACACTGATTATTCTAGCAGTTTTCTCCAGTATGAGTTTTACCTATAATCAAGCGTGACAGCCATTTAAAGGCTTTATCACATTCTTCACATTCCTAGGATTTCTCATTGGTATGATTTCTTTTATATTCAGAAAAGTCTTGAGCTGTTGCCAAAAGCATTGTCACATCTTTCAGGTTTGTAGCGTCTCTCTCATGTATGAATTAGCTTATGTCTGTTAAGAATTGAGGATCTATTCGAGGCTTTCCCACATTCTTCACACGTCTATGGTTTCTCTACAGTGTAAGTTGTCTTATATGTAGTAAGCCTTAAGGACTGGTTAAAGGCTTTGCCACATTCCACACAATTGTAGGAATTCCCTCCAGTATGAATTATGTGAATGTTTAGTAAGGATTGAGGAACAGCGAAAACGATTGCCACATTCTTCATATTTGTAAGGTTTCTCTCCAGTATGAATTCTCCTGTGTTTAGTAAGGCTTGAGGACCAGTTGAAGGCTTTGCCACATTCTTCACATTCATAGGGTTTCTATCTGGTATGAATTATCTTGTGTTTAGTAAGGACTGAGAACTTACTAAAGGCTTTGCAACATTCTTCACATTTGTAGGGTTTCTCTTAAGTATGAATTATCTTATGTTCAGAAAGGATTGAGAACACACTAAAGCCTTTGCCACATTCTTCACATTTGTAGGGTTTCTCTCCATTATGAACTACCTTATGTTTAGTAAAGATTGAGAGGCTGGGTGCGGTGGCTCAAGCCTGTAATGTAATCCCAGCACTTTGGGAGGCCGAGATGGGTGGTTCACGAGGTCAGGAGATCGAGGCCATCCTGGCTAACGTGGT
>NW_012119587.1:193200-200392 GCF_000951035.1 Colobus angolensis palliatus
TGAAGGCTTTGCCACATTCTTCACATTTGTAGGGTTTCTCTCCAGTATGAATTTTCTTATGTTTAGTAAAGATTGAGAACGTACTAAAGCCTTTGCCACATTCTTCACATTTATAGGGTTTCTCTCCAGCATGAATTTTCTTATGATAACTAAGGGTTGAGGGCCAGTTATAGGCTTTGCCACATTCTTCACATTTGTAGAGTTTCTCTCCAGTATGAATTTTCTTATGATAACTAAGGGTTGAGGGCCACTTATACACTTTGCCACATTCTTCACATTTATAGAGTTTCTCTCCAGTATGAATTACCTTATGGTTACTAAAGACTGAGAAAGAGCTGAAGACTTTACCACATTCTTCACATTTGTAGGGTTTCTGTCCAGTATGAATTTTCTTATGTTTAGTAAAGATTGAGAATGTACTAAAGTCTTTGCCACATTCTTCACATTTATAGGGTTTCTCTCCAGTATGAATTTTCTTATGAAAACTAAGGGTTGAGGACCACTTACAGGCTTTGCTACATTCTTCACTTTTGTAGAGTTTCTCTCCAGTATGAATTTTCTTATGAAAACTAAGGGTTGAGGGCCACTTATAGGTTTTGCCACATTCTTCACATTTATAGGGTTTCTCTCCAGTATGAATTTTCTTATGATAACTAACGGTTGAGCGCCACTTATAGGCTTTCCCACATACTTCACATTTGTAGAGTTTCTCTCCAGTATGAATTACCCTGTGTTTAGTAAGGATTGAGAACGTACTAAAGCCTTTGCCACATTCTTCACATTTGTAGGGTTTCTCTCCAGTATGAATTTTCTTGTGACAACAAAGGGTTGAGAACCACTTAAAGGCTTCACCACATTCTTCACATTTGTAGGGTTTCTCTCCAGCATGAATTCTCTTGTGTTTAGTAAGGTTTGAGGACCACCTGAAGGCTTTGCCACATTCTTCACATTTGTAAGGTTTCTCTCCAGTATGAAGTACCTTATGTTTAGTAAGGATTGAGAACGTACTAAAGACTTTGCCACATTCTTCACATTTGTAGGGTTTCTCTCCAGTATGAATTTTCTTGTGACAACTAAGGGTTGAGAACCACTTAAAGGCTTCACCACATTCTTCACATTTGTAGGGTTTGTCTCCAGCATGAATTCTCTTGTGTTGAGTAAGGTTTGAGGACCACCTGAAGGCTTTGCCACATTCTTCACATTTGTAAGGTTTCTCTCCAGTATGAAGTACCTTATGTTTAGTAAGGATTGAGAACACACTAAAGCCTTTGCCACATTCTTCACATTTATAGGGTTTCTCTCCAGTATGAATTTTCTTATGATCACTACGTGTTGAGTGACACTTAAAGGTTTTGCCACATTTTTCACATTTGTAGGGTTTCTCTCCAGCATGAATTCTCTTGTGCTTAGAAAGGCTTGAGGACCAGCTGAAGGCTTTCCCACGTTCTTCATATTTGTAGGGTTTCTCTCTGGTATGAATTACCTTGTGTTTACTAAGGACTGAGAACTTACTAAAGGCTTTGCCACATTCTTTACATTTGTAGGATTTCTTTCCAGTATGAATTCTCTTATAATAAGTAAGTCTTGAGGAGCAGTTAAAGGCTTTGCCATCTTCTTCACATTTGTAGGAATTCTCTCTAGTATAAATTCTTTTATGGTGAGAGAGGTGTGAAAGCATGCAAAATGATCTGACATATTCTTTAAATTTCAAAAGTTTCTTTCCAGTATGCCTTATCTTATGTCTGTTTGAATTTGAATGTTTATGAAAGATGTTTGCATATTTCCCACATTGAAATACTTTGCTCTGTGTAGTTGTCAAACTCTGGTTAAGCTGATTATAACCTTCTTTGTGCATCTTACACTCATCCACATTGGTACAACCAATTTTTAACTGTAAATTCTCAGGTCCACATTTTTCATATCTTCTCAATGTCACTTTTTGGGAAGAATCTTCTATGCCCTGCTCTGGCCAAAGGTCTTGAGCAAAATGAGAACATGTAACTGAAAAGAAATAAAAATAACAAATTAGTCCACTTATTAGACTCAGGTAAATATAGTTTCCAAATCTAACCTATAAAATTATTCAAACTACATAAGCAAGATGACACTGCAAATGATACAGGCCCTAATTCTTCATAGACATATAAATGTAATGAAAACATACAGATCAAAATACATATGAGGATAATTTATACATGAGTTAAGTGTGTGCGGTGCCTGAATTAGGCCCAATGCAAAGAGCCACATAGAAAAAAGAAAAGTTTGTTAAATTTACCCAATACAACTCTTTCTGCTCCTCAATATTACCTAGTCCCTTCAGAAGTAAATTGTCAACTTGTTTGTTTGTTTGTTTGTTTAAGGAAAGTAAAATATTGGCACATATGATTTAATTTATGTCTTCTACGGCCCTTACCACACACTGATTTCTGTCTCCCACGACAAAAAAGTGCTGACAGATACGGTGATATACTTTGAAATGACACTTTTGAGTCTGCTGAGACCAAAGGTAAATGCACTGCAGCAGAGCACTGCAGTGCTGCAGAGAGAGAACAGGTGTACCAAGTGATTGCTTTTCAGAAGAAACATAAATAATCTCTCTTAACTAAAACTAAACACAAAATTTCAGACAAGACAAATCTGAAGATGTTTGAGAGACCCACATAATCTCTAGCCAAGATCATTATTTTCTGACTATGCCAGAACAAAGCTACATTAAACTTTGTGATAGGTAGCCTTTTCAAATGTCCAAATCTCAAAGATTACAATCTATACAAAATAGGGCAATATAATCTCATCAAAAATATTATAAAATTTTCATAAAGAAACCATTAAAATGTATGCACTAATTTTAAAAACTGAATAACATTTGGTAAGTGAAATAGGAAAACAAAAGAGTATAGAAAATCAGAAAAATGAGGATAAGAACAAAAATAATCAGTGAATTGTCAACAAAAGATTTGCAGGCCAGAAGAGAACTGTGTGATATAGTCAAAGTCCTAAAAAAGAAAAAAAAAAAGCAATCAAGTGAGAATAATACCATCAGCAAATCTGTCCTGCCTAATAGGAAAAAACAAACAAACAAAAAAACTTTCAAAATAACTAAATTCTTAAGAAGTATTTTGGGACTGCATATGTCTTCCATAGGAAACATCCCGAAAGCAGTTCTTACCACTGAAAGTAACACAATGCAAGAAAACAACACCTAATCATATAAAAATACATCATTTTCTAGAAAAGATATGCACATGCAAAAAATTGAATTTCTAGCGTTATTCTAACGGTGCAAAAAAGATTTTTAATTATTCTCTAACATTTGAGAGATAAAAGCATAGGAATTATTATAAACATCTGTTAATGAATATACAACATAAATAGATAAACTTAGCAACATCAGTGACAAATTTAAGGGCAGACATAAAAAAGAAGAATTTTTTATGCAACCAAAGTTAATTTTTCACCTGATTAAAATATATTGTTGTATTTTTAGAGGTTTTATGTAATCCCCAAGATACCACACACAAAAAAATTATATACATATACAAAAGAAAAATAAGGCCGGGCGCGGTGGCCCAAGCCTGTAATCCCAGCACTTTGGGAGGCCGAGACGGGCGGATCACGAGGTCAGGAGATCGAGACCATCCTGGCTAACACGGTGAAACCCCATCTCTACTAAAAATACAAAAAACTAGCTGGGCGAGGTGGCAGCGCCTGTAGTCCCAGCTACTTGGGAGGCTGAGGCAGGAGAATGGTGTAAACCCAGGAGGCGGAGCTTGCAGTGAGCTGAGATCCGGCCACAGCACTCCAGCCTGGGTGACAGAGCGAGACTCCATCTCAAAAAAAAAAAAAAAAAAGAAAGAAAAATAAGAAAGTGAAAGCATATCAATACAAAAATCAGAAAGAAAAAAGGAAGACAGAGAGAGAAAATGAGGGACAACATGCAAGAATCAAATAGAATAGGTAATAAAATAAAAGTAATGCCTTCACTTTCCAAAATGTATTTAAATATATGGAAAAATAACTTTCAAATCAACAGATTTTTAATAGATTTATTAACATTTTTTCTTTTGAGACAAAGTTTTACTCTTGTTGCCCAGGCTGGAGTGCAATGAGACTATCTCAGCTCACTGTAACCTCTGCCTTTCAGCTTCAAGAAATTCTTCTGCCCCAGACTGCCAAGTAGCTGGGATTACCAAAGTCCACCAACACAACCAGCTAATTTTTGTGTTTTTAGTAGAGATGGGGTTTCACAATGTTGGCCAGGGTGGTCTGGAACCCCTGACCTCAGGTGATCCACCCCCCTTGGCCTCCTGAAGTGCTAGGATTATAGGCATGAGTCACTGTGCCCGGCCTATTAAATATTTTAAATATCAAGAACCAACTTGCCTTTGTACAAGGGTCAGTTGAAATCTAATATTAAAAAGGCTCAAAGTGGCAAGACATTTCATGCAAATATTAATCAAATGAGAGCAGAAGAAGTCAAAATAATATTATACAAGCTAAATTTTTAGTCAAGGACTCATATTTTATAAAATGCACTTGACAGTGAAACTCCAAAGAGACAAAAGATATTAAAAATAATAGATTAACTGAGAACCTGTGAAAACTCTGAATACGTGTGTGTGTGTCTGCGTGTGTGTGCATCACACAGGATTACAAATATATAAAGCAAATACCGACAGAATAGAAGAAACATAAGGAGAGCAATATAATTATAGCAGGATATTATTATACCACATTTTCTGTAATAAAAATCAAAATAGAGGAGGCTGGCAAGATGGCCGAATAGGAACAGCTCTGGTCTGCAGCTCCTAGCGCAATTGATACAGAAGGTGGGTGATTTCTGCATTTCCAACTGAGGTACCTGGTTCATCTCATTAGGACTTGTTGAACAGTGGGTGCAGCTCACTGAGTAGGAGCCAAAGCAGTGTGGGATGTCGCCTCACTAGGGAAGTGCAAGGGGTTGGGGAACTCCCTCTCCTAGCCAAGGGAAGGGTTTAGGGACTGTACCAAGAAGCACAGTGCTCTCCAGCCCAGATACTGTGCTTTTCCTGTGGTCTTCATAAGCTGCAGACCAGGAGATTCCCTCCGGTGCCTATGACACCAGGGCCCTGGGTTTCGAGCACACAACTTGAAAGCACAAAGACTGAACTGGGTAGAGCCCACTGCAGCTCAGCAAGACCAGACTGTATCTCAAGATTCCTCCTCTTTGGGCAGGACATCTCTGAAAAAAGAGGCAGCAACCACAGTCAGGGGAATATAGATAAAACACCCATCTCCTTGGGACAGAGCACCTGGGGTAAGGGACGGCTGTGAGCGCAGCTTTAGCAAACTTAAATATCCCTGCTGGACAACTCTGAAGAGAGAAGTGGATTTACCAGAACAGCATTTGAGCTCTGCTAAGGGTCAGACTGCCACCTCAAGTCTCCTGATTGAGAGACACCTCCCAGTAGAAGCTGATAGACACCTCATGCAAGAAAGCTCTAGCTGGCATTTGGCAGGTGGCCTCTGGGACAAAGCTTCCAGAGGAAGGAACAGGCAGCAATCTTTGCTGTTCTGCAGCCTCCACTGGTGATACCCAGGCAACCAGGGTCTGGAGTGGGCCTCCAGCAAGCTCCAGCAGATCTGCAGCAGAGGGTCCTGACTGTTAAAAGGAAAACAAACAAACAGAAAGGAATAGAAGCAACATGTACAAAAATGATGTTTACTCAGAGACCCCATCCGAACGTCATCAACATCAAAGACCAAAGGTAGATAAATCCATAAAGATGGGAAGAAGTCAGTGCAAAAAGGCTGTAAATTCCAAAAGCCAGAATGCCTGTTCTCCTCCAAAGGATCACAACTCATCACCAGCAAAGAAACAAAACTGAATGGAAAATAAGTCTGATGAATTGATAAACTCAAATTTGACAAATTTCAGAGGTGGGTAATAACAAACTCCTCCAAGCTAAAGGAACATGTTCTAACCCAATGCCAGGAAGCCAAGAACCTTGAAAAAAGGTTAGATGGATTGCTAATGAGAATAACCAGTTTAGAGAAGAACATAAATGCCTGATGGAGATGAAAAACACAGCACGAGAACTTCATGAAGCATGTGCAAATATCAATAGCTGAATTGATAAAGTGGAAGAAAGGATATCAGAGATTGAAGATCAATTTAATGAAATAAAGCAAGAAAACAAGATTAGAGAAAAAAAGAATAAAAAGAAATGAACAAAGCCTCCAAGAAATATGCGACTATGTAAAAAAAGACTAAATCTATGTTTGATTGGGGTACCTGAAAGTGACAGGGAGAATAGAACCAAGTTGGAAAACACACTTCAGGATATCATCCAGGAGAACATCCCCAACCTAGCAAGACAGGCCAACATTCAAATTCAGGAAATACAGAGAACACCACAAAGATACTCCTCGAGAAGAGCAACCCCAAGACACAGAATCGTCAGATTCACCAAGGATGAAATGAAAAGAAAACTGTAAAGGGCAGCCTGAAAGAAAGTCTGGGTTATCCACCAAAGTAAGCCCATCAGACTAACAATGGATGTCTCTGCAGAAACCCTACAAGCCAGAACAGAGTGGGAGCCAATACTCAACATTCTTAAAGAAAGGAATTTTCAACCCAGAATTTCATATCCAGCCAAACTAAGCTTCATAAGTAACGGAGAAATAAAATCCTTTACAGACAAGCAAATGCTGAGAGATTTTGTCACCACCAGGCCTGCCTTACAAGAGCTCCTGAAGGAAGCACTGAATATAAAAAGGAAAGACTGGTACCAGCCACTGCAAAAACATACCAAATTGTAAAGACCATTAACACTATGAAGAAACTGCATCAACTAACGGGCAAAATAACCAGCTAGCATCATAATGACAGGATCAAATTCACACATAAAAATATTAACCTTAAATGTAAACATGCTAAATGCCCCAATTAAAAGACACAGAATGGCAAATTGAATAAAGAGTCAAGATCCATCGAAGTGCTGTATTCAGGAGATCCATCTCATGTGAAGACACACACAAAAGGCTCAGAACAAAGGGATGAAGATCTACCAAGCAAATGAAAACCAAAAAAAAAAAAAAAAAAAAAAAGCAGGGGTTGCAAACCTACTCTCTGATAAACCAGAGTTTAAACCAGCAAAGATCAAAAGAGACAAAGACGGTCATTACATAATGGTAAAGGGATCAATTCAAC
>NW_012119587.1:201330-201762 GCF_000951035.1 Colobus angolensis palliatus
AAAAAAAAAAAAAAAAAGAAACTCACTAAAACCTGCACAACTTACATGGAAACTGAACTACCCGCTCCTGAATGACTACTGGGTAAATAACAAAATGAAGGCAGAAGTAAGATCAAGTCAGCTTCATCCCTGGGATGCAAGACTGGTGCAATATACACAAAACAATAAACATAACCAATCTCATAAACAGAACCAATGACAAAAACCACATGATTATCTCAAAAGATGCAGAAAAGGTCTTTGACAAAGTTCAACAGTCTTCATGCTAAAAACTCACAATAAACTAGATATAGATGGAACATATCTCAAAATAATAAGAGTTATTTATGACAACCCCCACAGACAATATCATACTGAGTGGGCAAAAACTGGAAGCATTCCCTTTGAAAACTGGCACAAGACAGGGATGCCCTCTCTCACCACTCCTATTCA
>NW_012119587.1:201812-212164 GCF_000951035.1 Colobus angolensis palliatus
ATATCATACTGAGTGGGCAAAAACTGGAAGCATTCCCTTTGAAAACTGGCACAAGACAGGGATGCCCTCTCTCACCACTCCTATTCAACACAGTATTGGAAGTTCTGGTGACCGCAATCAGGCAAGAAAAAGAAATAAAGGATATTCAAATAGGAAAAGAGGAAGTCAAATTGTCTCTATTTGCAGATGACATGATTGTATATTTAGAAAACACCATTGTCTCAGCCCAAAATCTCCCTAAGTGGATAAGCAACTTCAGCAAAGTCTCAGAATACAAAATCGATGTGCAAAAATCACAAGCATTCCTATATCCTATACATCAATAATAGAGAGCCAAATCATGAGTGAACTCCCATTCACAATTGCTACAAAGAGAATAAAATACCTAGCAATACAACTTACAAGGGATGTGAAGGACCTCTTCAAGGAGAACTGCAAACCACTGCTGAAGAAAATAAGAGAGGACACAAAAAATGTAAGAACATTCCATGGCTGGGCGCAGTGGCTCATGCCTCTAATCCCAGAACTTTGGGAGGCCAAGATGGGCAGATCACAAGGTCAGGAGATCGAGATCATCCTGGCTAACACTGTGAAACCCTGTGTCTACTAAAAATACAAAAAATGAGCTGGGCGTGGTGGCGGGTGCCTCTGGTCCCAGCTACTCAGGAGGCTGAGGCAGGAAAATGGTGTGAACCTGGGAGGCAGAGCTTGCAGTGAGCTGAGATCAAACCACTGCACTTCAGCCTGGGCGACAGAGTGAGACTTTGTCTCAAAAATAAATAAATAAATAAATAAATAAATAAATACATAAATAAATAAATAAAAACAAAAAAATGCAAGAACATTCCATACTCATGCATAGAAATAATCAATATCATGAAAATGGCCATACTGCCTATCCCCATCAATCTACCATTGACTTTCTTCACAGAATTAGAAAAAACTGCTTTAAATTTCATATGGAACCAAAAAAAAGCTCATAAAGCCAAGACAATCCTAAGTAAAAAGAACAAAGCTGGAGGCATCATGCTACCTGACTTCAAACTATACTACAAGGCTATAGTAACCAAAACAGTATGGTACTGGTATCAAAACAGAAATATAAACCAATGGAACAAAGAGGCCTCAGAAATAACACCACACATCAACGACCACCTGATCTTTGACAAAGATGACAAAAACAAGCAATGGGGAAAGCATTTCCTATTTAATAAAAGGTGTTGAAAAAACTGGCTAGCCATATGTGGAAAACTGAAACTGGTCCCCTTCCTTACACCTTATACAAAAATTAACTCAAGATGAATGAAAGACTTAAATGTAACACCCCAAACCACAAAAACCCTAGAAGAAAACCTAGACAGTACTATTCAGGACATAGGCATGGACAAAGACTTCATGACTAAAACACCAAAAACAATGGCAACAAAAGCCAAAATTGACAAATGGAACCTAATTAACTAAAGAGCTTCTGCACAGCAAAAGAAACTGTCATCAGAGTGAACAGGCAACCTACGGAATGGGAGAAAAATTATGCAATTTATCCATCTGACAAAGGGCTAATATCCAGGATCTACAAAGAACTTAAACAAATTTACAAGAAAAAAAAAAAAAAAAACAACCCCATCAAAAAGTGGGCAAAAAGGATCTAGAACTAGAAATACCATTTGACCCAGCAATCCCATTACTGGGTATATACTCAAAAGATTATAAATCATTCTACTATAAAGGCACGTGGACACGTATGTTTTTTGCAGCACTATTCACAATAGAAAAGACTTGGAACTAACCCAAATGACCATCAGTAATATACTGGATAAAGAAAATGTGGCACATATACACCATGGAATACTATGCAGCCATAAAAAAAATGAGTTCATGTACTTTGCAGGGACATCAATGAAGCTGGAAACCATCATTCTCAGCAAACTAACACAAGAACAGAAACCAAAACACAGCATGTTCTCACTCATAAGTGGGAGTTGAACAATGAGAACACAGGGACACAGAAAGCAGAACATCACACGGGGTCCTGTCAGGGGGTGGGGGACTAGGGGAGGGATAACATTAGGAGAAATACCTAATGTAGATAATGAGTTGATGGGTGCAGCAAACCCCCATGGCACGTGTATACCTATGTAAGAAACCTGCACGTTCTGCACATGTACCCCAGAATTTAAATTATAATAAAAAATCAAAACAGAATATTAATAAGGAAACAGACTAATTAAAAGTGGTATAAAACAACTATTTCTGATAGAGGTATAGAGAGCACTCATACACACCCTTCTCAATAGTTCATACAATATATTTCTTGATAGACCATCTCTTAGGCCAAATAAGAAGTCTTACCAAATTTTTTAAAACTGAAATTTTATGAATTATTTTCTATGACTAAACACGAATGTGAGCATACAACAAAAATAGAAAAAAAAAAAACCCTGAAAAACAAACAAACGATCAAAAAAACCCCAAATATGCCAAGCACGGTGGCTCATGCCTGTAATCCCAACACCTTGGAAGGTCAAGGCAGGTGAATCACAAGGTCAGGAGATCAAGATCATTCTGGCCAACACAGTGAAACCCTGTCTCTACCAAAATACAAAATACAAGCGAGGCTTGGTGGCACACACCTGCAGTCCCAGCTACTTGGGAGGCTGAGGCAGGGAAATTGCTTGAATTCAAGAGGTGGAGGTTGCAATGAGCTGAGATCATGCCACTGCACTGCAGCCTGGTGACAGAGTAAGACTCCATCTCAAAAAAAACAAAAACAAACAAACAAAATATACGTATATATATGAATTTAACAAAACACTCGAGCATGCTCTTATGCAAAGCTTGTAATGTTAATATTGTAAAGAGGTTCATCCTGCTCAATATATTCTACAAATTTAATGAAATGTTTTTCAAGTTTCTCATTGCATTTTTGAAAAAACAGCAACCCTAAGTGTATATAGAATCTCAAAAGACAATAAAGCACCCAACAATCTTAAAATAATAATAATAATAAAGCAGTGGTACAGGCATTAAAGTTCCTGATTTCAAAAGACATTCCAAGCTACAGAATTAAAACAATCTGGCCGGGCGCGGTGGCTCAAGCCTGTAATCCCAGCACTTTCGGAGGCCGAGACGGGCGGATCACGAGGTCAGGAGATCGAGACCATCCTGGCTAACATGGTGAAACCCCATCTCTACTAAAAAATACAAAAAACTAGCCGGGCGAGGTGGCGGGCGCCTGTAGTCTCAGCTACTTGGGAGGCTGAGGCAGGAGAATGGCATAAACCCGGGAGGCGGAGCTTGCAGTGAGCTGAGATCCGGCCATTGCACTCCAGCCGGGGCGACAGAGCAAGACTCTGTCTCAAAAAAAAAAAATAAATAAATAAAAATCTGGTATAAGGATGAAAAATTAGACTAATAAAATAGAATGCAACACATATATATACTTAAACATGGTCATATCAGGAGTCATTTACAGAGCAATAATTATTACCGCAATAAATACTACGTAAAGGTAATGCAACTTTCTGTCACCAAATCATTCAGTAAATATAATGTGAAATATAAAAATACTGGAATATCACTCAGTTTTCAAAAAGCAGAAAATATTCTACCAATTGTGAAGATAAATCTTGATAACATTATGCAAAATGAAACGAGTCAGCCAAAAGAAGACAAAGATTGTAAGAGATACATAGATATAAGGCATTTACACTCTTAGAAACAGATAAAAAGAAAAACGTTTCCTATTTGCTTAACCCCCAACACCAAGAAAGTCTGTCAGTCATCCGTGACAAAAATGTCTTAATGAGAGAACCAGGCATCATGGTTCACATCTGTAATGACAGCTACATGGATGGAGAATGTAAGGTTGGAGAATTGCTTCAGGCCAAAATTTCAAGACCAATCTAGGTTATGTAGTGAGACGCCATCTCAAAAATAAGTACCTTTAAGAGAGCTTTGAGATGCATGAAGGGAATTGTGAAACTTTGCTAAAGTCCAAGATTGAGGAGCACCGTTTTCAGAAGGCAAGCTTTCATTCAGGTGGCAAACTACAAGGATCCCTGCTCTTGACTACAGACCAGACAATGTCCCACCCAACTTGGTCCCACTGAGAATTTTGAACTTACTCTGTATTCATCCCAAACTCCTCCCAGCCACAGTGTGTGAGCGGTCTTGGTCTTCCAGAAGCCTGGAGAGAGATATCCATTTACACCCATGATGGCAGGCCGGCAGACCTTGGTCCTTACTGTGGTCCTAATAGCAGTTCCAGCTTCCTAAGCCACAGTTCATGGCTACTTCTGCTCATGTAGAAACCCACAGTGACCTCAGAAATCCTCTCTAGTACTGAGTGAAAGCCATAATCCACATCCTAATATAAAGCCCACCATATGCAGACCTGACTGCAGAAACCTGCCCTAGCGTCTACCCTACTGAGTAGAGTCCTGAAGGATATTTACTCTGTCCAAAAATAAAATGGGAATTACAATTACCCAAGCCCCTTCCAATAAGCCAATCCTAGTGCAGAGCCAGCCGCCTTGTGGCCAAGCTACAACCCCGCTCTACTACAAACCCAGAGGGCATTCTATTCCGCTGGAGGCCCAACAAAAGATTTTTACCCTCTGAAACCAGTTTATTAAAACTTTAAAAGGTGTCTACTCCTTCAAATTCAGACACCAATGCAAAAGTATACTGTGCCCATTGTCAATGCTTCTATTTTAACACAGCACTTGATGTGGAAGAAAAATTAGTCAAAAAAATTTTAAAGTCATTTAAATTGAAGACAAATAAGTAAAACATTGCTCTTTGTATATCATGCAATGTTCTGTACAAAAAACCATAAACAGTACATTAAAACCTTTTCAAATCAATAAATACACTCAGTAAATCAGCAAAGTATAAAATTAACATACAAGTTATGATTCCATACACGTAAACTATCTGATAAAAGAGGAAGAAAACAATCTTATTTACAATAGCACTAAAATAATAAATATCTGAGAACAAATTTAACTGAGGAGCTGAAAAAGTTTTCAAGTGAAAGATTTATCAATGAAAAATAATGAGAACACAAATTTAAATATATTTTATGTCTATCAATTCAAATAAATGTTAAAATGCCATATTATCCAAAGTGCTCTCTAGATTCAATGACCTCTCTATCAATATTCCAGTGTGTTCCTTCACAGTAATAAAAAATACAAGCATAAAATTTACATGAAACTACAAGAGCCGGGCGCGGTGGCTCAAGCCTGTAATCCCAGCACTTTGGGAGGCCGAGATGGGCGGATCACGAGGTCAGGAGATCGAGACCATCCTGGCTAACACGGTGAAACCCCGTCTCTACTAAAAACTACAAAAAACTAGCCGGGCGAGGTGGCGGCGCCTGTAGTCCCAGCTACCCGGGAGGCTGAGGCAGGAGAATGGCGTGAACCCGGGAGGCGGAGCTTGCAGTGAGCTGAGATCCGGCCACAGCACTCCAGCCCGGGTGACAGAGCGAGACTCTGTCTCAAAAAAAAAATAGGCAAAGCAATCTTGAAGAAAAAGAAAAAAGCAGGACATCATACTTTATAATTTCAAGCTATATTTCAAGACTATAGTAATAATGAAATGTGCAGAAAAATGAGCCAAAAAAACCCAATGATACAGAAACCACTAGTCTCACACATTTCAGAGATGATGGAAAAAGAGAATGTAAAAGATAGTTTAACATGAAGTATCTTAAAATTATGCAGATATCTGTGTGTCCACAAACACAAACAAACAAAAAGTCAGATTGTACATTCTCTTGTATGCCATGAACAGTACTTTGGCTGTCACTGTAAACTTGAAGATTACTGAAGGGAAAGAAGAATTCTTAGAAATTTTGAAAGCATAAGACAGAAGATGCCCCTGTGTGAGAGAAAACTTAAAAAATAAAAATAAAAATTAGGCTTTCCAGAAACTATTTATTTTGGAACACAGCTTCCATATCACTTTAAGGATTGGCTTTCTCCTTGACCTTGGACCTCTCATCCATGTCGTCTATTGTATTCATTCTCACCTACCTGGGGGTTCTTCCGCTATCTCATGTCTCTTCATATTCCAGGGCTCTTTTCCTTGCTCCAGAAAAATGATCAGGTCTGGCTTAAAGGCAGCAATACCTGTTTTATTAAAAATGAACAACATGCATCTTGCTCATATTCTCCAATTATCAACTTGGTAATGTGCTCAGTAAAGAGGATGTAATAGAATATTCTAATACATTTATCCCAAAATACTAAATTATAACATGTTGGGAAAAAGGCTTATGGGGTGCCTGTATAAACTGGCCATAAAAATATGGGACAATAAGTTGTAGAAAGACACAGGAGGTCTCTGAGGAAAGCCTCCTTATTACCGTCACGTTCCCATGACCAGAGCGTGACCTGCTCCCTTATTTATAAACACTGTGCTCAAGGAGAAAGATACTCCTTTGAAGCATTGGAATGTGTCCATATATGCTGGCTCCTAGTTATTAGGCCCACTCCCCATAGCTGCTCTCTGATAAGTTAACGAAAAAATCACTAGTTAAGTTTATGCTGCTTCAGCACAAAGAAAATTTACCCAAACTACCACTACTATAGGTGTATGACACACCGCCTCCCTTTCACCGTTTCACCCCTGAACATCTGCTTCTTAGATCCAAGTGATTGTACTCAATAAATAGTGTGGACACTAGAACTTGACGCCTTTTGCAGCCTCCAAAAGTGCAACTGGCCTCCTGGCACCCCACCCTTCATGCACTCTTAACCTGACTCTTCTCATTTCTTCATCACCACTGGACTTCATGTACCCTACAGGTGGTGTTGAAACTGGTCCCCAACAGTAACAGAAATTTCTAAATATTTAGAAAATACTCTAATTTTGCAGGTTCTTAATTTTATCACCTGGTACTATTGAATTAAAACTTGGGGGTTGCCAGTAAACATTTGAAATTATCATTAATCTAAAGTGAAGGACACAGATCAGCTCAAAAATGTGGTAAGTTCAGGTCAAGATGAAACATCTTGAAATTTTTTTTCTATATGGAAAAATCCCCATGATTTTCTTGAAAACAGAAATCTGTAAGCATAAATTATCAAAAAGAAATTATATAAAAAAGAAATGGTGTTGGGAGCTGAAAGCCGGAGGGTCGTGACCAACTCAGCATTCCACTGGAGGCTATATGATCAAACAGTGAACTGTTTATCATGAATGCAGGATGTGTGCAAACTCGCTTCTTCTTCTGCCACCAGAAGGTACACTGAGGGCAGTGACTCCCTGGTGCCATGCTTCTTGAGGTTATCTACTGTAACATCTGGAGACTACTGTTCAAAGAATGCAGTCGTGCAGTCTTGCACTAAGTCAAGCAGCTGAGCACAACCTCCCCCTTCTCCCTATCTCCTTGATTCAATAAATAAGAAGGGCCCTTATACTAGAAGCAAAGAGCCCCCTGACCCCTTCTTCCAAATATACTCTTTTTTCTTTGTCTTTATTCCCACATTTGTCCTCCTTTGTTCAGTCCAATAAGGTCTGCAGCAAAGTGGCATCCAAACACAGGGACTTCGAGGATGTGAATGAAGAAGGTCTGCTGGAGCAGAAGTGAAATTGACCAGATGAACAGGGACCCTGGGACAAAACTGCCAGCAGTGGATATAAGGTCAGTGTTCTAAAGAAATACTGGGAATGGGAACTTTCTGAATCAAGGTAACATGAGCAGAATTTGTCTGTTGAAGAAACACGTTATGTACAGTTGCTTAAAGTTCTGTTGAAACAGTCTGGAGCTCAAGTTAATTCACAGACATTAAGCTTCTGCAGGAGGTTATTAAGCATAACTTATGGTTTCTGCAGGCAGGCACTATCAATGAGGAAAACTGGAATAGAGTAGGAGACAGATTGAAATTGGCTCATCAAAAGTCTTAAAGTAGACCCTTCTGTTTTGTCTGCTTGGGGTTTGGTTTGCACAGTCCTACTGCTGCTGTCTCCTTCTTATTCTGTCAGACAACAGGAGTCAGATTCTGAGTCTCAAGAATTAAAAAGATCATTTGTTCCTCCAACAATGCCTATTGAAAATAATGAGCAAAAGAAAGGGGAGAATTGGCCACTTGCTAAGCAGGAAACAGGAGAGAATTGGTCTCTGCCACCCCCTGCAATAACAGAAGTAGAAACCCCCATACAAAATAATTTTGCTTGCTGCTGCCGTGGCTGGGGACCTTTAGGACCTTGTGCTTTTCCTATTACCGTGAGGACTGATCCAAACAATCCACAACATCTTTTACATGAGCACACTCCTGTACAGTTTAAATTACTAAAAGAATTAAAAGTCAGTGTGGTTAATTCACTATAGGGCTGTTAGAATCGGTGTTCAGTGTCATGCACCCCCCACCCTTTCATATAGAACATTTGGCTGCACTTGCTTATCCACCAGTGCACAGCTGACATGGAGCTTAAATTGGCAAGAAATGTGTGCAGACCAGGCAAGGCAGAATCACGCCGCTAGTCAAGGAAACATTGCAGAAGAAATGATGACAGGCAGTGGCCCATTTTCAGATCTGGTACAACAATTAACATTCCCAGAGGCTGCTTACCACTGGTCCGCCTTAGCTGCCAAGCACACTTGGAGAACAATTCCTGAAGAGGGAGTTTCAGTGCAGTCTTTCTACATATCACGCAGAGATCATGAAAGCCTTATGCACAATTTATTGCATGGCTGCTAGAGGCAGTATGGCATCAGATCCCTCATGCCCCTGCTCCAGAAATGCTTACCATAATTCTAACCTATGAAAACCCAAATGCAGATTGCAAGCCAGTAATGGCTCCTGTGAGATCCACAAAAATCTTGGGAAATTATCTTAAAGCTTGTCAGGATGTAGGAATTTAATTTCATTGTTCTACAATGTTAGTGCAAGTAATGGCTAGTTTAGTAGTTGACAGATCTAAAAGGAGCCAAGAGTCAAACCCTCAAGTGGGAAAATGTTATAATTGTGGAAAAACTGGACATTTCAAAAAGGGATGCCACCAGATCTCAGGACAGAAAGGACCTCACAATGCAGTGCCCCCCACCCTGAGCAGAAAAAACACCAGGACTCTATCCTCCCTGGATAACAAAGGGAATCACTGGGCTCTAACAATGGCAATCACTGGGCTAATCAGTGCTGCTTGAACAACACCCCCCTGTTGGGAAACGAGAAGAGGCCCTGGACCCAGGCCCCTCAAACAGTGAAGGCATTCCCAGTTCAGACCACAACCCCATATAAAGGGTTGGTCCCAGGAGAAACATTGATTCCCTCTCCCCAGGAACACCAGGAAGTACAGGATTAGATCTCCCAGTCAGAGAAAGAATTACATTAGTCGCAGGAGACAAACCTACCAAAGTACCCAATGTTATTTGGGGACCTATACCAGCAGCATACATGGAACTAAATTTTAGGCAAAAGTTGCCTTAACTTGCAAGGCATCACTGTAGTCCAAGGAGTAGCTGACTCTGATTATGAAGGAGAAATTCAAGTAATTTTAATGTCACAAGATCTTTGGGTTTTTGAACCAGGAGAATATATAGTGTAATTATTGCTTATGTACTGCAAATTACACCCTTCTCCACAAAAGGAGAAATGAAGAAATAAAGGGTTTGGGAGCACAACTACATGATAAACCCATCTATCACAACCCATAGTCTCTAATAGACCCACCTGTGTAGAGCAAATTAAAAGAAATTTTATGGGCTTATGGAAACAGGAGCCGATGTGTCAGTAATATCCAGTAAGGATTAGCCCGTATCGTGGCCCATTATGGGATGCATCCCTGGGCTATGGATTCTTGTTAATCTGTCCGAGCCTTGGGCTGCCACCCACTCTCTGCACTTCATGAAACTTCTTCTAACTCAACTTACTCATTGTGTCCACAGAGCCTTAGGCATAACAGTTTTTGCTATTGTTTCCTTGGTCACACTAATAACTTCTGTTGTGATGTCCTCTATAGCTCTGCATAGTTCTATTCAACAGTTCTACAGTGAGGAGAACAAGTACAAAGCTTCAATTGCAACAGCAATTGTGTTGTCATTTAAATCACACTCATATTTGTGTAACCAACTTAGAACATAACCAAAGTGAGTATCCATGGGGCCTTCTGAGAGCCCATTTGCAGGGAACTTTCACATCCAACATCACCTTTGACACTGGTGAATTACAAAACAAAATTCTTGATTTAAACAGGCAAACTCAAGAGTTTTAGCCTTCTTTAGAAGACTGGACCAAATTCCAGCAAGGCCTGGAGAGCCTCAATCCTTGGATCTATCTAAAGCACATTAAAATCTCATATGTTGTTCTTGGAGTAATGCTGTTCTGTCTCTGTTTTCTGTT
>NW_012119587.1:213209-214087 GCF_000951035.1 Colobus angolensis palliatus
TTTTAGCCTTCTTTAGAAGACTGGACCAAATTCCAGCAAGGCCTGGAGAGCCTCAATCCTTGGATCTATCTAAAGCACATTAAAATCTCATATGTAGTTCTTGGAGTAATGCTGTTCTGTCTCTGTTTTCTGTTCATAAGCAGGATAGAAATTATGCAATAAAATAGCTTTCAACACAGAAATATTCTCTAATGTTTTCTCTAACTCTGATAAAAGAAAGTGGTGTAAGATCCATAACATTAGTGTGTATATAATATTTTTCTGGATAATAAAGTATAAATTGGGGGAATAAACACTAGCACACACAATTTTGAGTGGTGTATTTACATCATACAGAATTGTGTGCCAGGCATGGTGGCTCATGCCTGTAATCCCAGCACTTTGGGAGGCTGAGGCAGGCAGATCACCTGACATTGGAAGTTTGAGACCAGCCTGACCAACATGGAGAAATTCCGTCTCTACTAAAAACACAAAATTAGCCAGTTGTGGTGGCGTATGCCTGTAATCCTAGCTACTCGGGAGGCTGAGGCGGGAGAATCACTTGAACCTGGGAGGTGGAGGTTGCGGTGGGCCAAGATCACACCATTGCACTCCAGCTTGGGCAACATTAGCGAAACTCCATCTCAAGAAAAAAAAAGGAATTAATTGTATTTTTCAGATGGAAAAGACATAGTTTTATATATTATTCAGATGGTATAGACATTTTAAGTTAGAAGGTATCAGTCCAATTTTAATGTGTACAATAAGGTAGAGATCCTGTTAATGCAGCTTTTTTTTTTTTTTAAGAAGTTCTAGGAGGCCAGGTGCCGTATCTCAAGCCTGTAATCCCAGCATTTTGGGAGGCCGAGACAGGTGGATCACAAGGTCAGGAGATCGAG
>NW_012119587.1:214645-216857 GCF_000951035.1 Colobus angolensis palliatus
TGAACCCAGGAGGCGGAGCTTGCAGTGAGCAGAGATCCCACCACTGCACTCCAGCCTGGGCCACTGAGCGAGACTCTGTCTCAAAAAAAATAATTACGAGAAAAATAATTCTATAGTGAAAAAATGTGTCAGAGACCTTATCAACTAAGTGATTTATTAACATCAACTACACTAGAATAAACTTTTAGAATGTCCTGATGCACCCGGAAGGACACAGCATTGCTGCTGAGATATTGCCCCCTGAAAGGTAAATTATAGTGTGAATTTGACCATAAGGAAACATTACTTTTATGGAAAGTTCAAGACAGAGATATCTCCCATGTGCTGTAATGTTTAATAGTGATTTCAAGTAGTCTTTCTTTAGCACTGTAGAGAGCAGGCATCTTCTAACAATTCTTCTAGAATTTTCTGGGTAACAAATACCATACTGCTTCAATGAGTGTTTTCTTAATCCTGTACTGCATACACATAATAAAGAACATAGATGAAACCTCAACATTACATGTTCTCTGTCTTCACTAAAAACACCAGGTTTTCCCCAATAGGAATTTGGAGTATCTACACTTTCCCATGTTCAACAGCCACAAAGGGACATTTTTAATATTGCAGACTATAAATTCACAGTGATATTTATGCATGGCACATATGAAGCCGTAATATAGAGAAGGCTCTGGTATATAGAAAAATAAATATTTTTCAGAGACTTTGATTATTGTAAGAATTTTTTAAAGTAGTTAAGAAAAACTCATTAGGGAGTAAAAACACAAGTACAGAAGTACAGGTTTGCAAGTACTAAACGCATGTTTCCTGGAGGAAGCAGAGTAGACACAGATCTTGATCTGAGACACCTTTAGATGAAAAAGAAAAGGCCATTTTTTTTCCCCTTTCTCCTCCTTCTCTAGGATTCTTTCTCAGATAAAATTTTCTGGACAAGTTACACCTGCATCTTGAGAATACGCCTTTAAAAGTGTGAGCACCACAGGTCTACCTGCTGTCACCACATCCATAGGCAGAAGGACCAACGCAGAAAAACTCCATCTGTTTGTGTCCTTTATAGCAGAAAAGACTAACAAACAAAGAGTAGCTCCACAGAGATAGAAATATGCTTTTCTTTATTTTGTCCTCAGGAGCCATCCCCTGGCACAGGCACCAGCAATTTCTGCTACAGTAGTGGAAATACGGGCCATGCTGTACTGTTCCTACCAAATCCAAACAGAATAGGTTCTTGGACCACCCTTTAATGCAAAGATGGAACTTAACTCTCATGAATGTGTTCTGAATTCCTCATACTTGATTCTGGCCTCACCTTAGAGTCACATGAGCCACTTAATTACAACAACCTGGTGGCTTCCACCTGAACAATAACAGAATCCATGGACAGGGCACATGTAAAAAGAGTTCTGCAAAATGGCCAGGTGATACTAATTAGAAGCCTGGACTGATAACCCCTTAATTAAGCATTTACTCTCAAGCTCTAATGAGCTTATAAAATCACTTGGTAATTTTGGTCCCACTCTATGAAATGTAATTCTGAGGTATGGAAAGGGTCCATAAATGGGTCTTTTAAACATGTGCCCTGTCAATCATGATGTTGCTCCCCCTGGGCTTATTATTAGCATTAGTTGAGAAATGAGGCAAAACACAGAGTCCCTTACACGCAGCACTCTTGTCACAACACAAATACTTCTGGTACAAATGAAAACAATCATTCTTCATCCTAAAGTATTATATTCTTTACTGACTCTTTAAAGTTTACAGAGGAAAAAAAAGCAATTTCTGAGTAAGTCTGCATTTGGAGAACATGTGCACATGTACTAATGCAGTGTTTATTAAGCAGGTACTATGGGCTCAATAGGATGTTACAGAGCACTGTGATAGCACATTCTGTGGTTTAATCCTAATAACACCCTGTGAGTTGATACTACATGTTCAATAATTCCAAGGCTTTAAAGGACCCAGCATTTTTATTTCTATTTCTGTTGATCTGTCATTAATTTTTTCAAAAAATGCATAGAATAAAAGCTAAATATAGACAGATGAAAGGGATACAGATGGAAAGAGTTTAATAAAATTTAGAGCCGGGCGCGGTGGTTCAAGCCTGTAATCCCAGCATTTTGGGAGGCCGAGATGGGCGGATCATGAGGTCAGGAGATCGAGACCATCCTGGCTAACACGGTGAAACCCCGTCTCTACTAAAAAATACAAAAAACTA
>NW_012119587.1:218127-222768 GCF_000951035.1 Colobus angolensis palliatus
AAAAAAAAAAAAATAATAATAATAACGATTCTTCTGTTTATAAGTTCAGGTGTAGACACCAGAAACCACAATTAAAGAAAGTGGCTCAAATAAAGCCCAAGTTTTTTGTACATATCTATTTATTGTACCCACCATCTGATGTATAATTCAACCACTTTTCCAGTTGCTAGTCTAGACTAAAACTGCCAGGATGGTAGGAATCATGACTACTTCATCTATTTTTCTCTTTTTTCTGTCTTTTTTTTTTTCTGAGACTGAGTCTCACTTTTTTGCCCAGGCTGGAGTGCAATGATGTGATCTGGAATCACTGCAGCCTCCTCCTCCCAGGTTCAAGAGATTCTCCTGTCTCAGCCTCCCAAGTAGCCCGGACTACAGGCATGAGCCACCACACCCAGATAATTTTGGTATTTTTACTAGAAATGGGATTTCACCATGTTGGCCAGGCTGGTCTCAAATTCCTGACCTCAGGTGATCAGGTCTTGGCTTCCCAAAGTGCTGGGATTACAGGTATGAGCCACTGCACCCAGCCTTTTTCATCCATTTTTTTATGACCATATAAAATGGAAGCAATTAGTTAGTTTATCTGTTTGAGTCTCCAGACCTCCTGATTTTTTAGCCAAGTACCAGGGAACTGGAAAAACTCTCACCTGGGTACCAAGCAAAGATACTTCTTGTATAAAGGAAGAAACAAACACAGATGACTCATTTCTCTCACACTGGGACAGAAGCAGAACTAATCACTCTTGTCAGCCTGACACAATTCTGTTCTGGACATTCTCAAATGTCTCAAAGATTCACAGGTGATTGTGAGAGGGTTCCCAGTGACCCTGGGTTGATGGTCCAATGATAAGCCAGGCACAGAAGACTCAGGATGATTCTAAATAAAAAATAGAACTACTTTGGCTGAACTCCAAAATCTGGGTTGTATGTCCTGATTTGCTAGCTGTTGGGTAAGTAGAAAGACAAGATTATTCCAGTGTCACATTTTACACGTAGGTATAGTTGTGGTCATGGCTCTGGATACTTTGTGGCCTTAAGATGCTTGTTTACACTTACAGATTCTGCCATAAGATTCCATTTATTCCTGGAGCCTCTCACAAAACTGTGGCAGGTTAATGACGAAGATGTGAAAAGGTCAAAAAGACACACTCTCAAAAGAGGAATTTAAAACGTCTATGTTGATATCTCACAATGCAGAAAATATCTCCTGTTGGTTTTCTGTAAATTCTCAATCCAAAGTTCGGCCCTGCCTTGTAAATCCCAGGCAGAGGCCAGCCAGACTTTACTTGCAGATTCTAGGTGAAATCAACTTCACTGCATTTTTAGGTGATACAGCAAGTAGAGTGAAATCAAAGGAGAAACCCCCTCATAGAGGCTGCTCTAGAATATTCTAAGTAATATTTTACCTTTAAAAAGCTGACACAAAATGAACATAAGCAGACAGTTTATTTGGGTCAAGCTTAAGGATTTTAACTTGAGACAAAATATTCAAGTTGCCTGGAACCTATATTTTGATTAGCAGCACTTACAAGTGGATTTGTAAAGGTAAAAAAGAGGAACAGTGAGTGAGCTGACACAAAATTGGTTGTGAGAGATCCTTATTTATGCAAAGAAATAACTTTAATAATTGATTGGATATACATCGTTAAGGTTAAGAATATGGAATATAGTGTCCAGTGTGGAATTATTAGTTTAATTTATAGCTACTTGTGGCAATAGTGAGCAGTCTCAAGAGATAAATATATAGCTTAAAAAAGGGGTGAAAAACACAATTGTGCTCTCATTTTAATGTCTCTCTGAGTTTGATACCTAAAAGGACTTGCATTCCTCAGATAAAAACTTTTTTTTTTCTTTTTCAATTCTGAAGACCTAGATTTAGAACATGGAGCTGCAAATTCAGGTCCTGCATGGGTGAAGTAGCAGCAATGTTCAGGTAAATGTTACCTGAACATTTTTGGGCATTTTAGCATGAGGAGGGAGGGAGAAATGGAGATTCTCATGTCTACAGGTCCACTCAAAGCACATTTTATTCTGATTGGGTTTCGGTGCCCCATGGTCACTGAATCAGTTTCAGGTCTGAAGACACAAGTCATTTCAAGAGCTAAAATGGTTAATATCTGACCTATGAAGTTTGTAGCAATCTGTTCTAGCCTCTCTAAAAGTGACTGTAGAGGAGGATAGATACCAAGTAGGTACAGACACAATTCCACCTGCATATTTAGAGGACAGCATGCACTTTGCAGCACAATTGTGAACTGACTGGAAGCCGGAGCAGAAAACGCCCATCTAGACTAAAGCTTAGTTGGCACCTTATGTGTTTATATTATGTCTTGTAATTCTAGACAAGGTTTGGAAAATATAATTAGAAGTAAACTTTTCTTCAGTCCCAGAGGAACTCCGCAATAACAGAACAGAAAGAAAACTGTTTTATTACACAATTATATGTGAATGTAACATGTATTACAGTCAATTTGCTCAAGAGATTGCAAAGACAGACAGTCACCACAATTCATCTACAAGTAGAATTTACAACACCATGTCATACATAGTTCATCCTAAATCCACCTGGTCATTGGGAAGGCCATCTCTGTATGCTAATCAGTTATAATCAATGACAAAATAAACTTTTCACATCTTCATGACTGGAGGCAGTTTTCCACTTGAACCCCGGTGCCTGCTGAAGGTAGGCTTTAACTGTTCGACAAAAATTGTTGATTTGGGTGCTATCCTTTTGGCTATTTACATTTTAAAGCAATAGCTCTCTACTCCCTGTGCACTGGGCTAGAGCACTCCTGTTTCCCTCCCCTGGTGGCCAGTGTACTCTCTTGACCCCTACCATCTGCCACTGAGGCACAGCCCACAGCACAGGGCTCACAGCTGGAAACTCGCATCTTAGGTGAACCCCAATTGCCACAGCAGCACTCTGGTGCCATATCAGAGAGTGAAGCCTGAGCAGAAGGAGGAGTCTGCAGACCTCCTGGGTAGAATTGCACCTTCACAATAATAGAAAAGGGAGAAGTGTTTCAGCCTCAGTTTCTATTTAGAATGGTGACATGAAAAAATACTGCTGGGTTTTAGCATGACTCCAGATAGCTCTGAGAGTTCTCACTGTGACAGCCCATGTCTTTCACAAACACCATGGGATACTAATAGGGTTTCTGAAACAGACACACAACGCATTTGAGAGAAAAACAGCTCTCATTCTGAGAAAGATTATATTGAGAGAAAAATGTTACAGTGTCTTAAGAAAAAACTGAGATTAGATGTAAAATTGATCAAGTTGGCCAGAAAATATCTCCCAAAAAAGAATATCTTTCCAAACACCCAAAGTGCATAGCTACTCCCAGCAAGAGAAACATGAGCATTATTGAATAAAGGGGGCATATTCTCAGCAGATTTTTTTTTTCTTTTTTGAGATGGAGTTTCATTCTTGTTGCCCAGGCTGGAGTGCAATGGTGTGATCTTGGCTCACTGCAACCTTCACCTCCGGGGTTCAAGCGATTCTCCTGTCTCAGCCTCCTAAATACCTAGGACTACAGGCACACACCACCACAAATGGCTAATTCTGTTATTTTTGGTAGAGAGGAGGTTTCACCATTGTCCAGGCTGGTCTCAAACTCCTGACCTCGGGTGATCCACACACCTTGGCCTCCCTAAGTGCTGGGATTATAGGCATGAGCCACAACACCCAGCTCTCAGCAGAATTTTAAAAGATTTATCCTCCATTTCTGCTGTTCTCTTATTTCCTAACCACTGAATGTGAGATTTATATTGGAATACATCTGACAACTTCCACCAGCACATTTTTATAAAAAAACTAAATCTGACTGTGTTAATATAGTAGAATATATTAGAGCTTGCAACATAGCTGACTGGAGAGCTATTACGGTTTTTGGGTAGCCATATCACCTGTCTTTATTTGTCCTGTAATAGCAGCACACAAATTTGGTAAAATATATGACACTAAGATTATGCTTACCTATAATTATTTCCACTGGATAAATTAATAAGCATATCAGACTAATATCTACTGTAACAATTTAATGGTAAACTTTTTGGATATCAGATATAAATATATAAGTATCAGTACTAGTCATAATGTATGTAAGATTTTAAAAAATTACCTGAACTATAATTTGGTTGAAACTATATTTCAAAAGTATGAATAATAATATTAAAATAACTAAGGAATTCAATCAAAGTAAATATTGTGGCCTTAATTTCATACTATTGTAGAAAATACTGTTTATATGAGTGCAGGTTGTCTACAAACACTACACATAACTACACTAACTGTACTGAAGTAACCCAAGTACAACAGACTCCACTGTTCAGTTTATACACTGAACTCTTCTGGCTTTTGCAGTGTAAGTATGTCAGACTGCAAATAATCACCTTGGATAATCAGGTTTCTGCCAAAGAACTTACTCAGTATCTTTTAGTCTTTGTTATTCTGTACTGCTAAATTTATTCCGATCTTTGTGCTCAACTTTATTATGCTCTTGAAATGAACTTTACTTTGAACAAAATTGTGTCTACTTTAAAGACTAAAGATAAGGCCGGGCGCGGTGGCTCAAGCCTGTAATCCCAGCACTTTGGGAGGCCGAGACGGGCGGATCACAAGGTCAGGAGATCGAGATC
>NW_012119587.1:223598-224395 GCF_000951035.1 Colobus angolensis palliatus
TCAAGCCTGTAATCCCAGCACTTTGGGAGGCTGAGATGGGCGGATCACGAGGTCAGGAGATCGAGACCATCCTGGCTAACACGGTGAAACCCCGTTTCTACTAAAAAATACAAAAAAAAAACTAGCCGGGCAAGGTGGTGGGTGCGTATAGTCCCAGCTACTCGGGAGGCTGAGGCAGGAGAATGGCGTAAACCCGGGGGGTGGAGCTTGCAGTGAGCTGAGATCCAGCCACCGCACTCCAGCCTGGATGACAGAGCGAGACTCCGTCTCAAAAAAAAAAAAAAAATACCATAAAACACATTCTTCTCATCACCACATGGCACATACTCAAAAACTGATCACTCAATCAGAAACAAAACAATTCTCAGCAAATTCAAAAATCCCAAAATGATACAAACCACACACAGATTACAGCTTAAGAAAAATATGTTTCAATACCAATAAAACAATTGGAAACTATACAATTAAATAAAATTAAATGGCCTACACTTGAATAACTTCTTGGTAAATAATGAAATTGAGGCAGAAGCCAAGAAGTGTTTTGAAACAAATAAGAATGAAAATACAACACACCAAAATCCCTGAAATACAGCTAAGGCAGTGTTAAAAGAAACATTTATATCATTAAATCCGCACATCAAAAAGTTATGGAAAGATTTCAGTTTAACAACCTGACATCATAAATAAAAGACTGAGAGCAATAAAAGCAAATCAGCCCCTAAGCTAGCAAAAGACAAGAAATAACCAAAATCAGATCTGAACTGAAGGAGATTTAGACATGAAAAACTACAAAATAT
>NW_012119587.1:225060-225446 GCF_000951035.1 Colobus angolensis palliatus
AAATCTTCAACAAACGGCTGGGTCCGGTGGCTCATCTCATGCCTGTAATCCCAGAACTTTGGGAGGCCAAGGTAGGCTGATTTCCTGACGTCAGGAGTTCAAGACCAGCCTGGCCAACATGATGAAACCCCATCTCTTCTAAAAACACAAAAAAATTAGCTGGGCATGGTAGCACACACCTGTAATCCCAGCTACCCAAGAGACTGATGCAGGACAATCACTTGAACCTGGGAGGCAGAGGTTACAGTGAGCCAAGATCACACCACTACACTCCGGACTGGATGACACAGTGAGACTCCATCTCAAAAAAAAAAAAAGAAAAAAAACCAGAAATCTTCAACAAACTACTGGCAAACCAAATCCATCAGCTTATCGAAAAGCTAACC
>NW_012119587.1:228332-232915 GCF_000951035.1 Colobus angolensis palliatus
TATTATAATTCAACCATTGTGAAAAGCAGTGTGGTGATTCCTCACTAAACTAAAAACAAAATTACCATTTGACCCAGTAACCTCACAACTGGATATATACCTAAAAATATATAAATTATTCTATCATAAAGACACATGCACAATCACATTCATTGCAGTGCTATTCTCAATAGCAAAGACATGGAATCAACCTAAATGCCTATCACACTGGTAGACTGGATAAAGAAAATACGGTATGGTTGGGCAGGATGGCACATGCCTGTAATCCAGCACTTTGGGGGCTGAGCCAGGTGGACTGCCTGAGTTCAGGAGTTTGAGAACCGCATGGACAACATGACAAAATCCCATCTATTAAAAAAAAAAGTACAGAAATAAAAATTAGCTAGGCATGGTGGCACAAGCCTTTAGTCTTAGCTACTTGTGAAGCTTAGGTAGAAGCGGATTTCTTGAGCCTGAGAGGTTGAGGTTTCAGTGAGCCAAGATCACACCACCCCACTCCAGCCTGAGAAAAAGAGTGAGACACTGTCTGCAAAAATAACAAAAAATTAAAAACTTAATAAACTTAATAAAAACAAAATATGGGCTGGGTGTGGTGGCTCACACCATACCCAGCACTTTGGGAGGCCAAGGGGGCAGATCACCTGAAGTCAGGAGTTCAAGACCAACCTGGCCAACATGGCAAAACTCTGTCTATTCTAAAAATACAAAAATTAGCTGAGTGTGGTGGCACACACCTGTAATCCCAGCTACTCTGGAGGCTGTGGCAGAATTGCTTGAACCCAGGAGGTGGAGGGTGCAGTGAGCCGAGATCATGCCACTGCACTCCAGCCTGAGTGACAGAGCGGGGCTCCATCTCAAACCAACCAACCAAACAAATATGGTGCATAAACATCATGAAATCATGAAATACTGTGTGGCCTTAAAAAAAAAAAAAACAAAACCAAGATTATGTCCTTTGCAGCAACATGGATGAAGCTGGAGCTCACTATTCTTAGAAAGTTGATGCAGAAACAGAAAACCAAATGCATGTTATTATTTATAAGTAAGAGCTAAATAATAACACAGGAACACAGAGGAGAAAAAGACATTGAGGCCTCGTTGAGGGAGAAGGGTGGGAGGACTAAAAGGGTCAGAAAAAATACCTTTTTGGTGCTATGATTAGTACTGCAGTGACAAAATAATCTGCACACCAAACTCCCATGACACAATTTTAGCTGTATGACAAAGCTGCACATGTACCCTTGAACCAACCAAAAATAAAAGTTAAAAGAAAAAAAAGTCCCTGCATTGGAGAAAGTACAAGGCAGGTAGAAGGACTGGTTTGTGCTATAGGTAGTGGCCCAGGTGGGGCTGTACTCTGATTTATTTCTGGGTCCATGCAGGCAGATAAGATTACGAACCCTAGGCTGGTGGAGAAACAGGTTGCTACTACAGATTCAGTGTCTGAAAATAGAGATATGCCAGGAGACTTGTAGACACTTTTGTAGGTTTCTGGCCAAAAAAACCACTAGGGTCAAAAATGCTGTGGTAAAATTTCTGAGGGTGGTGCCTTGTCCTGAGAGGGGTGTGGCCACATCAATGTCTAGTGAGTGTTTGTGAGTGGGTGGAAATCCTCTGCTGGCAGCTGTGGAAAAGGGGGTTTGTCATCAGATCTCCTCTAAGTTTTCAGTCCTCTGTCACCCTGGGAGGAGATCTGAAATTAAAGAACAAGGGGCAGTGTGACAGCCTGTGTAGAGGAGAGCAGAGCCTCCCACTCCCAGACACCCAGAGTTTCATTCCAGGCCAGGAGTCTGTGCTATTTTTCTTCTGGCACCAAATCTGCAGAGTTTGATGAACACCAACAATTCTCCAACGCCAACTCATTGTCTAACACTTGAATTCTGACACCACCCAGAGTCAGCACAGACCTGATTCAGGGCTCAGTCCCACAACATTGTCCTCACTGCAGATGCCAGTCACAAACTCCGAGGGCTCATCTATGCTTCTGACCTACTGTTTAAAAATTGGGGACTCTCCTTTTTGAAATCCAGTAATCTGAGAGAGCTACTCACAGAAGTCAAGAGAACACTGTAGGCCGGGAGCGGTGGCTCAAGCCTGTAATTCCAGCACTTTGGGAGGCCGAGACGGGCGGATCACGAGGTCAGGAGATCGAGACCATCCTGGCTAACACAGTGAAACCCCATCTCTACTAAAACAAAACAAAACAAAACAAAAAAACTAGCCGGGCGAGGTGGCGGGCGCCTGTAGTCCCAGCTACTCGGGAGGCTGAGGCAGGAGTATGGGGTAAACCCCGGAGGCGGAGCTTGCAGTGAGCTGAGATCCGGCCAATGCACTCCAGCCTGGGCAACAGAGGGAGACTCGGTCTCAAAAAAAAAAAAAATAAAAGAGAACACTGTAGTTATATTCACTGACTTCAAATAAAATATACAAACCCCAAAAAGTCAAATAGAAGAAGAGTATAGAACCAAGAAGAGAGGTGGGAAAAGATGCAGCACATAGATAATAAAGAGCCAAGATTAATAAAATTCTCTATCCTCTGTGTTCTCCAGGAACATTTTATGAAAAGAAACAACCTTCCCATTATGACTTAGATGGTGCTCTCTTTTCTTATGTACTACACAGCCAGGAAAACACTCTGCATATTTTCTTCTTCTCATTAAAAAAGTCAGCTGAATTTGCCTTCAGTGGTCAACATAAAATACTTTTTAATCAAACTTAAGTTTATTTTCTTCCCACAGGATCCTGAAATCTAAGCTATGCTCAGTCTGAGCCACTCTACAACCTCATTTTATGCTACTGCAGATTCACTATCTGAAGAACTCCTAAGAACACACTGACTTCAGGGTAAAACATTCTCTGATATAAAATCTGAGTATTTCACCCTTCGTTTAAACATTCCCCTCACCTTCTTTCTAATCTTATTTGCTTTTCCCTAGGAAAAAAAGGCCCTTTTCTACCTAATCTTTGCAATCCTTAAAGATCTTATAGTTGGCACTTCCTCCTGTTGCAATACTCCTTTGGAATTCAATTTTTATTTTTTACTTAAATCTAACTGCTTTATTTTACAAAATCTAGAACTGCCTCAAAACAGTAACAATTTTATCTTCAGTAAGACACCCCCAAACCCCTTCTATCTTAACCTTAACTGCATCTGCCTGTGGGGCCCCAGCTTTCCAGGCCTCTGTAGCTTCTCTCATGATAGAGGCTTCTTCCACGGCTGGGGTAAGCAGGCTGGGACATCTGGAGGAAAGGCTTTCCAGAAGGAACTAACTGGGCCTTTAATAACCTCCTTTTGCTGGCTCAAAATTAACCTCAGCTTGCAGTCATTGGGCTCAAGCTTTAATTACCATGTCAGTCACTCACTTAGTTTTTGAAACTAAGTGTTTGAAAAATCCAGCAAAATGATTCAAAAAGTGTCCATATAAGAAAAATTTAAGGTGCTTACCTTTTGTACCTCAGTAAAAGAAGCAAATGTATTTTTTTTGAGAGTAAAGCATTATTTTACTTTTTGTATTAAAAATCATGTGGTAAACAGTTATACGGGAACACTTCTAGGAGGTACCAAGTTTCATCACATAAAATTTACCATTAAATTCAGAAATTGAAATAACAGGATATAGAACAAAGATATTTATTTTTGGAAATTCACTGCAGAAAAAGAAACTGATGTTTCCATGAGTCTATGTAACTCACCAATTATCTACCACATTTTCTTGTGGAAATATATTAATTCTCTATAGCCGAAATGGAAGAAAAATTTTGATTTTTTTCCTCGGTAGCTAACATTCTAAAAGCTAGATGGAATTCTGTTTGAAATCACTCAGAAATAAAAAAACATACCTGAGGGCCAGGTGCGGTGGCTCGTGCCTGTAATCCCAGCACTTTAGGAGGCTGAGGCAGGCAGATTATGAAGTCAGGAGATGGAGGCCAACACGGTGAAACCCCGTCTCTACTAAAAATACAAAAAAATTAGCTGGGCATGGTGTCAGGCACCTGTAGTCCCAGCTACTTGGTAGGCTAAGGCAGGAGAATGGCATGAACCCAGGAGGCAGAGCTTGCAGTGACTGAGATCCCACCACTGCACTCCAGCCTGGGTGACAAAGCAAGACTCTGTCTCCAAAAAAAAAAAAAAAAAAACAGAAAAAAAAAACAAACCTGAAAAAACTCCTAAATTCACTGAGAAAAAAAGGTGAATGAGAACTTAAACAAATAAAATATATAATTAGATATTATTTTTTGAAACTCACTTTTTTTATGGCCTTTGTAAATATTTTCTTACCTTTCAAGACCTACTAATAAAATGCAATGTACAGTTAAAAAACCGAGGTCAGTCGGGCAGTGGCTCACACCTGCAATCCCAGCACTTTGGGAGGCCAAGACGGGCAGATTACTTGAGGTCAGAATTTTGAGCTCATACAGCCTGGTCAACATGGCAAACCCCCATCTCTACTAAAAATACAAAAAGTAGCCAGGTGTGGTGGCAGACACCTGTAGTCCCAGCTACTCGGGAGGCTGAGGCATGAGAATCACTTGAACTCGGAATGAGGTTTCACTGAGATTGCACCACTGCACTCCAGCCTGGG
>NW_012119587.1:233879-242529 GCF_000951035.1 Colobus angolensis palliatus
GACTCCATCTCAAAAAATAAATAAATAAATAAAATAAAAATAAATTTTTTAAAAAAAACTGAGGTCAAAATAAGTGAACAAATCATTTAATCATTTCAAGGTACAGATATGTCTGACTCATGTGTCAAGTCAGGCCATCCAATTACTTTAGAGATTCTCCCACACCATCCTGTTCACTTAAGTGCTCAATAATCATTCTCCCAACTCTGCCCCAGTGAGTGCCCCAGGTACATTTTACTTTGCAAGTTCTTGTACCATCTCACTGGGATCAGTTTTTTTTCTTTGTCTTTGGAGTGCTATTTTTTTCACAAACTTTTTGCCTTTTTTATTTCACTATTTTTCCGTCCCCTAAGAGAATCTAGGGGCAAAAATTATTTTGGTTTCCCCTTCACTACCAGCATCTGATTGTCTGAACAGCAACGTGTCTCCAAGAAATGGAAGCTGGGTTGGGTGAAGACAATATTAATATCTCAAGGGGGTAGCTTTCCAAAAAACAGCACACCGGAAGATGCCTCTCAGCCCCAGGGCATTCACCTGTTCTCTTGAGAGGCTCCACTGCATATCTCAGGTTGTCTTATGGGAGAAGAGAGGCTACACTCTGTACCTCAGGTGGTCTTATGGGAGAAAATGATCCAGGAACTGATATTCACTAGACACTCTGGCAGACATAGCTATGGCAGGTACCTTGGTTTTTCCCCAGACAGTACTGAATCTCAGGTCCAAGAAAAAACTGAAGGGTGGCTGAGGACATATCTCCCTATAAAGTTGCCAAAGGGAAACCTTGACCCAAAAACATCCTGGTATCTGTGTCTAGGGAAAACAGAAGAAAAAATATTAACAAACAGAAAACAAATCTTTTTAAATGTGCCATCAAATGCTGTGTTAAAAAATGATTAAAATATGTATCAAAATATACACTAAAGGACAAATAGTTGATAATGTGAATAAGGGAGGGGAAATTGGCTTTTGGGAATGTCAGAAGCAAGTGGATATTAAGTATTTTACTGCAAGCCAGAGTCAGGCTGGAGAACTAGGGGGTGTCAGAATGCCTTGAGGCCCTACTTGGGACTCATGTGAAAAATGCAAGGAAACAGCAGTTCCTTGTGGGGTGTGAAAATAAAGTGGCTGGCAGTTAGACTGAGGAGGCTCTAGTTCCTAATTTCTACTTTTAAAAAATCTACTTCGGCCAGGCGCAGCGGCTTACACCTGCACTTTGGCAGGCCGAAGCAGGTGGATCACTTGAAATCAGGATTTCGAGACCAGCTTGCCCAACATGGTAAAACACCGTCCCTGTTAAAAATACAAAGTTAGCTGGGCATGGTGGCACGTGCCTGTAATCCCAGCTACTTGGGAGGCTGAGGCAAGAGAATCGCTTGAATCAGGGAGGCGGAGGTTGCAGTGAGCCCAGATGGCGCCATTGCACTCCAGCCTGGGCGATAGAGTGAGACTTGGTATCAAAAAAAAAAAAAAAAAAAACAACTAGGCCGGATGCGGTGGCTCACGCCTGTAATCCCAGCACTTTGGGAGACCGAGGTCAGTAGATCGAGACTATCCTGGCTAACACGGTGAAACACCGCCTCTACTAAAATTGCAAAAAATTAGCCGGGCGTGGCGGCGGACGCCTGTAGTTCCAGCTACTTGGGAGGCTGAGGCAGGAGAATGGCATGAACCTGGGAGGTGGAGCTTGCAGTGGGCCGAAATCGCGCCACTGCACTCCAGCCTGGGAGACAGAGAGACTCTGTCTCAAAAAAAAAAAAAAAACTAATACAAATACATTTTTTGTAAATTACTACTTTGGGGGGAAAAAATTCAGGCTTAACACACTATAAACTGCCAATTAACCTCTGATTACATAACCAAGAAATTTCCATCTTGATGTTACAAATTAAGAAACTACAAGGTCGGGCGCGGTGGCTAACGCCTATAATCTCGGCACTTTTCCAGGCCGACGCGGGCAGATCACGAGGTCAGGAGATCGAGACCATCCTGGCTAACGCGGTGAAACCCCGTCTCTACTAAAAATATACAAAAAAAATTAGCCAGGCGTGGTGGCAGGGGGCTGTTGTCCCAGCTACTCGGAAGGCTAAGGCAGGGGAATGGGGTGAACCCGGGAGGCGGAGCTTGCAGTGAACCAAGATCGTGCCACTGCACTCCAGCCTGGGCGACAGAGGGAAGACTCGGTCTTAAAAAATAGTAATAATAAAACAAAACAAGAAACTAGGTAACTGTACCTAACCAATTATTGAATGTGGTTTTCTTCATTATGCACCTTATAAAACTCTTTCCGTCAAACCCCTTCAATAGACCATAAACTACAACCCATAGCTGGGTGCTCTACAATTTTGGAATCACTCTTTGATTAAATTCTTTAATATTTTTGCAGTAACTTCCATAAATTTTTAATAAGAGGAAACAGGAACTGGGAACCTCAGGGACCAAAGCTCTTCCCATTCATGAACTCACACTCCGAGTCAGGATTCTCCTCTGACTACCCTCCCATAGTCCCTGCACATCTGGGAGAGACTCCGCGCTGCGGGTGCATACCTGCCCCAAGAGGGCTCCAGGCCAGGGCACAATTAGAGCTCAGGGAAGAGACAGGACGCCCGGGGCCGGCTGTCGGCCCAGCTGCCATCTTAGGGCTGAAGGGGACTGATGTCCAGCTAGGCAAGGAGAATTCGGGGCGCAGATGTGGAGCTGACTGCGGGGAGGCCAGAGTCCCGCCACAACCACTTCCCGCCGGTTCCAACCAGCCCCTGCCACTCTCTCGGGATGTCGTACCCGGCACACTCACCATTTCTAGGCTTCCAGGGGGTCCTGGCGACTTAGTAGTGGATCTCCCAACACCTGCAGGCCACAGGGCCGCAGACCTGGACCTCTAGGAGCAGAGGACGCACAGCAGTAGAGAAGAGACTTTGACCTCGGGCTGCAGCGAAAGCCTAAGATTCCTACGTCCCGGAAACCGCCCAGTCCGCTCCAGCTGCGTGCCTGATTGGACGTTCCCAGCCCAGAGTCCTTGATTGGTTAATGTTTAAGGCCCTTCAGGCCCTGAGTGACAGAAGATGTGATCAGAGGCAGGGCTGAATGAATAAAGAGTGCCAGCCTAGGCTGCAGCCTTTTCAGGCAGGGCTTCCTCCCTGAGCTGTGCCAGGCCCACCCCAGAGCATGGGAAAATTCTATCTCTTCTTTACTCTCTCTCTTTTTAAATGTATTCGAAATGTGAACAAATGTATTGTACTGTCATGTTAATAATACATACAACTTTTGTTCAAGAGTAAACCAATTTTTACTTTAGTAATAGTGTATTATCAATACTGAAAGCCGGGCAGGATGGCTTACACCTTTAATCCTAACAGTTTGGGAGGCCTAGGCGGGCGGATCACTGGAGGTCAGAAGTTCAAGACCAGCCTGGTCAACATGGTGAAACCCCTTCTCTACTAAAATACTAAAATTAGTTGGGCATGGTGGTGGGCGCCTGTAATCCCAGCTACTCAGGAGACTGAGGCAGGAGAATCATTTGAACCAAGGAGGTGGAGATTACAGTGAGCCAAGATCCGGCCATTGCACTCCAGCCTAGGCAATAAGAGGGAAATTCCATCTCAAAACAACAAAAAAACTAAACCTAATTTTAGTAAAATCTTATAAATCCATCAAACTTGTCATTTTTGAACACCCTAGATTTTCATATATATTTTATAATCTTTTTGACTTTTTATATTTTAATAGACTTTTTTTTAACGTGAAACAACCTTAATTTTTATTTTATTTTATTTTTTTTGAGACAGAGTCTTGCTCTGTCGGCCAGGCTAGAGTGCAATGGCATAATCTCAGCTCACTGCAACCTCCACCTCCTGGGTTCAAGTGATTCTCCTGCCTCAGCCTCCAGAGTGGGTGGGATTACAGGTGCCCGCCACCACATCCGGCTAATTTAGCATGGTGACCCGAACCTGTACTACCAGCTATTCAGGGGCTGAAATAGGAGGATTGCCTGAGCTCAGGAGGTTGTGGCTGCAGTGAGCCCTGATTAAGCCACTGCACTCCATTCTGGGTGACAGAGTGAGCCCTTTCTAAAAAAAAAAAAAAGCCAAAGCATATAAACTTAAACTTATGGGAGTTTGGGGATTTTCATTTTTGTCAATAGTTTTGGGGTATAGGTAGTATTTGGTTACATGGATAAGTTCTTTTGTGGTGGTTTCTGAGATTTAGGTGCACCAATCTCCCAAGCAATGTTCGCTGTACCCAAAGTGTTGTAATACTTAACCTCGTTTTTTACTAACTTTGTTTTTAGACTCTGCCTTTCTTCCTTAATCACCTAGCCTTGTTTCCACATGAATAAGCTCTCCCTTAGCTGAAAAAGCCGGAAGAACTCCATTTGGCTCCATCATTTGCAAGGCTTCAAGGACTCCTTACCCACCCCCTTCCTCAAGGAGTTAACTCGTATAAGCAGATTCTCAACATATCAAAGAGTCCAATTAACTGATAACGTACTGAAGCAAGCAATGTACAAAGTTCCTAGGATTTTGCTCGAGAGATAACACCATAAAGTCTTGAGTTTGTGTCCTGCAAAGCCCACATATGTAACATCTTATGAAAGATGTAGAGCTTCTGCACCTGGAAATTTTGTTTCTCTGTAACCACCTGTCTTTTTAACTTTTTTTTTTTTTTTTTTTGAGACGGAGTCTCGCTCTGTCGCCCAGGCTGGAGTGCAGTGGCGCAATCTCGGCTCACTGCAAGCTCTGCCTCCCGGGTTCACGCCATTCTCCTGCCTCAGCCTCCCGAATAGCTGGGACTACAGGCGCCCGCCATCTCGCCCGGCTAGTTTTTTGTATTTTTTATATAGAGACGGGGTTTCACCGTGTAGGCCAGTATGGTCTCGATCTCCTGACCTCGTGATCCACCCTTCTCGGCCTCCCAAGTAGCTGGGACTACAGGCGCCCGCCATCTCGCCCGGCTAGTTTTTTGTATTTTTTAGTAGAGACGGGGTTTCACCGTGTAGGCCAGTATGGTCTCGATCTCCTGACCTGGTGATCCACCCGTCTCCGGCCTCCCAAAGTGCTGGGATTACAGGCTTGAGCCACCGCGCCCGGCCTTTTTAACTTTTTTACATGTTTTTACTTCTGTAGAATTGTTGCAACTGAGCTCCCCACTCCCCTTCCTAATCCTAAGTATAAAAGAAGGCCAAGCCCCTTCCTAGGAGCGGAGAGAATTTCGAGCGTTAGCCCTCTCTCAGTTGCCGGCTAATACAGGACTCTTAAATTTGTCTCAAAGTGTGGTGTTTCTCTAACTCCCTCAGGTACAACAGTGTAGTCTTTCATCCCTCACCCCCTCTCCCACCCTTCCCGCTGAGTGCCCAGAGTCCATTATATAACTCTTTTATTTATTTATTTATTTACTTATTTTGAGACAGAGTTTCACTCTTGTTGCCTAGGCTGTAGTACAGTGGCATGATTTCAGCTCACCACAACCTCCGCCTCCCAGGTTCAAGTGATTGTCCAGCCTCAGACTCCACAGGGGATTACAGGCGTGCCCCAACATGCCCGGCTAATTTTGTATTTTTAGTAGAGACAGGGTTTCTCCATGTTGGTCAGGCTGGTCTTGAACTCCTGACTTCATGTGGTCGCCCATCTCTGTCTCCCAAGGTGCTAGGATTACCGTGAGCCACCGCACCAGGCCCCATTATATAATTTTCACGCCTTTGCATCTTCACAGCTTAGCTCCCACTTATAAGTGAGGACATACAATATTTGGGTTTTTATCCCCTATTTCATTTTTTTCTTTTCTTTTTTATTTTTTTGAGACGGAGTTTGCTGTGATTACAGGCATGAGTCACCATGCCTGGCCTATTTTTTGATGTTCTAATTATGGTTTTTTCTGTTTGTTTGTTTGTTTTTGAGAGGAGTCTGGCTCCTTCGCCCAGACTGGAATGCAGTGGTGTGATCTCGGCTCACTGCAACATCCGCCTCCGCGGTTCAAGCGATTCTCCAGCCTCAGACTCCACAGTAGCAGGGATTACAGACAGATGCCCCTCTCGCCCTGCTAATTTTTCTATTTTCAGTAAAGGCAGGGTTTTACCATTGGCCAGACTGGTCAGGAACTTCTGACCTCAGGTGATTCACCCTTCTCAGTCTCCCAGAGTGCTGGGAATTACAGGCAAGATCCACCATGCCCGGCCACTCATGGTCATTCTTGCAAGAGTAAGGTGGTATCACATTGTGGTTTTGATTTGCATTTCCCTGATTGTTAATCATTAGTGATGTTCAGTATTTTTTTTTCTGTGTTCGTTGGCCATTTGTATATCTTCTTTTGAGAACTGTTTAAGGCCCATCTGTCTTTGTTTTTGTTGCATTTGCTTTGGGGTTCTTGGTCGTGCACTCTTTGCCTAAGTCAATGCCTAGAAGAGTTTTTTCAATGCTTTAGAATTTGGGTAGTTTCAGGTCTTAGATTAAAGTATTTTTCACTCGCATCCCTGTGAAGACACCAGCAAACAGGCTTTGTGTGAGCAACAAGGTTGTTTATTTCACCTGGGTGCAGGTGGACTGAGTCTGAAAAGAGAGTCAGCGAAGGGAGATGGGGTGGGGCCATTATACAAGATTTGGGTAGGTAAAGGAAAATTACAGTCAAAGGGGTGTTGTTCTCTGGCAGGCAGGAGTGGGGGTCACAAGGTGCTCAGTGGGGGAGATTTCTGAGCCTGGATGAGCCCGGAGAAGGAATTTCACAAGGTAATGTCATCAGTTAAGGCAAGGACCAGCCATTTTCACTTCTTTTGTGGTGGAATGTCATCAGTTAAGGCAGGAACGGGCCATTTAAATTTCACTTCTTTTGTGATTCTTCAGTTACTTTAGGCCATCTGGATGTATACATGCAGGTCACAGGGATATGATGGCTTATTTGGGTTCAGAGGCCTGACAGTATTTCATCCATCTTGAGTTGATTTTTGTATAAGGTGAAAGATGAAGATCTCCTTACTTCACGTTTTATTTATTTTATTTTTTTGAGACGGAGTCTCTCTCTGTTCCCAGGCTGGAGTGCAGTGGTGCGATCTCAGCTCACTGCAACCTCTGGCTCCTGGGTTCAAGCAATTCTCTGCCTCAGCCTCTGAGTAACTGGGATTACAGGCACCCGCCACCGTACTCTGCTAATTTTTTTTTTTTTTGGTATTTTTAGACCAGGCTGGCCTTGAATTCCTGACCTCGTGATCCACCCACCTCAACTTCCCAAAGTGCTAGGATTACAGGTATGAGCCAACATGCCCAGCTGAAGATCCAGTTTTATTCTTCAATATGTGGCTTCCCAATTATCCCAGCACCATTTATTGAATAGGGTGTTCTTTCCCCACCTTATATCTTTGTTTACTTTGTCAAACATCAGTTGGCTATAAGTATTTGGGTTTATTTCTGGTTTTCCTATTCTGTTTCATTGGTCTACATGTCTATTTTTATACCCATACAATGCTGTTTTGGTAACTATAGCCTTATAGTATAGTTTGAAGTACGATAACGTGATGCTTTCAGATTTTTTTGGTCTGTGTTTTTGGTTTTGTTTTGTTTTGTTTTTGTTAGTCTTGCTTTTACTATGGAGGCTCTCTTTTTAAATTATATAAATTTTAGGATTTTTTTTCTAGTTCTGTGAAGAATGATAGTGTTATTTTGATGGAAATTACATTGAATTTGTAGACTGCTTTTGGTAGGTTGATCATCGTTGCAATAGGATTGCTACCCATCCATAAGCATGAAATATGTTTCCATTTGTTTTTGTTGTCTATGTGAGGACTCTGAGCCAAAGCTAAGACATCATATCCCCTGTGACCTGCACGTACACATCCAGATGGCCGGTTCCTGCCTTAACTGAGGACATTCCACCACAAAAGAAGTGAAAATGGCCTGTTCCTGCCTTAACTGAAGACATTACCTTGTGAAATTCCTTTTCCTAGCTCAAAAGATCCCCCACTGAGCACCTTGTGACCACCCCCCAATCCTGCCCACCAGAGAACGACCCCCTTTGACTGTAATTTTCCTTTACCTACCCAAATCCTAGAAAACGGCCCCGCCCATATCTCCCTTCACTGACTCTCTTTCGGACTCAGCCCACCTGCACGCAGGTGATTAAAAAGCTTTATTGCTCACACAAAGCCTGTTTGGTGGTCTCTTCACAGAGACGTGCATGACAGTCTATGACTTCTTTCAGCAATGTTTTGTAGTTTTCCTTGTAAAGATCTTTCACCACCTTGGTTAGATATATTCCTAATTTTTTTTTTTTTTTGCAGCTATTTTAAAATAATGAGTTCTTAATTTAATCCTTAGTTTGGTCACTGTTGGTGTACACCAGTGCCACTAATTTGTGCACATTGATTTTGTATCCTGAAATTTTACTTAATTTGTGTATCAGATTGAAAAGGTTTTTTTTTGTTTGTTTGTTTTCTTTTTGAGACAAGGTCTTACTCTGTCACCCAGGCTGGAGTGCAGTGACATGATCTCAACTCACTGCCACCTCTGCTTCCCGGATTCAAGTGATTCTCCTGTCTCAGCCTCCCTAGTAGCTGGGATTACAGCCACTCACCACCACCATTTTTTTTTTTTTTTTGAGACGGAGTCTTGCTCTGTCACCCAGGCTGGAGTGCAGTGGCTGGATCTCAGCTCACTGCAACCTCTGCCTC
>NW_012119587.1:249564-250057 GCF_000951035.1 Colobus angolensis palliatus
AAAAAAAAAAAAGATAAAAAGATGGACCCCTGACCTAGTTGGTTCTGTTATCTATAGATTACAGACATTGTATAGAAATGCACTGTGAAAATTCCTATCTCGTTTTACCGGTGCACGCAGCCCCTAGTCACGTACTCCCTGCTCGCTCAGTCAGTCACGACCCTCTTCCATGCACCCCTCTTAGAGTTGTGAGCCCTTAAAAGGGACAGGAGTTTCTCACTTAGGGAGCTCGGCTCTTGAGACTGAAGTCTTGCCGATGCCCCCCGCCAAATAAACCCCTTCCTTCTGTGACTCGGTGTCTGAGGAGTTTTGTCTGCCGCTCATCCTGCTACACTAGGTATACAACTATATCACTGGTAAACAGTGACAATTTGACTTCCTCTTTACCAATTTAGATGATGTTTAATTTATTTCATTTCACTTTATTTTATTTCATTTATTTGAGACGGAGCCTTGCTCTGTCACCCAGGCTGGAGTGCAGTGGCACAATCTC
>NW_012119587.1:250659-250960 GCF_000951035.1 Colobus angolensis palliatus
TAGAGACAGTGTTTCACCGTGTTAGCCAAGACGGTCTTGATCTCCTGACCTCGTGATCCGCCTACATCGGCCTCCCAGAGTTCTGGGATTACAGATGTGAGCCACCGCGTCTGGCCCATGCTGTTTATTTTTTGCTTTACTCTGACTGCTCTGGCTAAGACATCCATTACTGTGTTGAATAGAAGCGGTGAGACTGCGCATTATTGTCTTGTTCCAGTTCTCAGAAAAAATCCTTTTAACTTTTTCCCGTTCAGTGTAATGTTGGCTGTTTATCATAGGCGGCTTTTTTTTTTTTTTTTTT
>NW_012119587.1:255047-256555 GCF_000951035.1 Colobus angolensis palliatus
TTTTTTTTTTTTTTCTTGAGTCTTGCTCTGTTACCCAGGCTGGAGTACAATGGTGCAATCTTGACCCACTGCAACCTCTGCCTCTTGGGTTTAAGTGATTCTCCTGCTTCTGCCTCCCAAGTAGCTGGGATTACAGGCCCAAACCACCATGCCTGGCCAATTTTTGTATTTTTAGTAGAGATGGGGTTTTGCCATGTTGATCAGGCTGGTCTCAAACCCTTGACTTCAAGTGATCCACCCGCCTCATCCTACCAAAGTACTAGGATTGCAGGCATGAGCCACTGCACCCCACTGGCAATTTTTTGTTACTAGTCTAATCTTGCTACTTGTTACTGGTGTGTTCAGAGCTTTTATTTCTTCTTGGTTTAATCTAGGAGGTTTGTATATTTCCAGGAATTTATCAAACTCCTCTAGATTTTCTAGTTTGAGCATGTAAAAGTATTCATAGTAGCTTTGAATGATCTTTTATTTCTAATTGATCATATTTGGATCTTCATTCTGCTTTTCTGGGTTGATCTCACTAATAGTCTATCAATTTGATTTATCTTTTCAAATAACGACCTTATTGTTTTATTTATCTTTTGTATTTTTTTAATTTCAATTTTATTTAGTTCTGCTCTGATCTTTGTTATTTATTTATTTATTTCTGCTGGGTTTGGGTTTGGTTTGTTCTTGTTTCTCTTGTTCCTTGAGGTGTAATCTTAGATTGTTTATTGTGCTTTTTTGAACTTTTTGATGCACGTATTTAATGCTATGAATTTTCCTCTTAGCACTGCTTTTGCCGTATCCCAGAGGTTTTAATATGCTGTGTCACTATTATTCAGTTTAAAGAATTATTTAATTTCCATCTTGATTTCGTTGTGGAACCAACAATCATTCAGGAGCAGTTTATTTAATTTTCATGTATTTGTACGGTTTTGAGTATTCCTATTGGAACTGATTTCTAATTTTATTCCACTGTGGCCTAAGATAGTACTTGATATAATTTTGATATTCTTACAGTTATTCAGGGGTTGAGCATGGTGACCCATGCCTTAACCTCACCACTTTGGGAGGCCAAGGCAGGTGGATCACCTGAGGTCAGAAGTTCAAAACCAGCCTGGCCAACATGGTGAAACCCCATCTCTACTAAAAATACAAAAATTAGGCAGGCATGCCTGTAATCCCAGCTACTCAGAAGGCTGAGGTAGGAAAATCCCTTGAACCTGGGAGGCAGAGGTTGCTGTGAGCCGAGATTGTGCCATTGTACTCCAGTCTTGGTGACAGCGCAAGACTGTCACACAAAAAAATTCAGACTTGTCTTGTGGCCTATCATGGTCTATCTTAAAGACTGTTTCATGTGCTGATGGAAAGAATGTATATTCTGCAGTTGTTGTGTAGAATCTAAGGGACAACTTAGGTGAAACAAGAAAATTTATATTTCTGCCGGGCGCGGTGGCTCAAGCCTGTAATCCCAGCACTTTGGGAGGCCGAGACGGGCGGATCACAAGGTCAGGAGATCGAGACCA
>NW_012119587.1:256895-260861 GCF_000951035.1 Colobus angolensis palliatus
AAGCACAGAACTAACAGTTCATGCTAAAACACTTTTTTTTTCTTTGAGATGGAGTCTTGCTCTGTTACCCAAGCTGGAGTTCAGTGGCATGATCTTGGCTCACTGCAACCTCCGCTTCTCAGTTCAAGTGATTCTCCTGCCTCAAACTCCTGAGTAGCAGGAACTGCAGGCACTCATCACCACGCGTGGCTAATTTTTCTGTTTTTAGTGGAAACAAGGTTTCACCATATTGGCCAGGCTGGTTTCGAACTCCTGACCTCAGGTGATCTGCCTGCCTTGGCCTCCCAAAGTGCTGGGATTAGAGGTGTGAGCCACCGTGCCTGGCCTTAAATGTACTGTTTATCTTTTTTTTTTAATGTATAAGATTATATGATTTGCAAACAAAAACTTTTTACTTTTTTATCTTTAATTTCAATGGCTTTAAACAATTTTTTTGCATAATTCTTCTGCCACATGCTTCCAGGGTTATGTTAAAATAGAAGCATTGACAATGGAGATAATATAGTTTTACATTGCATTGGTTTTTGTAAATTTCATGGAGTAAAAACCTCTTCAAGTTTATATAAACTGGTTACAAGAGGTAAAGATCTTTTGTTGGGCCCCCATATTTATAGAATGCCCTCTTTATTTGTAATAGAGAGAGGTGGTAGGTTGGTCACAAGGCTGCTGCCTCTGTATAGGATTTATCTTTAGTTCTAAGCCTTCTTACAGAAGGCTTGGGTAGTGGTAATTCCCATTTTATTATTGGACAGACTGAGTATCTTTCAGGACTTTCACCTGTGGAGCAGGCACTAGGGGAAGTTGTTGCAGTCAAGTCTGCATATGGTGGGCCTTACAAGAGGATGTGGATGAGGATGCCTTTCACTGAGTACTAGAGGGGGTCTTCCCAGGTTACTGTGTAGGATTCTATGTAGGCAGAATTGGCCATAAACTGTGGCTTGGAGTTAGAACTAAAACATTAAACTATGGCTACAAATGGCTGTCTTCCTCCAGGCCTCTGGAAGGGCAGGAGCTCTCCCAGGCTGTGACTGGGAGGAGTTTGGAATGGTTACAGGGTAAGTTCAGAATTCTCAGTGGGAGCAAGTTGGGTTGGCTATTTTTTGGTCTGTAGCCAAGAACAGAAGTCTTGTAGTTTGCTACTTTAATGGAAGCCTGTCTCCTGAAAAGAGCGTTCCTCAATCTTGAGCTTTAGCAGAGTTTCACAACTCCATCCCTGGATCTCAAAGCTCTTTTGAAGGTACTTGTTTTAGAGATGAAGTATTTCTACATTACACAGGCTGCTCTTGAAATCCTGGCCTAAGAAAATTCTTGAACCTGAATGTTTTATGTAGCTATCATTACAGATATGAGCCAGGATGCCTGGATCTCTCATAAAGACATTTTTGTCCAGAATGACTCACAGTTTTCTTGCTGTCAGGGGATAAGAAAATAGGTCACCTTTTTTTTTTTTTCTTTTGAATTTTACTGATGTCGCTCTCCCTATATATTTTTACTTTCTATTTTCTATTTCAAATTTCTCTGTTATTTTAGATTCAGACATTTAGGATAATATGTTAGAATTTACATGTTATGCCTGAAGTAAATTAGATGATTAGTAGGCATTCTATATTTACTAAAATATTTAGTTATAAATTTAAGTTTGCTGCAGGCAGAAAGGAATTATATGATTTCCATTCACTTTCTTCTGCCCATATTTAAATAATAAAATAAGTTCTTCCCAGATACTGGTTTTATAGCAGAGGCTTTAATTATATTCTGCAAGACATTTTTTTTTTAATTTAGCAAGGTAAGACTATTCTTTGCTTCTAAAGTTAAATTACAGCAGTTTCATTTTGTGTAAGAATAGCACATATTCTTTAAGAATATATGTAGCATATATTGTGTAAGAATAGCATATATGAAGATGAAATTTACCTCTAGTTTTATTTAATCCTTATTTATTAAAAGCTTATCATTAGAATCTTCTGTTTCTGATTATACTGCAATTTCTCTTAAATTTTACTGCCATACAGTGCATGCTGATGACTCAAAATACCTGCCTTCCATGAGTACACAGTTACAGTCAAATATTGTAGTTTCCTAGATAACTTCTTTTTAAATGGTACATCAATGTTGCATACCAGATCTTATGAGTAAACATTTCTCTTATTATTATTTGCAGTTCTGTATGTGTGCTTTTTAGTGTCAGTTTATTAATATCAATGTATTGGGGTTTTTTTGTTTTACTTGTGTATTATAATTCTAGACAATTTGCAATTCTCTTTGTACACTTTAACTCAATGTGGAGTTTAATTAAGAAATAAATTAGCCATATGTCTATCACAATCAGATTATATATTTGTGTGTTTTTATCTATAAATATCATCCCAATTATGGTTATGGCTTATCTTGTGTATATTCTTTCTTAGCAGATTTTCAGTGGTTATTTTATCTTGTCTAAGTGAGTAGTTGTGGGAATAACCTTATTTTTGCCCTGTGTTTAATAATGAATATATACTTCCTTTGTGTGAGGGAAACACTTTTGTGATTTGAAGGTAATTCTAGAAAAGATTTATAATTCTGCATTTAGTTTTTTTTCTAAAATAATTTTTGTAGAAACAGATAACATAAAATTAATTATCTAAAATCTGTTTAAGTGTATATCTTATGACCAGGCATGGTAGTGGCTCACCTCTGTAATCCCAAAAATGTGAGAGGTCAAAAATAGAAGGATTACCTGAGCTCAAACATTTGAGACCAGCCTGGGAAACATAAACACCTGTTGTATCCAAAAAAAAATTTTTAATAACAAGCCATGGTGGTGTGCACCTGTGGTTCCAGCAACCTGGGAGATTAAGGGACAAGGAGTACTTTATCCTGGGAGTTTGAGGCTGAAGTGAGCCATAATTTTGCCACCGCACACCAGCTTAGGTGACAAAATGAGACCCTCTGTCAAAAAAAAACCTGTGGATTTCAGGCTTGTTAAAGTATATTCACCTGGTTATGCAAAAGGCTTCTAGAGGTTCTACATCTTGTAAAACTAAAACTCAAAACTGCCCATTTTACCCTCTCTCCAGCCCTTGGCAAACACCTTTCAGCTTTTTGTTTTTATAAGTTTGACTATTTAACTTCTCTCATAAATGAATCATGTAGTATTCATCATTTTGTTACTGGTTTATTTCATGTGACATAATATTTTCAAAGTTTATCTTAAAAAAAATTTTCACTTTTAAGAATGAATAAGGCCGGGCGCGGTGGCTCAAGCCTGTAATCCCAGCACTTTGGGAGGCCGAGACAGGCAGATCACGAGGTCAGGAGATCGAGACCATCCTGGCTAACACGGTGAAACCCCGTCTCTACTAAAAAATACAAAAAACTAGCCGGGCGAGGTGGCGGGCGCCTGTAGTCCCAGCTACACGGGAGGCTGAGGCAGGAGAATGGCGTGAACCCGGGAGGCGTAGCTTGCAGTGAGCTGAGATCAGGCCACTGCACTCCAGCCTGGGCGACAGAGCGAGACTCCATCTCAAAAAAAAAAAAAAAAAAAAAAGAATGAATAATATTCCATGTATGCATATGTTAAATTTTTTGTTGTATTTATAAATCAAGGGACAGGTAGGTTGCCTCAGACATTTCGCTTTTGTGAAATCTGGTACAATAAGCATAAATATTTACATATCTCTTCCAGGTTCTGCGTTGCATACTTTGGAAATCAACTTATAAATAAGACCGCTGTAGTTGATTATAATTTTATTTTTAATTATCTGAGGAACATTTATAACATTTTAAAATAATGGCTGCATCTTTGTTTTCTACCAAAAATCAACATAGGCTTCATTTTCATAGCATCATCAACAGATTTGGTTTTCTGAAAAAAATTGATAGTGGCCGTTCTAATGGGTGTGAAGTTATTTTGTATTTCATTGTGACATTTATGAATTCCTCTACAAATTACTAATTTTCTGTGTCCTTTCAAATGATCTTACCATT
>NW_012119587.1:262662-263001 GCF_000951035.1 Colobus angolensis palliatus
GCCCGTGCCCCACCTATTGCCCTCCCACTCCTAGAAAAGCCGCTCTCGGCCCAGGTCCCATGCGGACTTCCCAGCTTCCCCACTGCGGTCAGGACTGTCAGAATTCCGTCCGAGAGCGCCACGGGTGACTCTGTTGGCCTCATTTGCCGGAGGCCGACAGATTTCTCCCTACCCACCTTCTTCCCCTGAAGCTAGGTGACCAAAATAAACTTGCAGTTTTGCTCCTGACCTTTGCCTACTTGCTGGTTCTTTTGTTCTCGCTCTGGTGGTCTTAGAAAAACAAGTCAAAAACCACACAACTACATGGAAATTGAACAACCTGCTCCAGAATGACTACTG
>NW_012119587.1:263899-266905 GCF_000951035.1 Colobus angolensis palliatus
GTTTTCTTGAAAGATCAACAAAATAGATGGACCACTAGCCAGACTAATAAAGAAGAAAAGAGAGAAGAATCAAATAGATGTAATAAAAAATGATATTGGCACTGATCCCACAGAAATACAAACCACCATCAGATAATACTATAAACACCACTATGTAAATAAACTAGATAATCTAGAAGAAATGGATAAATTCCTGGACACATACACCCTCCCAAGACTAAACCAGGAAAAAGTCAAATCCCTGAATAGGCCAATAATAAGTTTTGAAATTGAGGCAGTAATTAATAGCCTACCAACCAAAAAATAGCCGGGACCAGACAGATTCACAGCCAAATTCTAGCACAGTTACAAAGAGGAGCTGGTGCCAACTCTTCTGAAACTACTCCTAAGAATAGAAAAAGATGGACTCTTCCTTAACTCATTTTATGAGGCCAGCATCACCCTGATACTGAAATCTGGCAGAGGCACAACAAGAAAGAAAACTTCAGGCCAATATCCCTGATGAACATGGATGCAAAAATCCTCAATAAAATACTGGCAAACCAAATCCAGCAGCACATCAAAAAGCTTATCCACTATGATCAAGTCAGCTTCATCCCTGGGATGCAAGGCTGGTTAAACATACACAAATCAATAAATAATCCATCACATAAACAGAACCAATGACAAAAACCACGTAATTATCTCAATAGATGCAGAAAAGGCGTTTGACAAAATTCAACACCCCATTCGTGCTAAAAACTTTCAATAAACTAAGTGTTGATGGAACATATCTCAAAATAATAAAAGCTATTTATGACAAACCACAGTTAATATCATACTGAATGGGCAAAACCTGGAAGCATTCACTTTGAAAACTGGCACAAGACAAGGATGCCCTCTCTCACCACTCCCATTCAACATAGTATTGGAAGTTCTGGCCAGGGCAATCAGACAAGACAAAGAACTAATGGGTATTCAAATAGGAAAAGAGGAAGTCAAATTGTCTCTATTTGCAGATGACATGATTCTATGTTGAGAAAACCCCATCATCTCAGCTCCAAATCTCCTTAAGCTGATAAGCAATTTCAGCAAAGTCTCAGGATACAAATTCAATGTGCAAAAATCACAAGCATTCCTATACACCAATAACACACAAACAGAGAGCCAAATCATGGGTGAGCTCCCATTCACAATTGCTAGAAAGAGAATAAAATACCTAGGAATACAATGTACAAGGAATGTGAAGGACCTCTCCAAGGAGAACTACAAATCACTGCTCAAGGAAATACGAGAGGACACAAACAAATGAAAAAACATTCCATGCTCATGGATAGGAAGAATCAATATCATGAAAATGATCATACTGCCCAAAGGATTGTATAGATTCAATGCTATCCCCATCAAGCTACCACTGAGTTTCTACACAGAATTAGAAAAAAAAGACTTTATATTTCATATGGAGCCAAAAAAAGAACCTGCATTGCTAAGACAATCCTAAGCAGAAAGAATAAAGCTGGAGACATTACGCTACTTGACTTCAAACTATTGTAGAAGGCTACAGTAACCAAAACAGCATAGTATTGGTATTAAAACAGATATATAGACCAATGGAACAGGACAGAGGCCTCAGAAATAACACTACACATCTACAACTATCTGATCTTTGACAAACCTGATGAAAACAAGCAATAGGGAAAGGATTCCCTATTTAATAAATGGTTTTGGGAAAACTGGCTAGCCATATGCTGAAAACTGAAACCGGACCCCTTCCTTACACCTTATGCAAAAACTTACTCAAGATGGATTAAAGACTTAAATGTAACACCTCAAACCATAAAAACTGTAGAAGAAAACCTAGGCAATGCCATTCAGGACATAGACATGGGCAAAGACTTTATGACTAAAACACCAAAAGCAATGGCAACAAAAGCCAAAATTGACAAATGGGACCTAATTAAACTAAAGAGCTTCTTCAAAGCAAAAGAAACTATTATGGGAATGAACAGACAACCTATGGAATGGGAGAAAATTTTTGCAATCTATCCACCTGAGAAAGGGCTAATATCCAGGATCTACAAAGAACTTAAACAAATTTACAAGAGAAAAACAAGCAACACCATCAAAAAGTGGGAAAAGGATATAAACAGACACTTCTCAAAAGAAGACATTTATGCAGCCAACAAACATACGAAAAAAAGTTCACTATCACTGGTCATTAGAGAAACGCAAATCAAAACCACAATGAGATACCATCTCACACCAGTTAGAATGGCAATCATTAAAAAGTCAGAAAACAACAGATGCTGGAGAGGATGTGGAGAAATAGGAACACTTTCAGACTGTTAGTGGGAGTGTAAATTAGTTCAGCCATTGTCAAAAACAGTGTGACAATTCCTCAAGGATCTAGAATTAGAAATACCATTTGACCCAGCCATTCCATTACTGGGGATATACCCAAAGGATTATAATTAATTCTACTATAAAGACACATGCACATGTATGTTTATTGCAGCACTATTCACAATAGCAAAGACTTGCAACCAACCCAAGTGCCCATCAATGATAAACTGGATAAAGAAAATGTGGCACATATACACTATGGAATACTATGCAGCCATAAACAGGGATGAGTTCATGTGTTTTGCAGGGACATGGATGAAGCTGGAAACCATCATTCTCAGCAAACTAACAGAAGAACAGAAAACCAAACACCGTATGTTCTCACTCATAAGTGGGAGTTGAACAATGAGAATGCATGGACACAAGGAGGGGAATAACGCACACTGGGACCTGTCAGGTTGTGGGGGGCTAGGAGATGAATAATATTAGGAGAAATACCTAATGTAGATGACGGGTTGATGGGTTCAGGAAACCATCATGCCACATGTATACCTGTGTAACAAACCTGCACATTCTGCACATGTATCTCAGAACTTAAAGTGTAATAATAAGAAAAAAAGGAATGCTGAAGGCAGCTTCTTTTACTGAAAATAAAATGACTCAAGAAAATGACACATAATCATA
>NW_012119587.1:267230-268597 GCF_000951035.1 Colobus angolensis palliatus
ATCTCCTGACCTCGTGATCCGCCCGTCTCGGCCTCCCAAAGTGCTGGGATTACAGGCTTGAGCCACCGCGCCCGGCCCTATATATTTTTTTTGAAATGCAGTTTTACTCTTGTTGCCCAGGCTGGAGTGCAGTGACCTGATCTCAGCTCACTGCAACCTCTGCCTTCTGGTTTCAAGTGATTCTCCTGCCTCAGCCTCCAAAGTAGCTGAGATTACAGGTGCCCGCCACCATGCCTGGCTAATTTTTTGTATTTTTAGTAGAGATGGCGTTTCACCATGTTGGCCAGGCTGGTCTCGAACTCCTAACCTCCTGATCTGCCCACCTCAGCCTCTTAAAGTGCTGGGATTACAGGCATAATGGTGCAGTATCGGGAGAACCTGCTCCCGATGTTTGACACGGGTTCTTTTCTATTTCCCAAGTGTCTTGGCTGGGTTGAGAAATAAAGGGAAAGAGCACAAGAGAGAGAAATTTAAAGTTAGGTGTCTGGGGGAGACATCACATGTCGGCAGGATCCGTGATGTTCCCTGAGCCGTAAAACCAGCAAGTTTTTATTAGCAATTTTCAAAAGGGGAGGGAGTGCACAAATAGGGTGTGGGTCACAGAGATCACATACTTCACAAGGTAATACAATATCACAAAGCAAAAGGAGGCAGGGCGAGATCACAGGACCACCAGGTGAGGAGAAATTAAAATTGCTAATGAAGTTTCGGGCATGCATTGTCATTGATAACATTTTATCAGGAAACAGTGTTTGAGAGCAGGTAACCTACCTGACCACAATTTATTAGGTGGGAATTTTCCCATCCTAGTAAGCCTGGGAGCACTATAGGAGACCAGGGCTTATTTCATCCCATCGGCTTCCAACACAAAAGATGGGAGGCCTTAAAAGGGGCCATCTATAGGCCTACTTTCCGGGCGCATTCTCTTTGTCAGGGATGTTCCTTGCAGAGAAAAAGAATTCAGCGATATTTCTCCTATTTGCTTATGAAAGAGGAGGAATATAGCTCTGTTCCATCTGGCTCACCTGTGGCCATTTCAAAGTTACCTCTCTTGTTCCCTGAACATTGCTGTTATCCTGTTCTTTTTTAAGATGCCCAGATTTCACATTGTTCAAACACACATGCTGAACAAACAATTTGTGCAGTTGACACAATCACAGGGTCCTGAGGCAACATTCATCCTCCTCAGTTTACAATGAAGATGACGGGATTAAGGGATTAAAGTAAAGACAGGCATAGGAAAACACAGGGGTATTCACTGGGGAAGTGATAAGTGTCCATGAAATTTTCACAGTTTATGGTCAGAGATTACAGTAAAGACAGGTGTAAGAAATTATAAAAGTATTAATTTGGGGAACTAATAAATG
>NW_012119588.1:0-967 GCF_000951035.1 Colobus angolensis palliatus
TATGCTGGTCTGGAACTCCTGACCACAGGTGATCGCCCACCTTGGCCTCCCAGAGTTCTGGGATTATAGGCGTGTACCACCACACCCAGCCATATTTAAAAAAAATTTTTTTTGCAGGCAGAATCTCTCTCTGTCGCCCAGGCTGGAGTGCAATGTTGCAATCATGGCTCACTGTAGCCTCCTGGGATCAAGTGATCCTCCCACCTCTGCCTCCCTAGTAGCTGGAACTATAGGCGTGGACCACCATGCTCAGCTTATATTTTTAAATTTTATTTTTTGTAGAGACAGGGTCTCCCTCTGTTGCCCAGGCTGGTCTCCAACTCTTGGGCTCAAGCTATCCTTCTGCCTCGGCCCCCCTCCCCTCCCAAGTATTGGGAGTACAAGTGTTAGCCATTGGCCCTGGCCAGGACATCATATTTTATTGAGATACAATTTATATAACAGAATTTACAAATATAGTATAAAAGTCAATGATTTTCAGTAAATTTATAGAGTTGTAAAATCTTGATTACAACTCAATTTTAGTTCATTACCATCATCCCTGAAAGATTGCTTGTGCTTATTTGCAGTCGATCCTGTTCCTGTGCCCTAGCCCCACCCACCAATCTATTTTCTGTTTCTGTAGCTTTGTATTTTCTGGACATTTCATATAAATGAAATCATATAGTATGCAGTCTTTTCCTCTGACGTCTTTTACTTAGCATAATGTCTTCATGGTTCATCCTTGTTGTAGCGTATATCAATACTCCATTCCTTTTTTTTTTTTTTTTTTAATTTTTTAGAGATGGGACCTCGCTATGTTACCCAGGCTAGCAGGCAGTGGCTATTCATGGGTGTGATCATAGCGCACTGCAGCCTTGAACTTCTGAGCTCAAGTGATCCTCCCACCTCAGCCTCCTGGGTAACTGAGATTATAGGTGTGTGCCACCACACCTGACACCATTCGTTTTTATTGCCCAGTAATATT
>NW_012119588.1:3108-3415 GCF_000951035.1 Colobus angolensis palliatus
AGCCACAGCATCCAGCTCTTACTTGCTTCTTATCCTATACTTTGGGAAGCCAGGTGTTAGAATTATTATACCAGAGCACCAGTACTTGCCACTCCTCTATTATATTAGGGGTCTGAATAAGGTTTTATTTTGTTTTTTATTTTAATTAATTAAATTTTTTGAGACAAGGTCTCACTCTTTCACCCAGGTTGGACCGTAGTGGCTCACTGCAGCCTCAACCTCCCAGGCTCAGGTGATCCTCCCACCTCAGCCTCCCCAGTAGCTGAGACTACAGGTGCATGCCACCATGCCTGGCTAAGTTTTTTTT
>NW_012119589.1:0-662 GCF_000951035.1 Colobus angolensis palliatus
GTACCCGCACAGTCCACCAGCCTGTACCTGCCCGCCAGCCCGTACCCGCGCAGCCTGCACCCGCGCAGCCCACCAGCCTGTACCCACCCAACCCACCAGCCTGGCTACTGCCAGCACAGCCGGAACCCGCTCCCTCCAGGCCTCCTCAGCAACCTCTTTCCTTGCTCCCACCCCTTCCACCTACACACAACGGTGAGTCCGGAGGACTCATCAACTGGAGGGTGCAGTGATGGGAGAAGACACTCCAGGAGCACTGAGCGTGCCCGGCGCCTGGACTGAGGTTTCTCGGCACCACTCCCCACTCAGAGGAGCCAGACTGATTCCAGGGCTAGGCAGGGAACGCTGAGAGGCACCTGCAGCATCTGCTTAACCCAGAAAAACGCCACAACACAGCAAAAGACACCACCAGACTGAGGTGGCCACTGGCCACAGGTGGGACCATCAAGCATCCAAAAGATGGGCAGTGACAGGCGGCACACTGCACAGAACAGAGAGGCAGGGAAGGGGCGCGTCTGTGACCCAGCCTGGCACACCCAGTCACAGGGCAGGACCCACTCCTGCTGTGCATCTGTGCGCAGTTAGGGCTGTGACTCTGAATGAGGTCTTTCTCTTTTTTTTTGGTGAGACGGAGTCTCGCTCTGTCACCAGGCTAGAGTGCAGAG
>NW_012119589.1:5687-6060 GCF_000951035.1 Colobus angolensis palliatus
CTGGCTAACATGGTGAAATCCTGTCTCTACTAAAAATACAAAAATTAGCTGGGCGTGGTGGTGCATGCCTATAATTCCAGCTACTGGGGAGGCTAAGGCAGGAGAATTGCTTGAACCAGGACCCGGGAGGTGGAGGCAGCAGTGAGCCCAAGATCGCACCACTGCACTCCAGCCTGGGCTACAGAGCTAGACTCTGTCTTGAGAGAAAAAAAAAAAAAAGAAAGAGGAGTTCTGACCAGGCGCGGTGGCTCACTCCTGTAATCCCAGCACTCTGGGAGGCGGAGGCAGGTGGATCATGAGGTCAGGAGTTCAAGACCAGCCTGGCCAACATGGTGAAACCCCGTCTCTACTAAAAATAAAAAAAATTAGCTGG
>NW_012119590.1:0-634 GCF_000951035.1 Colobus angolensis palliatus
AATAGGAAGTCCTAAGGGCCGGGCGTGGTGGCTCACGCCTGTAATCCCAGCACTTTGGGAGGCCGAGGTGGGCGGATCACAAGGTCAGGAGATGAGACTACGGTGAAACCCCGTCTCTACTAAAATTACAAAAAATTAGCCGGGCGAGGTGGCGGGTGCCTGTAGTCCCAGCTACTGGAGAGGCTGAGGCAGGAGAATGGCGGGAACCCAGGAGGCGGAGCTTGCAGTGAGCCGAGATGGCACCACTGCACTCCAGCCTGGTGGACAGAGCGAGACTCCGTCTCAAAAATATATATATATATAGGAAGTCCTGAGTCTTCCCTTGCAGAACCAAGCTTCTTTTTCCTCATATGTTATATCTGGTGATATCATCAGGGATCTTGCTGTTTAATATAAATTCTAGATATTTGCTGTTTATGATGTTTTCAGGGTCTAACCCTGCCTTAGAAATGGGGGCCATATTGACTACCAGACGTATCTCAGAGTCCTCAGCCTATTAGTGATCTTTCTTTTTCCTCTCTCTCCTCCATTGGAGTTTCCCTTTTAGTGTACTTGGGGCCCTTCTAATTCTCAAGAATCAAAGGATTGGATAAAATCTCACCATTCATCTAGTTGAGCCCTATCCAGATTCATT
>NW_012119590.1:6140-7028 GCF_000951035.1 Colobus angolensis palliatus
AAAATTAGCCAAGTGTGGTGGCATGTGCCTATAATCCCAGCAGAATCGCTTGAACCTGGGAGACGAAGGTTGCAGTAAGCCGAGATCATGCCACTGCACTCCATCCCTGTGTGACAGAGTGAGACTCTGTCTCAAAAAAAAAAAGATTAGCATAATGATGTCCTCGAGGTTCATCCATGCGGTAGCGTGTGTCAGAATTTCTTTTTAAGGCTGAATATTCCATGCATCTATGTATGTGTGCTTATATACCACATTGTGTGTTTTGTTTTGTTTTTTATACTTCTTAAAATTATTATACTTTAATTTCTAGGGTACATGTCCACAACGTGCAGGTTTGTTGCATATATATACGTGCCATGTTGGAGTGCTGCACCCGTTAACTCGTCATTTACATTAGGGGTATCTCCGAATGCTATACCTCCCACCTCCCTCCTCACCACGACAAGCCCCAGTGTGTGATGTTCCCCACCCTGTGACCAACTGTTCTCATAGTTCAGTTCTCACCTATGAGTGAGAACATGCAGTGTTTGGTTTGCTGTCCTTGCGATTGTTTGCTCAGAATGATGGTTTCTAGCTTCAGCCATGTCCCTACAAAGGACAAAAACTCATCCTTTTTTATGGCCGCATAGTATTCCATAATGTATATGTGTCAGATTTTCTTAATCCAGTCTGTCATTGATGGACATTTGGGTTGATTCCAAATCTTTGCTACTGTGAATAGTGCCACTATAAACATATGTGTGCATGTGTCTTTGTAGTAGCATGATTTATAATCCTTTGGGTATATGCCCAATAATGGGATGGCTGGGTCAAATGGTATTTCTAGTTCTAGATCCTTGAGGAATCACCACACTGTCTTCCACAATGGTTGAACTAGTTTACAGTCCC
>NW_012119591.1:0-882 GCF_000951035.1 Colobus angolensis palliatus
AGGATGGTCTCGATCTCCTGACCTCGTGATCCGCCCGTCTCGGCCTCCCAAAGTGCTGGGATTACAGGCTTGAGCCACCGCGCCCGGCCCTCTTCCCATTTTCTTACTCCCTTTCTCTCACTTACCTGCCCTGGGACCTCATCTAGAATTCCCGCCCTTGGCTTCTCCTTTTTGTCTCAGTCCATCAGCCTCCTCTGGCTTCCTCGTTACCTCCTCTCCAATCTATACCTCACTGAATATCACCTTCCCCACTTGCCTGCCAGGAGCTTCGGTGCTGTTAAGAAAAATTATTGGCTAGGCACAGTGGCTCATGCCTGTAATCCCAACACTTTGGGAGGCTGAGGCAGGCGAATCACCTGAAGTCAGCGTTTGAGACCAGCCTGGCCAACATGATGAAACCCTGTCTCTACCTAAAGTACAAAACTTAGTCGGGCATGGTGGCAGATGCCTGTAATCCCAGCTACTTGAGAGGCTGAGTCAGGAGAATCCCTTGAGCCCAGGAGGCCGAGGTTGCAGTGAGCCAAGATCATGCCACTGCACTCCAGCCTGAGAGACAAGAGAAAAACTCTGTTTCAAAAAAAAAAAGAGGCCAAATGCAGTTGCTCATGCTTGTATCCCAGCACTTTGGGAGGCTGAGGTGGGTGGATCACCTGATGTCGGCATTCGAGACCAGCTTGACCAACATGGAGAAACCCCATCTCTATTAAAAAAATACACAATTAGCTGAGTGTGCTGGTGGGCGCCTGTAGTCCCAGATACTCAGGAGGCTGAGACTGGAGAATTGCTTGAACCTGGGAGGTGGAGGTTGTGGTGAGCCAAGATTGTGCTATTGTACTCCAGGTTGGGCAACAAGAGTGAAACTCTGTCTCAAAAAAAAAAAAA
>NW_012119591.1:1857-3945 GCF_000951035.1 Colobus angolensis palliatus
GTCTCGATCTCCTGACCTCGTGATCCGCCCGTCTCGGCCTCCCAAAGTGCTGGGATTACAGGCTTGAGCCACCGCGCCCGGCCTAAAAATGTATTTTTCTTGGCTGGGCACGGTGGCTCACGCCTGTAATCCCAGCACTTTGGGAGGCTGAGGTGGGAGGGTCACTTCAGGTCAGCAATTCAAGACCAGCCTTGCCAACATGGTGAAACCCTGTCTCTACCAAAAAATACAAAAATCAGCCACATGCGATGGTGCGCGTTGTAGTCCCAGCTACTCGGGAGGCTGAGGCAGGAGAATCGCTTGAACCCAGGAGGTAGGGGTTGCAGTGAGCAGAGATAGCACCATTGCACCCTAGGCTGGGCAACAGAGTGAGACCCTGTCTCAAAATAAATAAACAAATAAAAATAAAAATATGTCCAGTGCCTGATCTAATAAACGTTGACTGGAAAGGCAGATGATTAAGCACAAGAAAAGCCTGTTTAGTCAAGAAATTTACTATTGGATACATAAGATGAATCTAGACATAAAAACGAAAAGGCAATGTTAGAGTTATGTAGGAATGAATGCAAATTAATAAAATGTCATTAGAGTAAGACCAGAACTTACTGACAAGATTTCCATTGAAATCTTTGTGTGTGTGTGTGTGTTTAGATGGAGTCTCACTCCCTTGCCCAGTCTGGAGTGTTATGGCTTGATCTCTGCTCACTGCAACCTCCACCTCCCGGGCTTAAGCAATATTCCTGCCTCAGACTCCTGAGTAGCTGGGCACCCATCACTACATCCGGCTAATGTTTGTATTTTTAATAGAGATGGGGTTTCACCATGTTGCCCAGGCTGTAAACTCTTGACTTCAAATGATGCACCGGCCTCAGCTTCCCAAAGTGCTGGGATTACAGCCATGAGTCACTGAGCCCGGTCATCTTAGTGATTTTTTTTAATCAACTTTTTTTTTTTGAGACAGGGTCTCACTCTATCACCCAAGCTGAAGTACAATGGCACAATCATGGCTCACTGCAGCCTCGATCTCCCAAGCTAAGGCGATCCTCCACCTCAGCTTCCCAAGTAGCTGAGGCTACAGGTATGTGCTGCCATACCCATTTAGTTTTTGTAAATTTATTTTTCTTTTGTAGAGACAGCGTCTCACCATGTTGCCCAGGTTGGTCTTGAACTCCTGGGCTCAAGTGATCCTCCAAGACCTCCCATCTCAGCCTCCCAAAGTTCTAGGATTATAGGTATGAGCCGCTGTGGCCCCTCTAGATTTTTAAATGATGTTATTATTTGCAGTAATTCTTCAATTCATAGGAACTTAATCTCAGGGCACAGCATGAGATCAGAACTTTAATGCATTTTTTTTTTTTTTTGAGACAGAGTCTTGTTCTGTCGCCCAGGCTGGAGTGCAATGGTGTGATCTCAGCTCACTGCAAGCTCCGCCTCCTGGGTTCACACCATTCTCCTGCCTCAGCCTCCCGAGTAGCTGGGACTACAGGCATCTGCCACCACGCCTGGCTAATTTTTTTTTAATTTTTAAATTTTTAGTAGAGACAGCATTTCACCATGTTAGCCATGATGGTCTCGATCTCCTGACCTCGTGATCCTGGGATTACAGGTGTGAGCCACAGTGCTGCCTGGCAATGCATTTTTTTAAAAAAACATTTTTTCCCCAAACCATTGAATGAATTATAAAGATGAGCCCTTGACTCACACCTCTAATCCTAGCACTTTGGGAGGCTAAGGTGGAAGGATCACTTGAGGCCAGGAGTTCCAGACCAGCCTGGCCAACATGGTAGAAACCTGTCTCTACTAAAAATGCAAAAAGTAGTCAGGCATAGTGGCATGCACCTGTAGTCACAGCTACTCAGGAGGCTGAGGCACTAGAATCACTTGAACCTGGGAGGCAGAGGTTGCAGTGAGCCAAGATAACGCTGCTGCACTCCAACCTAGGTGCAGAGAGACACCCTGTCTCATTAAAAAAAAAACACAAAAACAAAAAAGACGGCCAGGCGCGGTGGCTCAAGCCTGTAATCCCAGCACTTTGGGAGGCTGAGACGGGTGGATCACGAGGTCAGGAGATCGAGACCATCCTGGCTA
>NW_012119592.1:0-1236 GCF_000951035.1 Colobus angolensis palliatus
TGCCCCAACGTACCTGGTCTCCAAGCACTTTTTATTTAATTTCTACATCACTTTTTTAATGTTTGGTTTTGGTGGTTGGATTTTTAAAATATTTTGTTGTAAATTATGTTTCACAAATGAGGTCACCTTATGCTGTTATGCACTTTGTTATTTCACAAAGCATGTCTTTATCAGCTCTGTAGTTTCGTGGTGGTTTTTTTTGCCCACATTAGTATACTGCTTCACTGTAGTTCATTGACCTATCTGGTTTATTTTGATGAACATTAGGTGGTTTTCCAGTTGCTTGTTTTGCTTACAATAGTAAATTTAAACATTTCTGCTATGAACACTTCCTTTGTTTAAAGAAACATTATTTAAATGAACATTTCTATAGCAAAAAAGTAGTGATAGCTTTTCTCAAATATATATAACACCCTGAAACTGGTATAAATTATTTCAATTTCAAGACGCTTTAAATTCTGTTATATTAACAGAAAATTTATGGGGTTCTTTTGTTCTGTTTAGAGACAGGGTCTTGCTCTGTTGCCCAGGCTGGAGTGCAGTGGTGCAATCGTAGTTCACTGCAGTCTCAAACCTAGGCTCAAGCGATCCTCCTGCCTCAGCCTCCTGAGTAGGTGGGACTACAGGCGCCTGCCACCTTGCCCGGCCAATTTTTTTGTATTTTTAGTAGAGACGAGGTTTCACCGTGTTAGCCAGGATGGTCTCAATTTCCTGACCTTGTGATCCACCCGCCTCGGCCTCCCAAAGTGCTGGGATTACAGGCGTGAGCCACTTTAGAGAAATTATTATACTCCAAGAAATGTATATAAATGGTTGTTTGACATGCAGTCCTACAAACACTGTACTAGTTTGACTAAAATGTTCCTTAGTAGTTTTGTTGAAATGGCTTTGTGTTTCTTTGGGATGACTAAAGCCTTTTGTAATAACAAAATATTTTAAAAATCCAAGACAGCGAGATCTTATCTCTTTAAAAAAAAAAAAAAAAAGGCCAGACATGGTGGAGTGTGCCTGTGGTCCCAGCTACTTGGGAGGCTGAGGTGGGAGCATTGCTTGAGCCTGTGAGGTCGAGGCTGCAGTGAGCTATGATCTTGCCACTGCACTCCAGCCTGGGTGACAGAGCAAGACCATCTCAAAAAAAAAAAAAAGTCTCCAGTCTCGTTAGCCATGCAGATGAATGTCCGTCCACAGGATACACATTAGGAAATCATCAATCAAGCTGCTATTACTGAAAAAAGA
>NW_012119592.1:2791-4004 GCF_000951035.1 Colobus angolensis palliatus
GAGCCACCGTGCCCGGCTGCAAATTTTTGATTTTAAGAATTATTAAGTCAACTTTGTCTTATACCTGAAATACTTTTCAGTCTGTTACTGACATACAACACTAACCTTTCTTTGGTTTATATTAAAAATGAGTACTTCAGTAGTGATATCTGAGCTGGAAATGGAGTATAAGTTTATATCAGACTTACAGAAAATCTCTCTTTGAACTTTTAATAACCTGTATCCCAATTGGGTTATATTTAATTGTGTTTATTCTAGAACATGACCTTTGACCTGCCATCAGATGCCAAAGTAGTGCTCAACAGCAGCTCCTGTGGAAAAGAGAACACTTCCAACCCCAGTCTCGTGATTGCTTTTGGAAGAGGACAGACACTAACCCTCAATTTCACAAGAAACGCAACACGTTACAGCGTCCAGCTCATGAGTTTTGTTTATAACTTGTCAGACACACACCTTTTCCCCAATGCAAGCTCCAAAGGTAAGAACCAAAATGGGCTGATTATAAAGTGATAGAAAATTGGGTTGGAGGATTGTCTAAAGTTACTTTTACCTGAGAATTACAGGCTGGGTGTAGTGGCTCACACCTGTAATCCTAGCACTTTGGGAGGCTGAGGCAGACAGATCACTTGAGGTCAGGAGTTTGAGACCAGCCTGGCCAACATTGCAAAACACTGTCTCTACTAAAAATACTAAAATTAGCCAGGTGTAGTGGCAGGCACCTGTAATCCTAGCTACTCGGGAGGCTGAGGCAGGAGAATCGCTTGAACCCAGGAGGCGGAGGTTGCAGTGAGCCGAGATGGCGCCACTGTACTCCAGCCTGGGTGACCGAGTGAGAACCTGTCTCAGACAAAAAAAAAAAAGTCTCCAGTCTCAAATTATAAATACTTGTCAAAGCCTTTTTTCTTTTTTCTGAGACAGAGTCACACTCTGTCCCCCAGGCGGCTGGAGTACAGTGCCAAGATCTCGGCTTACTGTATCCTCCACCTCCCAGGTTTGACTGAGTCTCGTGCCTCAGCCTCCTCAGTAGCTGGGACTACAGGTGCGTGCCACCATGGCCAGCTAATTATTTGTATTTTTAGTAGAGATGGGTTTCACTGTGTTAGCCAGGCTGGTTAAACTCCTGGCCTCAAGTGATCTGCCCACCTTGGCCTCCCGCAGTGCTGGGATTACAGGCGTGCCCCACCGTGCCTGGCCTCCAAGCACTTTTTTTTTT
>NW_012119593.1:0-1324 GCF_000951035.1 Colobus angolensis palliatus
AGCCTCCCGAGTAGCTGGGACTACAGGCGCCCGCCACCATGCCCGGCTAACTTTTTCGTATTTTTAGTAGAGACGGTGTTTCACTATGTTGGTCAGGCTGGTCTTGAACTCATGACCTTAGGTGATCCACACGCCTCGGCCTCCCAAAGTGCTGGGATTACAGGCATGAGCCACCACGCCCAGCTGATTGCTGTATTTTTTACTCTTTCCCCTTTAAAAAAGTTTTTCATCTCTTCCATCCCAAACATTAATTTCTCCAGTTTGAATCCACCCTCATCCACCTCCTTTTCTTTTCTATTTTGTCCTCATCTTTGGCCATCACAAGTGACACTGGACCTTCTCTGTTTCCTGCTCTTCATCTCTGCTGGAGAACGACAAAAAGATGACCAGATCTGAGGCTGTGCCATGTTCAAGGCAAGAGGGCCTGGGTGAAGGCAACAGCAGAGAAGATAGAGAGGGAAACCCAGAAAGGGTCGACGCTTTCTTGGTAAATGGTGAGGGCTGGGGGTTTAGGAAGGAGGAGTTGAAATTAGAAATTAGAAAATAGTTTCTAATTTCATAAATCCAGCAAATGCTGAGGAGCTGTGCTTGCGATGAAGAATATGAGAGATGGCAGTCTCTGAGGAAAGGCAACGAATTCTATTTGGGATGCATTGTTTGAAGTGCCCACAATATCCAGATAGTATATGTATCAATCAGTGCACTCGGTTGTAGAGAAACGAAAGCAACTCAGGCTAATTCAAACACAAGAGGAAACTGCTAGAGGATATCTGGCAATTCTTGTAATTTCCAGAACAGCCAGATAACCAAGGTTCGCCCCTTTATAGCCAGGAGCAAACATCGAATTCATTCCAGACCTCAGCCAGTGAGGAGCCCCTTGTTGATACCACTGGAAACCGACTCTAGCTCACAGCCCTGGCTTGGGTTCTGCTTCCAGAATCCTGCCACTGTCATCCTCACCAGGAGAGATGTGTGTGGGCCCCGCTTCTAATCAGGATCAGAGCACGGGCTTCTGACAGGTGGGGCCTGAGCCACATGCCTGCGTTCTCGCTGTCAGCGTGGGAAGGATTACTCTGGAGTGGGAAGTGCGTTCGGCCACATAAGGCGGAAGATTCCCAACACAGAGAAATGATGTTCAGATGTTGGGTCATCAGAAAGACTAACGAATGTCCACCACTTGTATTCAGAAGGCTTAGAAACAGGAGCAGTAATAACAGCTTGCACTTTTTTTTTTTTTTTTTTTTTGAGACAGTCTCGCTCTGTCGCCCGGGCTGGAGTGCAGTGGCCGGATCTCAGCTCACTGCAAGCTCCGCCTCCCGGGTTT
>NW_012119593.1:7425-8924 GCF_000951035.1 Colobus angolensis palliatus
AAAAGAAATGTTAAAGGAAGTCTTTCAGGCAGAAGGCTAATGATACCAAATGGAAATGTGGATCTACACAAAGGAATGAAGAGTGCTAGAAACGAAAAATAGGTCGGGAAATATAAAATACCTTTTCTTCTCCCTTTTGAAAATCTTGGGTGGTGGCTCATGCCTGTAATCCCAACGCTTCGGGAGGCCAAGGTGGGCGGATCATGAGGTCAAGAGATCAAGACCATCCTGGCCAACATGGTGAAACCCCATCTCTACTAAAAATACAAAAATTAGCCAGGTGTGGTGGCATATGCCTGTAGTCCCAGCTACTCGGGAGGCTGAGGCAGGAGAATGGCGTGAACCTGGGAGGCGGAGCTTGCAGTGAGCTGAGATCCGGCCACTGCACTCCAGCCTGGGCAACAAAAGGAAAACCCCATCTCAAAAAAAAAAAAAAAGATAGTGCTTCTTGCCAAACCCCTCCAAACCTCTTCCCTCGCTACTCTATGCTGCAGGGTTCAATAGGACTTAGTGGAAGGGCCTCTGGCCACCCTCTCGTTCAGTTCATCAGCTGCAATGTGTCTTTTCCCCAAGAAATCCAGACAGCCTCTTTTGCTAGTGTAAATGCGTGATAAAGGGACTTCTTGTTTCTCTACCTCTAGTAATGCTACCTTTTGTTGTTGTTGTTCCAAAGAAATAACCCTCCTTCACTTTTTAGTTGAGGTGGCTCAGGTGGTGCCAACACTACCCTCAGCTTCAGGGTGGGCCTATGAACCAGCCTGGCTCCGTGGAACACTGACATCTCTTAGCCATAATGACTGGTTCAGCATCGGATATGGGACCCAGAGAGAGTCAACAAGACCCAATTCTGAGAATTCTGAGGATCTCTTAGGAAGAATTGCTCTTTGCTCATGTTACTGAGAGCACAGAATATAGGTCAGAAGTTACTGACAGCTTGTTTTCTTTAGATAACTTTGAATACACCTTATGTGCTAAGAACTGCCTCAAGTGTCTTTATATATATATCAACATTATCTCCTTTAATTCCCACATCAACTCCAAAAGTTGTAAGTTCTATTGTATGAGGTGGCATAGTTTGGAGGTCAATATTACTGGCTCTGGAATCAGATTGCCTGGGTTTAAACTCTCGCTCCATAGGTACTAGCTGTGTAACAGGCAATATTTAAACATTTTGTGCCTCAGTTTACTTCATTTTTGAAATGGGGCTAATAATAGTACCTACTCCATGGGTGGTTGTGAAGATTTAGTGAGCTCTTATATGTAAAGCACTTGGAAGACCATCAGGCCCCCAGCAAATGCTCAATAAAATTTAGCTATGACTATCATCATTTCTAAGGTACATACCAGGACACTGAGGCACAGAAATGTTGACTTAAGTTTGTACAACTAACAAGTGACAGACTGGGAATTTAAACAGAGACTATTTTGGGCTCCAGAGGCTGTGTTCTTTTTTTTCTTTCTTTTTTTTTTTTTTTTTTGTTGAGACAGAGTCTCACTCT
>NW_012119594.1:0-1307 GCF_000951035.1 Colobus angolensis palliatus
TATTTTAAAATATTTTATAGAGACGAGGTCTTACTATGTTGCCCAGGCTGATATCGAACTCCTGAGCTCAAGTGATCCTCCTACCTTGGCCTCCTTTAATGCTAGGATTACAGGCTTGAGCCACCACACCTGGGGTCTTCCCTGTTTTCAGAATGTTCTTATTTCCTACAGCTTCTAGCCCTGCAAATTGCATGTTGGTGTAGCTGAACACTGAACTCTTTCCTACATGGATAAAAATGCATATAGAGGCCTGTAATTCCAGCACTTTGGGAGGCTGAGGTGGGTGGAGTGCTTGAGCTCAGGAGTTTGAGACCAGCCTGGCCAACTTGGAGAAACCTCATCTCTACTTGAAAATACAAAAATTAGCCAGTCTTGGTGGCAGGTACCTGTAATCCCAGCTACTCAAGAGGCTGAGACAGAAGAATCGCTTGAACCCAGGAGGGGAGTTTGCATTGAGCTGAGATTGGGCCACTGCACTTCAACCTAGTGACAGAGCAAGACTCCGTTTCATCTGTTTCAAAAAAGAAAAAGAAAGAAAGGAAGGAAGAGAAAAAAGTAGCTAGGGGCATGTTGGCACATGACTGTGGTCCTAGCTATTCAGGAGGCTGAGGTGGGAGGATCAGCTGAGCCTGGGAGGTTGAGGCTGCAGTGAGCCATGATTGCGCTACAGCACTCCAGTCTGGATGACAGAGCAAAACCCTCTCTCTCTAAAACAAAAAAAGTACATAGAGGAGAGTAACTTGTTCTTCAAAAGAAAGCCTTACTGGGCACATTAGTATGCACCTGTAGTTCCAACTACTTTGGAAGCTAGTACAGGAGATTTACTTGAGCCCAGGAGTTCAAATCCAGTCAGCCAGGCAACATAGCAAGTGAGACCATTCGTGCTTGGACCTGGCCATATATAGGGGAGCATGCCAGCCCTCAAGTTGCTTGGAACCCACTGAGAGACAGGCAGGAAAACTAGTCATTTCCTAACAGTGAAGTGAGAGTCTCATGGTGGATTACTGGTCCCTAAAGAAGCATGAGGAGGCCAGCAGTCAGGAGGAAGTGAAATTGAAGCTGAGGCCTTGAAGAAGAGCTGGCTAAGATAATAAGGCAGATGTGGCTTGGATCATGGAGGGGTAGTAGGGAAGATTTCACAAGCTGAGCCCAAATCCTCCCAGGCCTTCAGCCACAGAGTCAATATTCCAGAGGGAGGAAGTCAGGAAGGATGTCACCACTCAGGATAAATCTTACCTCCAGCTGCTATAAAAGTGCTCTTTGATTCTTCTCACAAACCTAACAAGATTCTTTTTTTTTTTTTTTTT
>NW_012119594.1:3002-4285 GCF_000951035.1 Colobus angolensis palliatus
AGCCTGGGCTAAAAATAAATAATTTGCCAAGTGTGGTGGTGTGCACCTGTGGTCTCAGCTACTTTGGAGGCCGAGGTGGAAGGTTTGAGCCCAAAAAGTTGAGACTGCAGTGAGCTGTGATCATTCCACTGCATTCCTTCCTGGGCGACAGAATGAAATGCTCCCTCAAAAAAAGAATATTAGCTGGGCGTGGTGGCTCACGCCTGTAATCCCAGCACTTTGGGAGGCTGAGGCAGGTGAATCACAATGTCAGGAGTTCGAGACTAGCCTGGCTAACATGGTGAAACCCCATCTCTACTAAAAATACAAAAAATTAGCCGGGTGTAGTGGTGGGCACCTGTAATCTTAGCCACTCAGGAGGCTGAGACAGGAGAATAGCTAGAACCTGGGATGTGGAGGTTGCAGTGAACAGAGATCACTGCACTGCACTCCAGCCTGGTCAACAGAACAAGAATCTGTCTCAAAAAAAAAAAAGAATATTTGCTAAGCATCTACTATTTGTCAGGCACTAATCTTGGTCCTGGGGAGGCGGCAGTAGATAAAAGACAAATATGACGTGACTGGATTGTTTGATCCTAGATAGCCTCCCCGCCTTTTTTTTTTTCTTTTCTTTTCTTTTTTTTTGGAGACAGAATTTCAATCTGTTGCCCAGGCGTGCAGTGGCAGGATCTTGGCTCACTGCAACCACTGCTCCTGGGTTCAATCAATTCTCATGCCTCAGCCTCCCAAGTAGCTGGGACTTCAGAGACGCACAAACACGCACAGCTAATTTTTTGTATTTTGTTGATAGAAAAGGGGTTTCACCATGTTGGCCAGGATGGTCTCGAACTCCTGTCCTCAAGTGATCCACCTGCCTTGGCCTCGCAAAGTTCTGGGATTACAGGTGTGAGTCACCATGCCCGGCCCAGATAGCCCTTTTTTTGGTTGATGTTTGTTTGTTTATTTGAAACAGGTCTTACTCTGTCATCCAGGCTAGAATGCAGTGGCATGATCATAGCTCACTGCAGCCTCAAACTCCTGGGCTCAAGCTATCCATGCCTAGTAGCTGGGACTACAGGCATATGTCACTACACTCAGCTAATTAAAAAACTTTTTTTGTAAACAGAGGGTCGGTCAGGCATAGTGGCTTATGTCTGTAATCCCAGCACTTTGGGAGGCCGAGGAGGGCGGACCTTTTGAAGTCAGGAGTTCGAGACCAACCTGGCCAACATGGTGAAACCCTGTCTCTACTAAAAATACAAAAATTAGCTGGGTGTGGTGGCATGTGCCTGTAATCCCAGCTA
>NW_012119595.1:0-1116 GCF_000951035.1 Colobus angolensis palliatus
TCCACCCATTCTTTTGCCTCAGCCTCCCGAGGCACAATGACATGAATTTAGTCTGGCTGGTTCATGCATTCATTCAGCTAATATTTACTGAGCCCACCACCATGCCCGGCTAATTTTTGTATTTTCAGTAGAGATGGAGTTTCATCATGTTGGCAGGGCTGGCCTTGAACCCCTGACCTCAGGTGATCCACCTGCCTCGGCCTCCTAAAGTGCTGGGATTACAGGTGTGAGCCACGGCGTCTGGCCCACTGCTCATTTTCAGATTCGACTTTTAACGTCACCTCCTCCAGGAAGCCTCCAGTGACTCCCCCGCTGGCCGCGTCAGATGTGCGGGCTGGTGCCCTCAGACCCCACTCTATGTTCCTGTCTCTGACAGAGGGAACCTCTAAGAGTCAGTTATACATTTCTGTCCACAAATAAACTATACATATAGGCTGGGTGCAGGGGCTCACGCCTGAAATCCCAACACTTTGGGAGGCCAAGGCAGGAAGATCACTCAAGCCCAGGAGTTTGAGACCAGCTGGGCAACATGGCAAGACCTCATCTCTACAAAAATTTAAAAAAGTGGTTAGCTGAGTGTGGTGGCATGCTCCTGTGGTCCCAGCTTCCCGGGAGGCTGAGGCAGGAGGATTGCTTGAGCCAGGATGTGGAGGCTGCAGTGAACTGTGTTTGTGCTACTGTGTTCCAAACTGGGCAACAGAGAAAGACCCTGTCTCAAAAAAAAAAAAAAAATTTGACCGTGCTCAGTGGCTCACACCTTTAGTCCCGCACTCTTGGAGGCTGAAGCAGGCAGATCACCTGAGGTCAGAAGTTCGTGACCAGCCTGGTCTACATGGTAAAACCCTGTCTCTACTAAAAATACAAAAATTAACCAGGAGTGGTGGCACAGGCCTGTAATCACAGCTACTCTGAAGGCTGAGGCACAAGAGTTACTTGAACCCAGGAGGCAGCGGTTGCAATGAGCTGAGATCATACCACTGCAGTCTAGTCTGGGCCACAGAGCAAGACTGTCTCAAAAAAGAAAAAAAAAAAAAATTATGGCCGGGCGCGGTGGCTCCCTGTAATTCCAAGGAGGCCGGGGCAGGCAGATCACCTGAGGTCAGGAGTTCGAGACCA
>NW_012119595.1:6216-6553 GCF_000951035.1 Colobus angolensis palliatus
AGTGAGACTCCATCTCAAACAAACAAACAAATAAAGTAAAATAAAATAAAATTAATGTTGAGAAGCCAGTACACGACACTGTTTATACAGTGAAACAAACAAACTAAAACAGAAACGATACTTCCCTGCGCCCTGGGTCTGAGCCCCAGCTCCGCCTCTTATCAACTGTGTGACCTGGGCATGTCATCTAGGCTCCCTGTGCCTCCGTTTCCTCATCTGCAGAATGGGGGTAATTATGGTACCAACGCTAGGGCTGCTAGCTCAGAGACGGAGATTTCAGACAGGGCGTGAGAGCTGTGGGATGAGCCAGGCCAGCCAGGTGTGGTTCATCAGGGAA
>NW_012119596.1:0-1118 GCF_000951035.1 Colobus angolensis palliatus
GCCTGTAATCCCAGCACTTTGGGAGGCCGAGGCGGGCGGATCACGAGGTCAGGAGATCGAGACCATCCTGGCTAACATGGTGAAACCCCGTCTCTCCTAAAAATACAAAAAGTTAGCCAGGTGAGGTGGCAGGCACCTGTACTCCCAGCTACTCTGGAGGCTGAGGCAGGAGAATGGTGTGAACCCAGGAGGCGGAGCTTGCAGTGAGCTGAGATTGCGCCACAGCACTCCAGCCTGGGAGACAGAGCAAGGCTCCGTCTCAAAAAAAAAAAAAAAACAAAAAAGCCCTCTAAAATGCAAAACAACATCTCAAAACGGTGACTGGTAAGGCGTTTTTAAATTTTTTTTTTTTTTTGAGACAGGAGAGCATGAAGCCAAGCAGAAAGTTTTCCTAAGTGCAGGATGTTGTGCCTTTGCACGGGGTCACAAGCCCATGAAGCTAGTCCTGATGACAGGAGATGTGTTAAAAGTTCAGAGCAGCCAGGCTGGGTGCAGTGGCTCATGCCTGTAAACCCAGCACTTTGGGAGGCCGAGGTAGGTAGATCACTTGAGGCCATAAGTTCAAGACCAACCTGGCCAACACAGAGAAACCCTGTCTCTACTAAAAATACAAAACATTATTTTGGTGTGGTGGTGCACACCTATAATCCCAGCTACTCGGGAGTCTGAGGCACGAGAATCACTTGAACCCAGGAGGCAGAGATTGCAGTGAACCGAGATCACGCCTCTGCACTCCAGCCTGGGTGACAGAGCGAGACTTTGTCTCAACTACAATGATGACAGAAGTTCAGAGGAGCCTGCTTGTGGGACTCCGCTGGCTAATTGTGGGACAATTTCATCACCAAAAAAGAATAAATGACAGTGGTTTATAACACACTGAATAAAACAGGGATCCCTGAGTTTCTAGGGATACTGTATATAGTGATACTACGCCACTATAGATACTATGTAGTAATACTTAAAAAATAATAATAATAATAATAAAAAAGCCTTTTTTTTTTTTGAGACAATCTAGCAAGTGGCATGATCTCAGCTCATTGCAACCTCTGCTTCCCAGGTTCAAGCGATTCTCCTGCCTCAGCCTCCTGTTTATATATATATACTTTTTTTTTTTTTTT
>NW_012119596.1:6541-6798 GCF_000951035.1 Colobus angolensis palliatus
CCTCCCTCCTTCCTTACTTCCCTCCCTCTTTCCCTCCTTACCTACCTCCCTCCTTCCCTCCCTCCCTCACCTCCCTCCTTCCCTCTTTCCTTCCCTTCCTCCTTCCCTCCTTCCTTCCCTCCCTTACCTCCCTCACCTCTCTTCTTCCCTCCCTTCCCTCCCTCCCTCCTTCCTTCCCTCCTTCCTCCCTTCTTCTTCCCTCCCTCCCTCCTTCCCACCTTCCCACTTTCCCTCCCTCCCTCCTTCCCACCTTCCCT
>NW_012119597.1:0-1545 GCF_000951035.1 Colobus angolensis palliatus
ATAATTGTCATAGATAGTAATTCTTTTCATGGATCTGGTCAAAGTAAATAGAAAACATTCTGGAAAAGATTCAACATTTTAGATGCCATTGATACGGTTTGGCTTTGTATTCCCACCCAAATCTCATGTTGAATTGTGATCCCGAGTGCTGAGTGGTGTGAAGTAACTGGATCATGCAGGTGGTTTCTAATGGTTTAGCATCATCCCCCTAGTGTTGTCTCATAATAGAGTTCTCATAATAGAGATCTGGTTGTTTGCAAGTGTGTAGCACCTCCCCTGTCACTCTCTCTTCCTCCTCCTCCACCATGCTAAGATGTACTTGCTTCACCTTCACCTTCTGCCATGATTGTAGGTTTCCTGAGGCCTCCCAGCCATGCTTAATGTACAGCCTGTAGAACTGTGGAGTCAATTAAATTTCTTTTCTTCATAAACCCAGTCTTAGGCATTTCTTTATAGCAGTGTGGGAACAGATTAATACAGCCATTAAGAATATTCATGATTCATGAACAGAGGTAAAAATATCAGCATTACCAGGAGTTTGCAAGAAATTCATTCTAAACCTCATGGATGACTTTCAGGGGCTTAGGACTTCAGTAAACAGAGTAATTGCAAACATGGTGGAAATGGCAAGAGAAGTAGAAGTAGGAGTGAAGCCTGAAGATGTGACTGAATTGCTGCAATGTCATGATAAAACTTGAATGGACAAAGAGTTGCTTCTTATGGATGAGCAAAGAAATTGGTTTCTTAAGATGGAAACTATTCCTGGTGAAGATGCTGTGAACATTGTTGAAATGACAACAAAGGATTTAGAATGTTCCATAAACTTAGTTGATAAAGCAGCCATAGGGTTTGAGAAGATTGACTCTAATTTTGAAAGAAGCTCTACTACTAGACACTATGGCTTATGCTTAGCTACTTAGGAGGCTGAGGCGGGAGGACTGCTTGAGGCCAGGAGTTCAAGACCAGCCCAGCCAGCATAGGGAGATCCTGTCTCTCAAAAAAGAAATGAAAAAATAATGAGCTTAGTGTGGTAGTGCATGCCTGTAGTTCCAGCTACATGGGAGGCTGAGGCCTAAGAGTTTGAGGCTACAGTAAGCTACGATCATGCTGCTGCCCTCCAGCCTGGGTGACAGAGCAAGAGCTTGTCTCTTAGAAAAAAAAAGTCTGCTTCAGAGAAATCTTTTGTTAAAAAGAATCAATGCAGCAAACTTCATTATTGCCTTATTTTAAGAAATTGCTGCAGTATCCCAACTTTTAGCAACCTCTGTCCTGATTAAGCAGCAGCTATTAACATTGAGGCAAGATCCTCCACTAGCAAAAAGACGGGCTTGCTGAAGGCTCAGATGATTGTTAGCATTTTTTAGCCATAAAGTATTTTTAAATTAAGGTACTACATTTTTTTTTTTTTTTCCGAGATGGAGTCTCGCTCTGTCGCCCGGGCTGGAATGCAGTGGCCGGATCTCAGCTCACTGCAAGCTCCGCCTCCCGGGTTTACGCCATTCTTCTGCCTCAGCCTCCCGAGTAGCTGGGACTACAGGCACCAGC
>NW_012119597.1:6965-7391 GCF_000951035.1 Colobus angolensis palliatus
AACAAACACTTCTCAAAAGAAGACATTTATGCAGCCAACAGACATGAAAAAAAGCTGATCATCACTGGTCATCAGAGAAATGCAAATCAAAACCACGATGAGATACCGTCTCACACAGGAAACAACAGGTGCTGGAGAGGATGTGGAGAAGTAGGAACGCTTTCACACTGTTGGTGGGACTGTAAACTAGTTCAACCATTGTGGAAGACAGTGTGGCGATTCCTCAAGGACCTAGAACCAGAAATACCATTTGACCCAGTGATCCCATTACTGGGTATATACCCAAAGGATTATACATCATGCTACTATAAAGACACATGCACACGTATGTTTATTGCAGCACTATTCACAATAGCAAAGTCTTAGAACCAACCCAAATGTTCATCAGTGATAGACTGGATTAAGAAAATGTGGCACACACCCACC
>NW_012119598.1:0-1403 GCF_000951035.1 Colobus angolensis palliatus
TATGTCTCAGAGATTCTGGTATGTTATATCTTTGATCTCATTGGTTTCAAAGAACATCTTTATTTCTTCCTTCATTTCATTATGTACCCAGTAGTCATTCAGGAGCAGGTTGTTCAGTTTCTATGTAGTTGAGCAGTTTTGATTTTCTTAGTCCTGAATTCTAGTTTGATTGCACTGTGGTCTGAGAGACAGTTTGTAATAATTTCTGTTCTTTTACATTTGCTGAGGAGTGTTTTACCTCCAACTATGTGGTCAATTTTGGAATAAGTGCGATGTGGTGCTGAGAAGAATGTACATTCTGTTGAATTGGGGTGGAGTGTTCTGTAGATGTCTATTAGGTCTGCTTGGTGCAGAGTTGAGTTCAATTCCTGGATTTCCTTGTTAACTTTCTGTCTCTTTGATCTGTCTAATGTCGTTGACAGTAGGCTGTTGAAGTCTTCCATTATTATTGTATGTGAGTCTAAGTCTCTTTGTAAGTCTCTAAGGACTTGTTTTGTGAATCTGGGTGCTCCTGTATTGGGTGCATATATATTTAGGATAGCTAGCTCTTCCTGTTGAGTTGACCCCTTTACCATTATGTAATGGCCTCCTTTTTCTCTTTTGATCTTTGATGGTTTAAAGTCTGTTTTATCAGAGACTAGTATTGCAACCCCTGCTTTTCTTTGTTCTCCATTTGCTTGGTAGATCTCCATCCGTTTATTTTGAGTCTATGTGTGTCTCTGCATGTGAGATGGGTCTCCTGAATACAGCAAACTGATGGGTCTTGACTCTTTATCCAATTTGCCAGTCTGTGTCTTTTAATTGGACCATTTAGCCCATTTACATTTAAGGTTAATATTGTTATGTGTGAACTTGATCCTGTCATTATGATATTAGCTGGTTATTTTGCTCATTAGTTGATGCAGTCTCTTCCTAGCATCAATGGTCTTTACATTTTGGCATGTTTTTGCAATGGCTGGGACCAGTTGTTCCTTTCCATGTTTAGTGCTTCCTTCAGGATCTCTTGTAAGGCAGGCCTGGTGGCGACAAAATCTCTAAGCGTTTGCTTGTCTGTAAAGGATTTTATTTCTCCTTCACTTATGAAACTTAGTTTGGCTGGATATGAAATTCTGGGTTGAAAATTCTTTTCTTTAAAAATGTTGAATATTGGCTCCCTCTCTCTTCTGGCTTGTAGAGTTTCTGCCGAGAGATCTGCTTTTAGTCTGATGGGCTTCCCTTTGTCGGTAACCCGACCTCTCTCTCTGGCTACCCTTAACATTTTTTCCTTCAACTTTAGTGAATCTGACAATTATGTGTCTTGGAGTTGCTCTCCTCGAGGAGTATCTTTGTGGCATTCTCTGTATTTCCTGAATTTGAATGCTGGCCTGCCTTACTAGGTTGGGGAAATTCTCCTGGATGATATC
>NW_012119598.1:1453-2278 GCF_000951035.1 Colobus angolensis palliatus
GTTATTTATGGACATTTGGGTTGGTTCCAAGTCTTTGCTATTGTGAATAGTGCCGCAATAAACATATGTGTGCATGTGCCTTTGTAGCAGCATGATTTATAATCCTTTGGGTATATCCCCAGTAATGGGATGGCTGAGTCAAATGGTGTTTCTAGTTCTAGATCCTTGAGGAATCACCACACTGTCTTCCACAATGGTTGAACTAGTTTACAGTGCCACTGACAGTGTAAAAGTGTTCCTATTTCTCCACAGCCGCTCCAGCACCTGTTGTTTCCTGACTTTTTAATGATTGCCATTCAAACAGGTGTGGGATGGTATCTCACTGTGGTTTTGATTTGCATTTCTCTAATGGTTAGTGATGATTAGCTTTTTTTCTTGTGTTTGTTGGCTGTATAAATGTCTTCTTTTGAGAAGTGTCTGTTCATTTCCTTTGCCCACTTTTTGATGGAGCTGTTTGTTTTTTTCTTGTTAATTTGTTTGAGTTATTTGTAGGTTCTGGATATTAGCCCTTTGTCAGATGAGTAGATTGCAAAAAATTTTCTCCCATTCTGTAGGTTGCCTATTCACTCTGACGGTAGTTTCTTTTTCTGTGTAGAAGCTCTGTAGTTTAATTAGATCCCATTTGCCAATTTTGACTTTTGTTGCCATTGTTTTTGGTGTTTTAGACATGAAGTCCTTGCCCATGCCTATGTCCTGAATGGTATTGCCTAAGTTTTCTTCTAGGGTTTTCATGGTTTTAGGTCTAACATTTAAGTCTCTAATCCATCTTGAATTAATTTTTATATAAGGAGTAAGGAAAGGATCCAGTTTCAGCTTTCTACTTAT
>NW_012119598.1:2565-2969 GCF_000951035.1 Colobus angolensis palliatus
TCATAAATAGCTCTTATTATTTTGAGATACGTTCCATCAGTACCGAATTTATTGAGAGTTTTTAGCATGAAGGGCTGTTGAATTTTGTCAAAGGCTGTTCTGCATCTGTTGAAATAATCATGTGATTTTTGTCTTTGGTTCTGTTTATATGCTGGATTACATTTATTGATTTGTGTATGTTGAACCAGCCTCGCATCCCAGGGATGAAGCCAACTTGATTGTGGTGGATAAGCTTTTGATGTGCTGCTGGATTCAGTTTACCAGTATTTTATTGAGGATTTTTGCATCAATGTTCATCAGGGATATTGCTCTAAAATTCTCTTTTTTTGTTGTGTCTCTGCCAGCCTTTGGTATCAGGATGATATTGGCCTCATAAAATGAGTTAGGGAGGATTCCCTCTTTTT
>NW_012119598.1:4646-32426 GCF_000951035.1 Colobus angolensis palliatus
TTTACATTTTGGCATGTTTTTGCAATGGCTGGTACCTGTTGTTCCTTTCCATGTTTAGTGCTTCCTTCAGGAGCTCTTGTAGGGCAGGCCTGGTGCTGACAAAGTCTCTCCGCATTTGCTTGTCTGTAAAGGATTTTATTTCTCCTTCACTTATGAAACTTAGTTTGGTTAGATATGAAATTGTGGGTTGAAAATTGTTTTCTTTAAGAATGTTGAATATTGGCCCCCACTGTCTTCTGGCTTGTAGAGTTTCTGCCGAGAGATCTACTGTTAGTCTGATGGGCTTCCCTTTGTGGGTAACCCGACCTTTCTCTCTGGCTGCCCTTAACATTTTTTCCTTCATTTCAACTTTGGTTAATCTGACAGTTATGTGTTTTGGAGTTGCTCTTCTCGAGGAGTATCTTTGTGGCATTCTCTGTATTTCCTGAATTTGAATGTTGCCCTGTCTTGCTAGGTTGGGGAAGTTCTCCTGGATAATATCCTGCAGAGTGTTTTCCAACTTGGTTCAATTCTCCCTGTCACTTTCATGTACACCAATCAGACGTAGATTTGGTCTTTTCACATAGTCCCATATTTCTTGGAGGCTTTGTTCATTTCCTTTTACTCTTTTTTCTCTAAACTTCTCTTCTCGCTTCATTTCATTCATTTGATCTTCAATCACTGATACTCTTTCTTCCAGTTGCTCAAGTCGGTTACTGAAACTTGTGCATTTGTCACGTGGTTCTCCTGTCCTGGTTTTCATCTCTATCAGCTTGTTTATGGACTTCTCTACATTGGTTATTCTAGTTATCCATTTGTCAAGTCTTTTTTCAAGGTTTTTAGTTTCTTTGCACTGGGTTCGTAGTTCCTCCTTTAGCTCTGAGAAGTTTGATCAACTGAAGCCTTCTTCTCTCAACTCGTCAAAGTCATTCTCCGTCCAGCTTTGTTGCATTGCTGGTGAGGAGCTGCGTTCCTTTGGAGGGTGAGAAGCACCTGATTTTTTGAATTTTCAGGTTTTCTGCACTGTTTTTTCCCCATCTTTGTGGTATTATCTACCTTTGGTCTTTGATAATGGTGATGTACAGATGGGGTTTGGGTGTGGATGTCCTTTCTGTTTGCTAGTTTTCCTTCTAACAGTCAGGACCCTCAGCTGCACGTCTGTTGGAGTTTGCTTGAGGTCCACTCCAGACCCTGTTTACCTGGTTATCAGCAGCAGAGGCTGCAGAAAAGATAATATTGCTGAACTGCAAGTGTTGCTGTCTGATTGTTCTCTGGAAGCATGATCTCAAAGGTGTACCCGGCCCTGTAAGGTGTGAGGTGTCAGTCTGCCCCTAGTAGGGGATGTCTCCCAGTTAGGCTACTCGGGGGGTCAGGGACCCACTTGAGCAGGCAGTCTGTCCATTCTCAGATCTCAACCTCCATGCTTGGAGAATCACTTCTCTCTTCAAAGCTGTCAGACAGGGACATTTACATCTGCAGAGGTTTCTGCTGCTTTTTATTTAGCTATGCCCTGTCCCCAGAGGTGGAGTCTACAGAAACAGGCAGGTCTCCTTGAGCTGAGGTGGGCTCCACCCAGTTCGAGCTTCTCGGCACTTTGTTTACCTACTTAAGCCTCAGCAATGGTGGGCACCCCCTCCCCCAGTCTCGCTGCTGCCTTGCAGTTAGATCTCAGACTGCTGTGCTAGCAATGAGGGAGGCTCCATGGGTGTGGGACTCTCCGAACCAGGTGCAGGATATAATCTGGTGTGCCGTTAGCTAAGACCCTTGGTAAAGTGCAGTATTAGGGTGGGAGTGACCCAATTTTCCAGGTGTTGTGTGTCACGGTTTCCCTTGGCTAGGAAAAGGAATTCCCTTCCCCCTTGCGCTTCCTGGGTGAGGTGATGCCTTGCCCTGCTTCGGCTCTCACTCGTTGGGCTGCACCCACTGTCCTGCACCCACTGTCTGACACATCCCAATGAGATGAACCCAGTACCTCAGTTGGAAATGCAGAAATCACCTGTCTTCTGTGTCGCTCACGCTGGTAGCTGGAGGCTGGAGCTGTTCCTATTCGGTCATCTTGGCATCCCTAGCAGTCTCATTTTCAACGAACAATAGGGAAGCTAAATTTTTTAAAAATAATTTTATTGTAAAACAAGCACACATGCAGAAGCCCTACCAAACAAATGCGTAGCCTAATGAGTTACAAGTTACTTTTCTTACCAACACCCAGGTGAGGACATGTGGGCTGTGTCTCTCATGATCCCCTTGCTTCTCCTAAAAGTAACTACTCTCCTTTTATACAGATCACTCCAATGTCCATTCCTAGAGACTATGTTTAATCTTGCTCATTTTTTTTAAAGTTAATATTTTATCCCTATTGTAATCCACGATTTTCTCCTTCATCTCTTTTTTTTTCTTACAGTTTACTTTTGTTGTTGTTGTTGTTCTTTTTGAGACAGAGTCTCTCTCTTGCCTCCCAGGCTGGACTACAATGGCACAATCTTGGCTCACTGCAATCTCCACCTTCCAGGTTCAAGAGATTCTCCTGCCTCAGCCTCCGAAGTAGCTGGGATTACAAGAGCCCACCACCATGCGCAGCTAATTTTTTTTTGTTTTTTGGTATTTTTAGTAGAGACACGGTTTCACCATGTTGGCCAGGCTTGTTTCGAACTGACCTCAAGTGATCTGCCCACTTTGCCCTCTGAAAGTGTTGGAACTACAGGTGTGAGCCACTGCCCCCAGCCACAATTTACTTTTTGAGAAATCCAGGACATTTGGAATATTCCACAGTTTCATTCTGTTAATTGCATACTCATAATGCAGTTCCCCTGTCCTCTGGATTTCCTGCAGATTGGCAGCTCAGTTCAGAGGCTGGATCCAGACTCAGGTTCAAGTCCTTTGGCAAGACCATGTGATGTTGTACACTTTCACCAGCATCCATCTGGTTGTCTCTCCTTCTGTGATCTTAGCAGCTGTTGGTGCCCCATGCTTAGATACATTCATTCATTGCTGGTTGCCAAACGGTGATTTCCAATTCCATCATTTCTTTTTCATTTCTTAGATAAAACATATGTAAAGAGATGCTTCCCTTCTTCTCCTATTTGGTTACCCAGTCATGCTGCTCACACGAAGAAGTCAAGATAAATGCTTGATTCTTTCCTTTTGGACATTTTTTCTGTTTCTGCATTGTGAGGGTGGAGAGATTTGCTATTTTTAAAAGTTTTCATATGCAGGAATAAAAATGCAACCCCATGCTTTTATGAAAACAGAACAATTAATGATTTAATATTTGCATTTACTTTTAACTTTCTATTGAAGCAAAATATATTTAAATAAAAGTATCCATTGTCATAAGGGTGCAGATCAATGAATTTTCACAAAATGAATATACCATATAGTGAGCAACCAGAACAAAACCCAGAAAATTACCAATACCCTGGAGCCACTGCTCACGTCCCTCACAGTCATAGCATCCTGTGAGGATAAATGCTCCTCTGAGGTCCATCGAGTCATTGTCCCTGTTTTGATACTTAGATGAGTGAAATCATACTTTTGATACTTAGATGGGTAAAACCCATACATTGTGCTTATGAGTCCTTTTGCTCATCATTATGTCGTGATAGTCATTGTATCATTTATCCATTTTCTTTTGATAGGATTTGGGTTGTTTCCAGTTTAGAATGGTGCAATTGTGAACATTTCAGAGCACACATTTTGGTGAACACAGATGTTCATTTCTATTGGGTATATGTGGCTTTCATTTTCATTTCTCTTTCAACTTTCATTTTAGATTCAGGGGGCACATGTGCCCCCCTGGGGATATTGTGTGATACTGAGGTTTGGGATGCGAATGATCCTGTCGCCAAGGTAGTGAGCATAATATGCAACGGTTAGGTTTTAACCCCTTGCTCCGCTTCCTCCCTCCCCTTTCCAGTAGTCCCCAGTGTGTATTGTTGCTATCTTTGTGTTCATGTCCCACTGGTTACCTCCCACTTAAAAGTAAGAACATGTGGTAATTGGTTTTTGGTTCTCGTATTAATTCACTTAATATAATGGCCTCCAGCTGCATTCATGTTGCTGCAAAGGACATGATATTAACCTTGTTTATGGCTAGGTAGTATTCCATGGTGTATACGTACCACACTTTCTTTATCCAATCCACCATTGATGGGCACCTAGGTTAATTCTATGTCTTTGCTATTTGGCTTTCACTTTTAAATCTGATATTATGGCCAGATGGTTTCTCAGGAAAAATATTGAAATGTGAAAATTTATTTGACAAAGTACAAGGATTGTCATTAATAAATAGCACGGCAACTTATTTAGTTTCAAAATGTTAGCTGATGTTGCCTTCAGTCTTGGGCACAAACCAATTAGTTACTCTGGGAGATAGTGGCATTGTCCATAGTTAGATCCAATAACTTGCATATGCCTGCCACAAAGAAACAAAGGTAGAAGAGACAGACTGGCACTGGAAAGGAGTTTTGTTTGCTTGTTTGTTTGTTTTTAATGCTGTCTCAAAGTTCTATCTCTTCTGTCAGAACAGTACCAGGTTGCAGTCAGAACAGTACCAGGCTGCAGCTAGCTCATCAGTATCTTAGGAAGTTCTGAGTGGAAACCCAAGTTACCTTCAAACTGATTTTCAATGTATTCCTATGGGGACTTACCACTTGTTATGGGTTGAATTGTGTATGTTGAAAGTCCTAGCTCACAGAACTTCAGAAAATGACCTTACTCAGAAGTTGGATTGTTGCAAATTCAATTAGTTAAAATGAAGTCACTGGGGTGGGCCATGATCTGATATGACTGGTGGCTTTATTTTTAAAAGGGGGGGTATTTGAACAGGCACACACAGGGGGAATGCCATGTGAAGATGAAGGCAAAGATAATCCCTCTCTAAGTCAAGTGATACCAAAGACTGGTGGGAAGCAATCAGTAGCTGGGACACAGACATGGAAAAGATTCTTCCCTTGTAGCCTCAGAAGAAACCAAATCTGCTGATACCTTGATCTTGGATTTCCAGCCTCCGGAACTGTGAGATGATGCATTTCTGTTGTTCAAGCCACCCAGTTTGCAGCACTTTGCTATGGCAATCTTAGTTAACTATTACATCACACTTCATAGCTTGGTGCCCTGGGTCACTGTTTATTTGTCTGATCTTTAATCTGGTTCTTAACTTGGGCTTACTATTCACTCTTAAAATTGTGCACTCTTGAGTAAGTTAGTCAACCTCTCTAAACTTCAGTGACCTCGTTTGTATTATTAGGATAATAATCATATCTACATTATAGGATTGTTGTAAGAATTAAATAAAATTCACACATGAAGAACTTTTAAAAATATATCTAAATAGTACGTTTTAAAAATAAATGCAATTATTATTATATACTAAGTGACTGCCTCAAGAAATTCCCAAAACTAGAACTTGTACGAGCCACTTTCTCTGGGGTGCAAAAATATACACAAAATAAGTAAATAAAAAAAAATCACCTTAATAACAAATATGAAAAAAACTAGTTACAGACTGTTAGAAAATAAAAGAAAAAATATGACATTAAATATTATGGGTGTAGTCGCAAAATAGTTACTAGATAAAATGTATAGCTTTTTTTTTTTTAGATGGAGTTTCGCTCTTGTTGCCCAGGTTGGAGTGCAATGGCGTGATCTCGGCTCACTGCAACCTCCACATCCCAGGTTCAAGCAGTTCTCCTGCCTCATCCTCCCAAGTATAGCTTTTAAGTGCTATTTTAATCAAAGAATTTTAAAATAAGTAAGCAAATAAAGTAGTACAAGGAGCTAGAAAAAGCAACAAAGTAACACTAAGAAGGCAGGATGAAGAAAGTGATAATGATTGTGGAGGTTAATTTTGTGGATTGACTTGACTGGACCAGAGTGCCCAGATATTTGGTTACATATTATCTCTAGGTGTGTTGCTGGTGGTATTTCTGGATGAGATTAACATTGGAATCATTACATTGAGTAAAGCAGTAAAACATTCATCTAATTTGTTGAATGTCTGAATAAAATAAAAATCTGAGTAAGAAAGAATTCTTTTTCCCTGCCTGACTGTCTTGGAGCGGTAACACTGGTCTTTGTCTTCAGACTTGGACTTGGACTAGAACCAGAGCTTATACTATTGACTGTCTTAGTTCTCGGGTCCTTGAACCTGGGACTGAACTATATCACCAGTTCTCCTGACTCTCCAGCATGAACTGCAGGTCTTGGAGTTCTTAGCCTCCAAGGAATTGCATGACCAATGCAATTTATCTATGTATATATAACTATATGTGTATATATATGTGTGTATATATATAACTATATATATATAGTTTCTGTAGAGAACTCAGACTAATACAAAAGCAGAACACTTTTTCTAACAAATACAGAATATAAATAACACTAATAAAAATGTCATTATAGGAACTACCATTTTTGAAGCATTTTCTCCATGCCAAGCCATGTACTAAGTGTTTAATCAAGACTGTCATTGAATTCTCATTTCAATCACCATACATAGGTACTATGATTATTCCCATTTTATAGGTGAGGAAACAGGTTTTATGAGGTGGGGTAACTTGCCCAAGGTCACAACATAAGAGGCAGGATTTTGCCCCAAAAAGTGTGACTACAGACCCCAAGTTCTTAATAAAAGAACTGTACACTGCACAGTCTACGGTCTACTTCATCCAGGATACCACTGGTCAAATTTCAGAGAACACCTTACTGACCCTCATATACTGTTTCTACCTGCATATCCTGTGGTATTTGAATTAAGTCATTTCTTCTACCCTCACCACCCACCTCCCCCACCCCCAGCAAGCATGGACGCATGCACATATGCACACACACACACACACACACACACACCCCAGACACTTGCTTGACTCTCTCCACAATCTGGCAAGAGAGACAAAATAAGGATTAATTTTTTCTTCCTATGTTGGACCTCTAACGGTTGATGAATAAGTAATCTCCTACCATTCAAATATGGGAAGGTTTACCCAGCCCAGCCTGTAATAGAACTGAACTGGGGTCCACTCACCCAGCACACTAAGACCAGATAGCCACACCAAGTTTGCAGTGGGAAAAAGGAAGGCATTTATTTGCAGGGTGCCAAGCAAGGAGCACCAGGTAGCTAATGCTCAAACTCTGACCTCCCCATTGATTTGCAGGTAAGGGTTTTTAAAGGTAGGATTTAATTTCAGGAAAGCGGAAACTGCAGGCAAAATTGCAAACCAATACCTGGAGGTTACACATCAGTTTTGGCCTAAAAGGGTGGGATATCTTAAAGTGGGGGTGGGGAGTGGGGAGGGGGTGCAGGGGTGGCTTATAGGTAATAGGCAAATTCAGATTTTCTGATTTGCAATTGATCAAGGAAAAGAAGCTTTGTTTAAAATTTTGGGGTCAGGAGAAAATAATGTTAGCTCTGGCTTGTGGGCATGACCTCCTTGAGGCCCTTTGGGAAGAAGTTTAGAATGAAAACAGCCATCAGTGTTCAGTCTTTAGTACCCCCTTATCTGAGGTCTATGTGCCAGCCAGTGGATTCATGTGGTAAGGGTCCAGGTTTCTAAAAAACAACCCAGAGTATGTTAAGACGTTACTTTAGTTTCCATAGGAAACAGAACATCTCCTGACTCTAACTTCCTCAGCTATTATTTTTAAGTTACTATTACCTCCTTATTTATTAAGGTAGTCGTTTACTTTTCATGGCTAGCTAGATGCCTGGAATTTACCTTGAAGGAACTCAAGATTTTTCTTTATTTCCATGCTTCGTGGGGTACACACGTCCCTAAGATGGGTCCTTGTGCCATCTCCAGTCCTCTTCATGCCCACCTTGCCTACAGCCGTGTTTGATCTCATGAAGCTCACCTCTGCATTCTCTGCCACCAATGGCCCTGTTGCCTCACTCTGCCCTTCTGAAAGCCTTTGTAATTTACAGTCTGTGGCTTCATTTGCCCGTGAATTATTTAAGACCAAATCAAGAATAGTTTGGTTTCACTTCACTTAACATCCACAAATAACAAGTTCCAAGGACAGAAAAAAAAATGTTTTGTATTTGTAAATTTCTGGTCCCTATCAGTTCACCAGGCAGCAATAGTTGGAAAAAAAATTAAATGTCCAACCCAAGTGTTCATCAACAGGTGAATGGTTAAGGAAAATGTGGTACTTATACACAATGGAGTACTATTCAGTCATTTAAAAAGAATAAAATTCAGTTATTTGCAGCAACATGTATGGAACTAGAGATCATTTTGTTAAGTGAAATAAGCCAGGCACAGAAAGACAAGCATCGCATGGTCTCACAGAAATATAGTTAGAAAGAATGAATAAGGCCTAGTATTTGATAGCACAACAGGATGACTATTCAATAGTAATTTAATTGTACATTTTAAAATAAGTAAAATAGTATAATTAGATTGTGTGTAACATCATGGATAAATGCTTGAGGGGATAGAAATCCCATTTTCCATGATGTGATTATTATGTGTTGTATACCTGTATCAAAATATCTCATGCAACCCATAAATATATATATACCTACTATGTACCTACAAAAATTTTTAAAACATTAAATTTCCACTTTCAAGTCATGTTCTCACAGTAACAAATTAAATGCAGTTAGCTAAAATATACCTTTATTTGGCCACTGCAAATTTTTCAGACGTGACAAAAGTAAATCTTACTTTTAAAGGATATTTATATAAATAAGAAATCAGTTGGCAGATACTAAGACAAATCCCACAAGTAGAACAAAGGTAAATTGCAATTAGTTGTTTTGTAAGCATTATGCTCAGAAAGCCTAGTGTTTATTCCAGCTTTGTACTTACTGTATAATGATATAGTATATCTGAAACCATACACATTTAGAGACCCTAATTATAGCAATGTGATGCTTCACTCTCTTATTTTCTAGGCTTAGTTAAAAACTGAAGCTAAGTGGAGTCAGAGTGTACCAATTTATTCTACAAGTTTAGCCCAGTTACAAATCACGTTACAAAAACAATCATGCTTTAAGAAATAAACGACATTGCTGTATTTCTCATCCCTTTAGAATGTGATGACCACTGTGGTAGAAAGCAGAAAATAATAGAATGTTTCACTGGGTTTTCATTACCATTCAAGGAAGCAGATTGGGTCATGTCTTGGTTTCTTTTCATGTTATTCTGGTTATAATTAAGGATGGATAGGCCTCAGTTTGGCTGTTTTTGTACATTTTATATTCTTTGTAAAAATATTTTTGGTTCAGAAGGACTCAGAATGTACTTTGTCCTAAACATTCTTTCTTTTCATTTTCAAGTGATCATGTAAACTTTTACAACATTTTCTGATTTATTTACACTTACTTCATCAAAACTTTTCACAGCATGATTTTGGATAGGCTAAAATAAAACCAAGCTCTCTTGTTTATAAGAGACCTGAATTCTAGAATCTCACTGTAGAGTCTACCAAGCACTTTTCTCTTAGAACCCATAAAGTCATGTTTACCAAATATAATTGAGTTTAAAAATCCACTGGGTTTTCATTCCAGCTGAAATTCATTGGGCCATTCAAGTCCTGGGTATCTACTGGAACTAAAGCTTTCCATCCTGCATGGTTTTTTGTCCCATGATAATTCTATGGTGAAAGTGATACTGGTGGGCTGGGGGAGGTCCAAATGCTGGTGAGACCTCAAGTCCAACCAGTTTCCAGGGGCTCTTGACACCATTGTAAGAAATAATTCAAGGATGAATCTGAAAATAGTGAAAGTACAGAGATTTATTGCAATGGGAAAAGTACACACTCGAGCAAGGAGAGTGCAGGTGTACTCAAGACAGGGTCACGCAGTGGGGTTTAGGGTATCTATCTTTATGAATTTCTTTAAACAAGGGGTGGGATATTCGTGAAAATTCCTGGGCAAAGGTGGAGATTTCTTGGAATTGTGGAGCCACCCATTTTTACACCAAATATGGGTGTTCCTGGAAGTGTCATGGTACTGGCGGGTGGGTAATTATGTAAATGAGCATATAATGAGGTTCTAGGTGAAACCTAGATCAAACCCAGCATCATGTTGGTCCCAGTCAGTCTTAGCCAGCTTGACCCATACCTGTTTTTCAGGGTCTTATCAGCCCATAGCATCTAATCATGTGAAACTGCTGTCTGGAAGTTTTATTCTCCTGTGACCAACCTCTATTATTCCTGTCCAAACAGCCGCATTGGCTGAAAACCCATCATCTTCCCTTCCAAATCTGTTTTTCTCTTCAAGTTTATTTTCTCAGAAAATGGTTCATCCAGAACCTGAGAGTCATCCTAGATCCTTGCTTCTCACTCACTCCCCTCCCCTCACCACACTCTACTGAATTTAGTTCATTCCACCTCCAAGTGACAGGGACAGGAGGCAGGGGAATTCTAGACAGAAGAGGGTGGGGCCCTTGCCAGGGACCCACCCTCAAGCCTGAAACTGTGGCCCAATGTGAGGACTTACATCTCTGTTTTCCTGCTTAAATATTGCCTTTTCCGAAACCACCCATGCCCACCCTGCCCCACATCCTATGTCCATAAAAACCTCAGGCTTAGCTGGCAGAAAGAGGAGAAGCAACTGGATGTTGGAGACTACATTTGGATGTTGGAGAGAAGTGGATTGACTTCAGAGGGACAGCTTGATGGTGCAGCTTCGGAGAGAAATCTGGCCAGAGACAGCTGGACTTCGGGGGAAGATGACCTTCCTACTCTATCTCCTTTTCAGTTCCCCTTCCAGCTGACAGCCACTTTCACAGGCAATAAGTTCTCCCCCATTTACCATCTTCAATTCATTCGTGCAAATGGCAGAGCTAAAAGAATACTGTAACACTTCCTCTGGGGCTTCAGAGGTCATGGCCACCCCCTACCCCCAGATGCTGCCACAGGGCCAGTACAAAATTCACTCCTGCCGGTGCCCAAAAACACTCACCCCAGCTCCTGCATGCTCCTCATCGCAGTGCAGGAGGTCCCAGTGAGTGGAGTTCATCCTTGTCAGTGCCAAAGCAGCTAGCCTATGCAATTGTGCATTTTGTCCATATTTGTGCAATAACTTGCTGGAATGAGTTGATCCACCCCATCTTGTCCTTCCTCAGTCCATTGTTCATTTATAGCCAGAGGGACCTTCTACAGTGAAAATCTGAATCCCCTTCTCAAAGCCTTTCAGTCATCTCCCATCACTGTTAGAATAAAACTCAGAGTTCTTGGTAGGTTTTCGCAGGCACTTCTTTACTTGTGTCTGTCTTCCTCTTCAACCTCCTTCCTTAACCCCTCCTTGGGTCTCACTACACAAGACAAGGAACTTCATTCAGTGGGATGTTTCCTTCCTCCAGGTCTTTGCTTTAACTGTTCTTAGAACACCTCATACTCTCCACTCCCAGCAGCTCTCTCTGGGAAAGTCCTACACATCTTTTTGAACTTGGTTTTAAAGTCATTTTCTCTCTGAGCCTTCTTATGCTAGCTTAATTATTGCTGCAATGTACTCACTAGCAAAGCATCCCCGTATACTTTGCCTGGACACTTAGTTTGCTTGTTCAGTTGTTTGTCTCCTTGGCTAGACCTTCAGTTCTGTGAGGACAGTGACCGCATCTTTTTCCCCTGGTTTTGTATTCAGCCAATCCAGCCAGTCCAGGCACCTAGGAGGCAACCAGTAATTATTTGTTGAGTGAATATTAAGTGGTTGAATTCTATCCATGATTTAAAATATATTAGCATTCTTTCTTCTTTCATAATGAAACAGATTTAACATTTGGTCAAAAGAATTCTATCTGTTTAGCATAATAATAACAATTTGTTGAATGTTTTATTGTATACCAGGCACTGTTCTAAATATAGTCAGTTCTTTTATAATGAGATATTTGCATTGCAAAAAAATCACCATATTATGCAAAATCATGTGATAAAAAAAAACCTATGGAAAAAATGGGGTTGAGATACAACACTCAAAAACTGCATCAGTGACACATAAAAAAATTTAGAAAACCAATAAAAATATGGCAAGTTTTTACATATATTGGATGATTAAGAAACACATAAATTACTGGAATAAATGTGGAACTTTAACAAGGCCTGAAGTTTGCTTGTGGAATTGGGCTTCGGAAAGGCTGCTGGCCTGTGTTATTTTGAAGTGATGGAAGGAGTAGTATCTGAAATGGAAAGGAAAATGGAAACACTAGATGTGGCTCATGATACATGTAGTGAACTGAAGGAGAGGGTAGCTGCTTGAGGTGTGTGTGTGCATGTGTGCTGTATGTGTGTACAGGTGTGTGCATGCAAACATTTGGTATATTTCTACATTAGCCCTACTAAGCCAAATGCAGGTTTCTATGCTTATCTAGCATTTCTCATGAATAAAATTATGCACACAACCATGCAAAATTCAAGTGAGTGCTCAAATTCTTCCTTAATATATTAATTAGATGGGGCCAGATTCCCATTTTCAAAACAAGTGTTATGGCAGAACTGACAGTAAGTTAAATTTTTAAATTTATAATCCTGATTCAAAGCCAAAAATGTTGGTACTGTATTTATCTCCATTTTACAGATGAGGAGATTGAGGTATATAGAAAGTTGAACTAACTTGCTCAATATACACATTTAATAATTATCAAAGACCAGATAAGAGCACAGGCAATCTCTTCCACATCTCTGGCTTGTAACCAGTATGCTAGATCACTGTATCTTCTAATAGTCTTTGTTAGAACTTATATTTCATTGGTATTGGACAAAACTTTCCATGGCCTGCCTTCTTGACACATAACATCCAAATAAAGAATGAAGAATCTAATAACTTATTTGCTTCTCTTCATATCTGAAACTCTGGGGTTATTTAGTCTCACCCACTGATGTCATAGGATGTAAAGAAAAAGAATAAGTTTTGAGTCAGGCAGGTGACAAATCCTGGTTCTTCTGATTTACGGTCTTTGAAGTCAGGACAAGTCAACTGCAATGAGCCTATCTTCTTATCTGTAAAATGGGGATGTTAATTCATATCTCAAAGTGTTTGGGTATAATAGAAAAGATACTGGGAAAAGGGCTAGTAAAGTTTCCCCAGCCCTCCTCAATGCCTTGTTAATTGCTGAAATTCCACATGTAATGATTAGGATTTTTCAAATTAACTATTGCTTTCTTCATAAAGTAAGCATAATCTACCAGGTTTCTAGAAATTTCCTTTAAATGAATATTTCAGGAATGCACTCACTGACTGGCTTAAAAGGAAGAATGCAATAAAAGAGGAGAACCAATGCAGGAGGGTGACCAAGTTTTCTTCCTTCACAACTTTGCCTAGAGCTGGCTGTATCTGCAGTGTCAGTATGGTGCTAGATCATCCTCTCCCTGGCTCAAGCTTTGATGCAATGATAGCTTCCAGTTCACATGAAAGCTAAAGCAATATAGGGGGTGCAAATATAATGCCAACAAAATTATTTCCCAAACATTGAGTATTCTTAACTTTTTCAACACAGTCATACACTAGTTACCTTATTTTACCCTGAAAAATATGGTGAGTGGATTGTATGATTCCAATTTAACAGATGGGGAATCTGAAGCAGAGAGCTTAGGTTTATGGAATTTTAGACAGCTTAGAACTCATTAGTGGCAGTGGGCAGGTCCAGCAACTAGATCTGCTGTCTCCAATTTCAATGGCAATATCAATTATTCTACAGTTTCTTCCTAAAAGAATAATTTACTATTAAATCTCTCATTGGTTCACAGTCCTTTGTAATTACCTAAAATGTACAAACATTGTAGTAACTGCAGGATTGCAAAGATGACTACTGGCCCAAATCCTATGAACCTACCACACAACATGAGGTCTGAAGGTATTTTTATCATCTCCTGAAACCAAATTTCATATTTTGAATTGACTTAAGTACTGTGCCCCAAATTTATTTTTGTAAATTCCAAAATATTCTTGTCTCAAAACAAGGAAGTCAGCGTTAGAAAACCCATTAAGTAGGTGAAGGGGTATCAGGGGCATGGAAGGAGTTTAAGAATTATGACAGTAATACCTTTGCACAATAAGTATAAAATAGAAAAGCTGATCGAAACAGAATTATTTTCTGTGATAGTTGAAAAGATTAACGGTGAGCTTGACCCCAGATTAGCAGAGTAACTGTCAAAGAATGTGCTATATACATTATTGAAGTTTTCTATTCAGCAAATAAAGGTTGGCAGAGGACATTATTTTCTAATATGTAGTTTATCAAATATTGATTTCTTAAGATTTTGTGTGAAATGCTTGGAATAAAAATAGATGGATTTCTTTAATGTTGGATTTTTTTTAATGTCTTTATTATGAAGATGCACATGGTAGATCTCTAAGAAGGGGATGATAATAAACTGTTTCCAGAATCTTTCTCTCTGTCTTTCTCTAGATTTGTGTTTAAAGAATATAGAAGACTTTTAGAAGTCTCAGCATAGAGGACTGAGGAAAATGAGAACCAATTAATTCCATCTTTCTTAAAATTGCTTCTATGTGTCCAAATGTTTGATAATACTCTGCCTGAGTTTATTTCTCTTGCCATGGAGTTGTGGACTTGAGCTTTTCATCTACACTTCAAGGTAACAAATATATATATATATACTCCAACACAAATGAATAAGCTATTTATCCATAAATAACCAGCCTGTCTGCTACTGATGAAAATAACCCAAGCACTGTAATTGTGCACTCCTGGTCTTTAGACTCAGACGTATCTGGGATTATTGTGGCTGTCCGATGGGTGATTTTTTAGGGGCTCTTCATTATTATTTCACTGTGAAGTATGATACTTACCACCTCCAGTATGTGGTCTCCGTGCTTCCTCTCAGCTTTTGAACAGGTGCGATGCAATTTAAAAGTCATCCTGAATAGTGAAATGGACAAAATGAGTTTTCTGTGAGCATGAAAGGCAAATTGGGTAAATGGACTAGCCTAGTCTGGAGCTAGAACTTCAATGAATTTTCCAGCTTCAAATAAAACTAATGCTATTTCACAGCAAGTTATTCTTCTCCGGTCCATTTTGGTAGTATGAATCCTGAATTTAAAATTAGCATGAAAAAGCACTTTCTTGTAGATAGATTCTTGCTTCAGGCTGCTTATGCTGCAGAAGCTTTGGTTCAGCGAGTGCCAACTGAATAAAAGTACCACCCTCGGGGTCAAAGAATGTTCCTTTTTTCCTTGCAATCATCTGACTGCTGGGTGCTCCTAAAAGTATCAGAGAAAAGAAATCTTTTCTCTTCTTTCCAGGGAGAAGGAAATTCTCGAATAAAGAGTAGCTATTTAAAAAATGACCTGTGAATCTCTTCATTAAAGTTGGAGGAGGGCAGACCTATCCAAGGCAAGGAAGTAATAATCCCTTCCAGCCAGACCAAGAGGCAGAAACGTGAGCATTTTCTTATTCTCAGGTGCTGTCCAGAATGCCACAATGCCTCTCAAGAAGCTGTAAAAGAAGAACTAAATAAATATACAAATAGAAACTAATGAAATAGAAAATAGAAAGCCAGTAGACCTGATAAATAAATCCAATGAAGAGACTAATAAAACACAAATAGCGAGGCTAATCACAGTCTCTGGTCAAAGGTCACATCCTCAGACAAACCTTTTTGAATTTCCTGAATTTGTTCTGCCTGCCTTCATCACTCACTTATTCCTTTCCCTTGCTTTGTTTTCTTCTTAGAGTTAAAATTCCATTGTATAGCTACTTGTGACTTTTTCATCAAGCCCCCTATTTTTGCACTATCATCTCCAAAATGAAAGAGATTTTTTCTTCCTGTTCACAAAGAAATCCTCTGCACCTATTAATTACTGTGTATAGAATATAATAGGAGCTCTATAATTATAGTTGATTAGATAAATAATAAAGAAAACATGTGTTTAGTAATAAACGTGAGAAAGGAGATAAATGATAGACAGAAATCTATGTAGTTCTTCCAAGATCACACATATGGAGACAGATATATAGAAGTATATATCAAAGGAGATATATATATATGATATACATATGTATATCATATATATATAGTCTATCTATATATGATCTTGGAAAAATTGGATAATATTTGATGTATATACATATATAAATCTACATCTATTGCTCAGTCTCTATAAGATCTTGGATAAATTGAATAAATATATGAAAAATAATAAAGTCATAGGTAAGTTACACTTTATATTAGTAAGTTCCATGTAAATTAAATATGATTACATTAAACAAAATATTAAGGTAAATATATATGATATATGACTATATTATCTTAGGTGTTGATCTGGGAAGGTCTTTATAAAAATGATCCCAGAGCAAGCATAAAGGAAAAGATTGGTAGTTATAAATGTCTTAAAACAAAAAGAAAAGCAAAATTTTAGAAACAAATAAATGGAGAAAGTATTTGCAGTGTACTATACATATACTATAATGAACAAAGGGTTAACATTTTAGTATAAAAGAGCTTTTCAAATTCATGAAAAAGATGAGCACCTCTTTCAAAAGAAAATATATAAGCAGGTGCTATGGTTTGAATGTATCCTCTCCAAAATTCAGAAGTTGCCAATGTGCTAATATTAAGGAGTGGGGCCTCTCCAAGATGATTACGTCCTGAAATCTCTTTCCACATTAATAGGCTAAAGTCCTTTATAAAAGAGGTTTCACACAGTGTTCAGCTAGCTTGCTCTCTTGCCCTTCTGTGTGGTGCCATGTGAGGATGCTGCAAGAAGGCCCTTATCAGATGCCAGCAACTTGATCTTGGACTTTCCGAGCTCCAGAACTGCGAGAAATAAATTTCGGTTATGTAAACATTACCGAGTCTCCTGTATTTGTTATAGCAGCATAAATGGACTAAGATAGTGGGCAATTTGCCAAAGAAGAAATGCAGATGGCCCGTAAACACACTAAAGTGGGCAAAGAAAAGCAAGCTCAATGCAATTCCATGTTCACCTATGATAATAGCCAAAAAGGTAGCCAGAAAAGGTAATACTCTGTTTTGGTGAAGACACGGAGAAAGAGCTATTAAATAGTTTCGATGGCTGGAAAATTAATTGAGTCTTTACAGAAAAGAGTCTCCCAGTTATGTATCAGAAATCTTAAAATTGGCATCACCTGTGCAATAGCAGTTTTACTTCTAGACATTTACCATGAAAAAATATTAAGGAAATGTGCTAAGATTTAGTTACAAAGACAAAAGAACTATTTTGTTTATAATGGCCCTAAATTAGAAACAAATGAAATAGCTAGCCATTCTGAATTCATTAAATAAATCATGGTATGTCTGTATGATTTAATTTGAATTAGCCATTTATACAGGTGATTTATACAGCCACTAAAACATTGGGAACTACTATAGCAAATACATGGAATCAGCCTAGATCCGTCTATGGTGGACTGCATAAAGAAAATGTGGTACATATACATCATGGAATACTACACAGCCATGAAAAAAGAACAAAATCGTGCCCTTTGCTACAACATGGATGCAGCTGGAGGCCATTATCCTAAGAGAATTAATGTAGGAACAGAAAACCAAATACCATGTACTCTCACTTATAAGTGAAAGTTAAACATTGAGTACACATGGACATAAAGAGGGGAACAACAGACACTGAGGCTTACTTGAGATGAGAGGGTGGGAAGGGGCATGGGTTGAAAAACTACCAATTGTATACTATGCTCACTACCTGGGTGATGGGATCATTTGTTAAGCAAACTTCAGCATCATGAAATTTACCCATGTAACAAACCTGCTCATGTATCTCCTGGACCTAAAATAAAAGTTGAAAAAAATTGTGGGCTAGGCATTAGATGATGTCAAGGAGCTACTACAGTAATTCACCCTTATTTGCTGTGAGAGTTGAATGAGACAATCCAGGTCCCAGGCTTCCCACAGTGTCTGGCACAAGCCATGTACCTCCCCAGAATCTAGAATTTTGCAAAGTCATAGCAGGAGCTCAGTGAGGCACTTGGAGAACTAGAGGCCCTCTGCCAGCATGACCACTTTGGCTCTGAAAGGTTAGCTCCTTTCTTCCAACAGAGGCCTGAATCTCGATGAGGCAGAGCTAGTGAGGCTTGGGTAGGACCTAACACAAGAGGGGAGAACCCTTAGCTGCAGGAAGAGAGCCAGATGTGAGCACAGGAAGCTGCTTAATGGATAAGAGTGTATTTAACAGAGGAGAAGAAAAATGCTTCCTTCAAAATTTTGCCTGTGACAACAGAGGAATAAGCTTCCCCTGTTGCATGTAATATCTCAAAAGGCTGATCAGTAGTTGGACTGAGTTCAGAGCCTGCTCTGTAAGCCACTAGCTCCTCTCTGGAAATCCCTTCTCACTCTTGGTTTTCCTTCCTGAAAAATCATTTTCATTTAAATAGGACTTTACCGCTGAATGCAGAAAGTAGACTGATTTTAAAAATTAACTAAATAGGGGCTCTCTATCTTGTAGTTAACTCCTGGCTGAGAGCGTAGCCGTACTACACAGGTCCCTTCAGGCTCCTACAGGGAAATTTATCCTGCAGTTGTTTTCCAGCTCAAGTGAACATTCTGAGTCTCTGATTCCTTTCTTTCCAATCAGATCCTCAGGGGGCATGGCTTAATCAATGAAAAGAATTATCAGGTGAAATAGGAGGATCAATGAAAGGTAGAAAAAATATTCTTGGTCTGCTTCAAAGTAGACTTAATAAAACCCAAAATGCTTCAGATATGCAGGAAAAAAAGGACTCCCATTTGTTCTTCTTTTATTAAAACATTGAACCAATATCTACATGATTGGGTACTAGACAGACAGTTGTAGCTTCTAACATAGGCTTTAAAATAAGACTTGGTTCTTTTAGTTCTAGGTGGTGATGCTGTGTCTTCAGCATGAGATCACTATTTCTTTGGTGAATGAACTGCCAGTTGAACCCAGTTGCCAGTCATAGAAGCAATGCTGCACAACTTCCTGCTTTTAGCTATTTGCTCATTTAGGCACTTTTTCTAAAAAATAAGAGAGAAAGTTTAATTTTACAAATAATGTGGGAATGTGGAGTTCAAGTTTGTTATTCTGTTTCCAGTCCTCCACCCACATCCTCTGACATTTTAGCCACATCTTTAATCTGTAGGGATGAGGAGCAAGGACCCTGTGAATAACCTGTGAAAGGAAATTGGTACAGAATAACATGACCATCCAGACATACCCCTGTGCCTTGAACAATAGAACCAAGGGTAATGTGTTAGTCTGGTGGTTCCCAATCTTTTTGGCACCAGGGACTGGTTTTGTGGAAGATCGTTTTTCCATGGATGGGTTTGGCGTGGGGGATGATGGTTTTGAGATGAAACTGTGATCATCTGGCATTACATTCTCATAAGGAGTGTTCTAGATTCCTTGCATGTGCAGTTCACAGTAGGGTTTGTGCTCCCATGATTACCGAATGCTGCTGCTGATCTGACAGGAGATCGAGCTAAGGCAGTAATGCTCTCTCGCACTCCACTCACCTGCTGTGCAGCCCGATTCCTAACAGGCCACGGACTGGTACTGGTCCATGGCCCAGGCGTTGGGGAAAATTGTGTTGGTCTGTTTGAGTTGTTGTAGCAAAGTACCACAAACAGAAGTTTATTTCCTCATGGTTCTGAGGCTGGAAGGTGTCGGCAGGGATGATTTCTTCTGAGACCTCTGTCCTTAGAGTGTAAAAGCCACCTTTTCCTTGAAGGACTCACTCCAGCTTAGCCTTTCCTTTGTACATGTGTGTACCCTAATTTCCTCTTCTTACAAAGACATCAGTTATATTGCATTAGGGCCCACCCATATGACATCATTTTATCTTTATTACCTCTTGAAAGGACTGAAATGCAAATATAGTCTCATTCTGAGGTGCTAAGGTTAGGACTTAAATGTACGAATTTTGGAAGAACGCAAATCAGCCCATAATACTCCGTTATCTGACTCTCAAATTCATGGCCTTCTCATATGCAAAATGCATTCACCCCATCCCAATAGCCTCAAAAGTCTTACTGTAGTACAGAATTAATTCTAAGTCCAAAATCTCATCTAAGCATTATCTAAATCAGTTACGATAAAGCAAAAACAAATGATTCATCCTGAGGCAAAATTCCTCCCAGGTGTGAACCTATGAAACAAAACAAGTTATCTGCTTTCAAAATACAATGGTAGGACAGGCATAGGATAGACATTCCCATTCCACAAGGGAGAAATAGGAAAGAGAAATGGGACCCCAGGTTCCAAGCACATGTGAAACCTATCAGTAACCTCTTAGTAAACTAGGACACATTTTCTTCTTTAATATATTGAAGAATCTGTTTCAAGTTAACAACCAATATTTTATTAATATTGAGCCACAAGAGATTTTCTAATAAAAGTTAAGAATAAGAAAAAGCAACCACTACAATATATAACATTATTCTGAAATACTAATTTCATGCAACTCAACAAGGGTGACAATTGGGAAGACAAAATTATCACTATTCTAGATTATGTGAGTATTAAACTGCAATAACTAGGAAAAACAGAAAATTGACTGGAATGAGAAAATAGACATTTCAGCCAGTTATAAAAGAAATATTTTATTCATCAACAGTAACCAATTAGAAAATATAAAGAAAAAAGAGTCATTATCAATAGCTTTGTGAAATATAAAACACATGAAGTAAACTCAGAGTGTGTTAAACACTAAAAAACTTTACTATGGATATAAACAAAGACAAATAACTGGAAAGTAATCACATTTTTTAATAGGAAGATAACATTGTAAAGATATAAACTCTCCCCAAGTCAATCATTTAATAAAATTCTAAGAAAAATTTTCAGTTAGATTTTTGTAACTTAGAAAAATAACTCTAAAATTTCTTTGTATGAAAAATGGTAAAAGATAGCCAAGAAATATTTGTATTTGATTAACCTGAAATTTCAGCTCCTGAAAGGGATAGATTATTCAATATACTTTGATGTTATAATTAATGAATCATTTAGGGAAAAAGAATCTTTCTCAACTAGCCACGTAATTAATCCTAAATCAATTACACATGTAGATATAGAAGACATATAGTGAAAATCTGATAGATTTGGCTTCATACGGGTCAAAACCATCTATATATCCAAATATAATAGATAAAAGTTAAATGTACAAAAATATATTTGTAATATTTATGATTGATAAATTGTACCTTAATGTATCAGAAATACATTAGAAGAAGAAAATTACCTTTAGAAAAAATGAACAAAGGAGATGAACAGGGAATTCATAAACAATAAACACAAAAATTAAATACATTATTAAAAACCATTTATCTTAAAAATTATTATTTTGTCCATTAAATTGGTATATTTTAATCAATGAATAATGAGGATTAGAAAAATAGTTATTTGAACAATATTTCTGGAAGGCAATCTTAGACTTATACCCAAAGCACAATTCCTTAAAAATCAATAAACTGGACTTCATCAAAATTAAAAACTTCTGATCTGTTAAGGAGATGAAAATATTTGAAAGCCACATATTTGACAAAGGACTCATATCTAGAACATATGAAAAATGATCAAACCTCAAAGTTAAAAAAAATCCAATGAGAAAATGGGCAAAAGATAAAAGCAGACATTTTGGTGCGGAGAATATATGGATGGAAGTGAACTCGTGAAAAGAGTTTAACATCACTAGCCATTAGGAAAATGTAAAGTAAGACCGTGATGAAATATCATGACACAGCTATCAAAATGTCTAAAATGAAAAATAATATAACACCAAATGCTGGTGAGTATGCAGAGAAATTGAATCATTCATATACTGCTGGTGGAAATGTAAAATGGTACAGTCACTCTGGAAAATAGTGTGGCAGTGTAGTTATAAAAACTCAACATGCTCCTACTATAGGATCCAGCATTGTGCTCTTGGGCACTTATCCCATAGAAATGAATGTCATGTTGTAAACCTCAAATATACGCAATAAAATTTATTTTAAAATAATGTTCTCAGTGCTTTGGGAGGCCAGGGCAGGAGGATCACTTGAGGCCAGGGTTTAAGATCAGACTGGACAACATACTGAGATTTCATCTCTACAAAAAATAAAAACATTAGTAGTGCATGGTGGCATACACCTGTAGTCCTGTTTACTTAAGAAACTGAGGTGGGAGGATCACTTAAGCCTAGGAGTTTGAAGTTACAGTGAACTATGGTTGCACCACTGCACTCCAGCCTGGGTGACAGAGTGAGACCCTGTCTCTTTAAAAACAAACAAAACAAAGTTATTTGTAATAGCCAAAGCTAGAAACAAACAAAGTATCCTTCAACAGGTGTACAGTTAGATAGATTCTAATACATCTCTTCCTTGGAATACTGATCAGCAATAAAAAGGAATGAACTATTGCACATAATGACTTTGATGAATCTCAAAGGAATCATGCTGAGTGAAAAAAGCCAGTAACAAAAGAACACAAACTGTATGATTCCATTTATGTCACATTCTGAAAATGACAACATTATAGAGATGGAAACCAAATTAGTGATTGCCTAGGTTCGAGGATGGTTGGTGAAAGAGAAGTGGATGTAATGAACTAGAAAGGGGGACATGAGGGAATTGTATAGTGATAGAATCATTTTGTATCTTGATTGTGGTGATGCTTCCGTAAACACAAGTGTGATGAAATAATGTGACCTACTGATTTGAGTATTCTGACGCCCAGACTCATTGATCAGCTTAGTTGTTTCAAGTTCCTTTCATACTTAAGAAAATGCCATCCCAGACTTTGTTGGCAATGGCCTGTTGAAAAGACAACCTCCATACTTTACATATAACGTAAATTACAGAGCATTTATTATGTTTATAGCGAACACTGAATAAGATACAGATTGCAACTTTCAAGAAATAACCAATGTCAGGAAAGATCTGATCCTGAGTAAGTCAAACAATAACGGTGATTGAAAAAGTATGATTATTAAAACTGCTAACTGATTTGACTAAGCTCTTCATATACATGATTTTCTCTCTTGACAGCTATTCCTTGGGCAACAAGGGGAGAGGCAGTAACTCTCTTATAGAATAATTATCTAAGCTACAGAGGGAGTTGGATGTAGAAACTCTCTCTCTCTTTAATTAACAAGTAAAAATTGCATATAGGTAAGGTGTACAACTATGATGTTCTGATATATGTGTACATTGAAGAGTGGCTAAATCAAGCTATTTAACACACACATTACCTCACATACTTATCATTATTTTGTGGTGAGAACATTTAAAATGTACTCTTTTAGCATTTTCAAGTATACAGTATATTGTTATTAACTCTGTGATGGACAGTAGATCTCTTGAACTTCTCTTGAATTTATTCCTTCAGGTATTTTTTATCTAAAATTTTGTATGTTTTGACTAACATCCTCTCAAACCCCTCAACCCCCATTTCTGGTAACCACCATTTTACTCTCTGTTTCTATGAGTTTAACTACTGTAGATTCCACGTACAGAGGCTTCTTGACTTACGGTGGGGTTATGTCCTGATAAAACCATTATAAGTTGAAAGTATCATAAGCTGAAAATGCACGAAATACACCTAACCTACCAAACACCATAGCTTAGCCTTGCCTAACTTTTTTTTTTTTTTAGGTGGAGTCTGGCTCTGCTGCCCAGGCTGTGGCACGATCTTGGCTTACTGTAAGCTTCGCCTCCCAGGGTCACGTCATTCTCCTGCCTCAGCCTCCTGATAGCTGGGACTATAGGTGTCCGCCACCATGCCCAGCTAATTTTTTGTTTTTTAATAGAGACAGAGTTTCACCATGTTAGCCAGAATGGTCTCAATCTTCTGACCTCGCGATCCACCCGTCTCAGCCTCCCAAAGTGCTGGGATTACAGGTGTGAGCCACCGTGCCCGGCCAGCCTTGCCTAACTGAAACATGCTCAGAACACTTACATCAGCCTACATACACTGGGGCAAAATCATCTAACACAAAGCCTATTTTATAATGAGGTGCCAAATATCTAAATGTGATTCATTAAATACTGTACTAAAGTACAGTTTCTAGTGAATGTGTATTGCTTTTGCACCATTGTGAAATCAAAAAAATCCTAAGTCGAACCATTGTAAGTTGGGGGTTATCTGTGTGCGTGATATCACGAATTATTTGTCCTTCTGTTCCTGGCGTATTTCACTGAAATTCTTGATGTCAATAAAATCATCTATAAAATAATTCTATAAATAGGCAACCAAAATAATCTATAATATAGACAACCATAGATACCCTTCACTGCTATTTGTACACAATTTTTCAGCTTATGCTTTCTCAAATATTGCCTAACTTTATTGCTCTACCAGTTCTGCAGTGTCAATATTCTTATCCTTGCCTTACAGATGAAAAATAAATGGCTCCAAGATTGAGGCTTAGTATCACACAATTAGCAAGTTGAAAAGTCAGGCAGGGCTCAGAGCCAGGCTTTAAAATTCCATCCAATGTTTGATCCACTAGACCAATGAAAGAAATTAAAATAAGATGATTAACTTTGGTAATGCCGGACAGGCTATGTGGTTTGGGGAGACAATCGCTAGCCTGAAGAGGTACTAGATGTGATTCTATGCAATAGCTGGCTTTGTGACCTTGAACATGACATTCAACTCTCCAGCATCGTGGTTTCATCCTCTGCAAAAATGAGATGACTAACATCTCTAAGATGCTTTTTTTAATCTCTAAAATTGTTTACTTTCATAGGGAATATTGGCTTTCTATTTTGACAATTTTCTATTCCTAAAAGAGGATAGATGGTCAATTTCTGAAATACAAAAGTGCAATAACATTTAGGGCATATTTATCTGTCTATAGAAATCACTAACATGATTTTTACAAAATAGTAAAGAAGAAATGGCCATTTAAAAATATTTCTTATCAGGCAATAAATCAATAAAACTTGAGACCAAAATTGAAGGCAGGCTTAACACAATAAAATGCAGTCTCTTAGGTTTTGAGCCAAGAATATAAAGTTCAGGTGCCTATTTAAAGACCTGGCAAGCACAATAGCTCAAATCACCAATGTGGAGAACACCCTGTAACCAAATCCCTTCCTGCAAATCTGGGGGAAATTATATTTCCAATGACAATTGGCACATCCTTCAGCAACTAACTGCCTACTCATTCAGTAATCCTCCAGTTCTCTAGTTAAAATTCCTAATCTTTAGTCCTTAAGATGCAGGCAGGATGTGTTTCAGCAGGGAAATTAGAAAAAAAAAATGCAGAGGAGTTCCAATGAGACCTGATTCATGCCATTAGAAAAATGATTCAGCAGGAGGTAAAACTAAATTATAAGAACCCTGAGGTTAGCAAGTTCTCACAGGCTCAGTGCATCAGAGTGCTATCATCTCATTAGGTAGCAAATCATGCCAATAAATTAATTAGCATTTTTGTGCTTACTAATACTAAAAGAACCTCAAGAAGTTCCCTTCAGTGTCTTCAGAAATCTAAATCTTATAACGGTTTAGATTCACCTTCATTCCAAGTATTATACCAAATAGAGTTTAAGCCACAGCTAATCCTGGTCACTCATAAAGTGGAGCATAGGGGTGAACTATCATCTGTGCTTGGATGATGACTGTGCACACTGCAGGAGAGCCAAAGGTGACTGCGATTCGTAAGTAGTAGAGACTAGAAGACATTTAGAAGTTGCCCAACTCGATACTTCCATTCAACAGGCTAATCTCAGGGCCAGGTAAGTGAAGGTCCTTGCCCTTTGCCCAGAAGATTTATGCTGTCTTCTCCCTCCATGATCCGCATTCTCCCAGTTAAACTGACTCTGAGTATACCACAAAAGACATAGTATTTTCTCTTTTTGGTTTTTTTGGAGGAGTAGTTTTTGTTCATTATGAACAAAAAAACATATCAGAGAGTTCATCTCTATAGAAGCCAGAAGAAGAGCATCACTGTGAAGTACAAATAATGCCATATATAACTCATGCCTTCAGCATTACTTAGAGGGTATTATCAATTTCTAATTACCTGTAAACAGAGAAATAGGCACCAAATTTCAAAAGAGCTTGAGCTCCAGCTGCTACTTCAAGCAGAGAAAGATCAGGGGACAGAGAATTAAGAGACTCTGACAAGAGGGGCATGGAAGAGAGAGATAAACTAGACAAAACCTCCCTCCCCATCACTGCAAGAAAGAAAAATAATATTAATGCAGTCAAATTGTGACTAATTTAAGAATATACATAGATAGATAAATAGATGCATGAGCATTGTTGAATATTTGTTTTTTGTTTGTTTGTTTATTTTTTGTTCTCATTCTGTCATTCAGCCTGTAGTGCAATGGCGCTATCTCGGCTCACTGCAAGCTTTGCCTCCCAGCTTCAAGTGGTTCTCCTGCCTCAGCCTCCTGAGTAGCTGGGACTACTGGGATGCACCACTACACACAGTTAATGTTTCTATTTTTAGTAGAGACGGGGTTTCACCATGTTGGCCAGGCTTGTCTCAAACTCCTGACCTCATGATCCACCCGCTTCAGCTTCCCAAAGTGCTGGGATTATAGGCATGAGCAACCATGCCTGGCCACATCGTTGAATACTTGGACATGCTTTACAGAAAGGATCCACCAGTGTTTACGCCTGGAGAAGACACCTTTCCTTTTGCTGAAATGATTATTCAATATAAAACAGAGGCAGGGAAGAGCATTTGGCATAAACATACCAGGGCTTGAACTTGGTGTGTGCCTTTCTCAACTGTGTGCCCTTGAACAGTTTCAGAGTTGGTTTAGGGATTAAATAAGCTGACATTCAAAATACCTACATAAGTGCCTGGCAACCTGGCAGGCAGTTAACTCTTTCCCACAAAACAAGTATCTTATTTGCATTTGGGAAAGACTGCAGAGTCAGCATGAACTCCTTCCAAGTTCTCCCTGCCAGTGCTTCAGGACAAGTGGCATGGAACAATTAGGGGAATCTGCATGGGGGCTGGATCCTAGGCAAAAGGGACATCCACTTTTAAGGCATTGTTTCTGGATTTGATGTCAATTGAACCTGATGAAAGGAAACAGCTGATAACTACTTCATAGATCCTCATATTGAGAAAATGGCTAGATGCAGCCAAAAATAAAGGCAGATCCCAGTAGAAGCCCTTTCACAGCTGCTAACATGCAGGAACAAGAAATGGAGGCATGACTGGGCCTTAGGAGAAAAGGAATCAGAGCACTGGGAACTCACTTTTCTAACACAGGTCAAAAGACTTGTGCCGGGTGGGTGCTGTTGATCTTAGAAGGATAGCAGTCAACTAAATCTAAATCACTCCACACATCATCCCCCAAACACTTAAGCTCACCATGAAGTGCAAATAATGCCATATATAACTCATGCCTTCAGCATTACTTAGACGGTATTATCAATTTCTAAGTACCTGTAAACAGAGAAATAGACACCAAATTTCAGAAGAGCTTGAGCTCCAGCTGCTACTTCAAGCAGAGAAAGATCAGGGGACAGAGAATTAAGAGACTCTGACAAGAGGGGCATGGAAGAGAGAGATAAACTAGACAAAACCTCCCTCCCCATCACCGCAAGAAAGAAAAATAATACTAAGTGCTAAAATACCCAGCACAGGCTGGAGGTTTGGTATTTCACAGCATCAGCCACAAGGAAGTAGCTTGAAAGTGAGTGGGACTGGTAGTAGCAGCATCATAGAAGCATGCTCCCAGGGGAGAAGGAGATAGAGACAATGTGGTCCCCTTAAAGGATGCAGCAATGAAGGCAAAGAAAGAAGCAACAGAGGAAATTAAAGATCCTGCAGAAATGAAAGAGAACTATATGGCAAGGCATGCCAACCTTGCACTTTTCTTCCCCAACATCATCCATGGAATAAAATGCATTTTACTGCACAGGCTATAAAATGCCTAGGAATAGAAAAAAAAAAA
>NW_012119598.1:32476-51631 GCF_000951035.1 Colobus angolensis palliatus
AAAAAAAAAAACCAACTGTACGCAATGTTCCTGAAAAAGAAAATAGAAAATAAAAATTCCCCCACAAAACATCAGTCAAGAAGCAGAAGAGAGCACTAACATGATACTTCAAACTGAATTAAATATCTCCAAATGAGCATCTTAGAAATACTTTTTAAATTCTTATAATTTGAAATTCAAAAACTAAGATTACAAATGCAAAAAACACAGAAAGAAATGGAGCAAAAGCTAATCAAGATCAAGACAAAAATAAAAGGAAAGGCAAAAAAAAAAAATCAACTCAGAAATGAAGAATGAATTAAAAGTCTCCAATGGAATAGAGTAAAATATAATAATAAAGAATAATGAAGAAAGGCTGGTAAACAAGTAAGATTAAAAATTAATAAAGAGGTAAAAGGGGGTAGACAGAAAGTAGTTGAAAATCAGAATAAAAAGAATATTCAATATATATGTAATTCGAGTCCTTGAAGAAGAAATATGAAGCAATGAAACAGAACTAATATTTGAAACTATAATTCAAGAAAATGTTTTAGAAATAGAGAAAAGTTAAATCTACATATTGAATGGGTACACGATATACCTCAGAAAAATTATTCTGCATGATCAACTCTGAGACATAGCCTAGAAAAACAATTAGATCTTAAAGGCATTAAAAAAAATTACTTGGCCTCCAGACAAAAGAACAAGCAAGCAATAAGAAGAAAATGAGGCTGGCATGTGACTTCTTAAGAGAAATGCACAAAGCACAGAAACAGCAGAGCAGTATTTTCAATATACACAAAGACAGAGAGAGGGAAGGAAGGAAGGAAGGAAAGAAGGGTGGGAGGGAGGGAGGGGGGAAGGAGAGAGAAAGAGAAAGAGAGAAAGAAAGAAGCCAAGGATTGTATTTTATCAGAAATATGTGCAATTAACTTTGCTATTGAAACACTTCTACTAACCACTATAGTTCTATGAATCCAGGCATCATACCCACTATTCCAGTATGATCAACTCATACATCTTCTGTGAAAAAATGTTCTACCCCTGAAGTTAGCTCTATGTATATGACGTATCTCAATGCCCATCCTAATGTCTAGTATTCTACCACAAAAATAAGAAATGTGTCTGACAAAAGAGTGTATTATAGAAGTTTGAATGTGTCCTCCAAAAAGCAAGTGTAGGAAACTTAATTCCCAGTACAACAGCATTGGGAAGTGGAACCTATTGAGTGGCTATTACGCTATGAGGGTTCTGCCCTCATGAATGAATTAATGCCATTGTCATGGGATTGGGTTCTGTATAACAGTACAAGCTCAGCCCCCCTTTTTTCTCTCTCTCACTCACCTTCTCTTTCCCTTCTACTTTCCACTATCAAATGACATAGCAAGAAGACCCTTTCCAGATGCCAGCCCTCAGTCTTGGACTTCTCAGCCTCCAGAACCATAAGCCAATGAATTTTTGTTTATTACAAATGAACTAGTCTCAGGTATTCTGTTACAGCAGCACAAAACAGATTAAAACAGCTTGTTAGAAGAAAAACTTCAGACCCATTAAATTTAGTAGAGTTTATCTGAGCAAAGAACAATTCATTAATCAGGTAGCACTTAGCACCAGAAGGGGCACAGAAAGCTCATGCCAGTGGTGTGAATGGTAAACCTTTGTAAGCTGAACATGAAAGCAGATAAATCACGTAATTGGCTACAGCTAGGCATTTGCCTTATTTAGATGTGGTCTAATCAATTGGCAGCCTGTGACTGGTGGAAGCGTGGCTGTTTGTCATTGCCTGAAACCTGGTTATTTGTTGCAAAAAATATACTCTGTGTTAGGTTTGGGTTTCTTTGCTAAGTTAGATTGTGGTTTGTTGTGTAGAAACTCAAAGTCTAGAAATAGCCTCGGGCTGATGATCTCCTGCTTATTTACTTTAACAAGCTAAGTGATCTTGAAGTATCAATGCTACGGAAATAGTTTTAACCTGCAGGTCCTTAGGGAATACTTTCTTTTTTTTATGATTATTATTATACTTTAAGTTCTAGGGTACATGTGCACAATGTACAGGTTTGTTACATATGTATACATGTGCCATGTTGGTGTTAGGAGATAGACCTAATGTAAAGGGAATACTTTCTACTCACATACCCTTATGGTGAAATCTTCTAGAGAGGAAGCTCCATTCTACCAGAATGTAGAATGATAGAGAAATCTTTGGCAAAGGATGAAAATGAAGATGTAATATGTTTATTTGTATATCTAAATCTAAAAGTGAGGTCACTATGGGTGAGGACATGAATGGAAGAATAATATGCAAACATTGCATGTTCTGAGAAAGTATGTGACTAAAACAAATGTCAGGAAAAGGAATTTTTAAAAATAAAATAAGATAATTAATGGATGTATAGGTAATAAATGAGAGTTAAGGAATACCATTTAAAACTGGTGTGAAAGGCAGAATAATGACTTCCTGAAGATGATGGAAGGAAACTATATGTCAAGCAATATGGGCAGCACCTGGAAGCTGGAATGGCCCTCAGCTGCAACTTGCAAGGAAAAAGCAGCCTTCATTCTACAACCACAAGGAATGAATTCTGCCAGAAATCTGCGTGAGCAAGGAAACAGATTCTCCCCTGGAGCCTCCAGAAAGGGTTCCATCCCTAATGAGGCTGTGATCTTAGCCTGTAAGATAATAAATTTGTTTCATTTTAAGTTACTAAGATTGTTGTCCTTTGTTATGACAGCAATGGAAAACTAATAGAACTGACACACCAGAAAATAAACAAGAGAAAATTGTAAAAAGATACCAGTACGAAGGTAACCACTTGAATTTAATTAAAAAGCTTCCTAACTACCAATGTAAATTCTAAAGAGGAGCAAAGAAGATACAACACATAAACAAACATAGTAAATATAACATAGTACATACAGGAATTATAACCTAAACTGAAATATATAACCCCAAACTGTAACTTAAGATAATAAGAAAGAGTTGAGCTCACATACATCAGTCATTTAAATAAGATTTCCAGGTTCAGGGATCATCATGGCAGACAGGAGTCAGGACTAGATTGCAGCTACAGACAGAGCAGTGTGTGGAGGCTCGCACTGTGAATTTAAGCTCAAGATCGACTGCAAGAACAAACCAGCAATCCCAAGAGGACCCTCAGATCCTCTGAAGGAAGTGGACTGCTCCCGCACGACCCAGGAGACATCCCAAATACTGTGAGTGTCCCAACTGCGGAAGTGGAAAAGGATACCCTACTCTCCCGAACACACACACCCACTGGAAAAACTGAAGGTCTGTTTGTGGGAGAAGTTGCTGACCTTACCTGGAGCTGACTCAATTTGGAGAGCTGAGCAAAATATAAAGTTTGAGGAAGCAGCAGGAAGGCACTGGGAGCTTACTGGGTCCCCAAACAGTCCATTCCTGCCTAGCACCACAGGAATCCATAGGGAGGGCAGCTGGAGGAGCAGGGGGTAAAACTCCACAGGGAGAAGGAAATCTCTAGATGAACTTTGTAACAATTCAAACTGGGCGAGAAGCCTCCTGGCCAGAACTCAGGGGAGGGCACAAATCTGGTGTGTAGACGCCACAGCCAGGGGAAGAACCGAGCCCTTTTCTTTCACAACTGGGGGGTGGGTAGCCTGGGGCAAGATTTCAAGCCCATCTTGCCCACCTCTTGGAACAGACTTGGGGCTGTTGGTGGGGGCACAGTGGGAGTGAGAGTGGCCCTTTGGTTTGTTGGCGAGCCGGGTGAGGTCTGTGACTGCTGGCTTTCCCTGACTTCCCTGACAACCTGCATGACTCAGCAGAAGCAGCCATAATACTCCCAGGTACATGACTCCAGTGACCTGGAATCCCACCCCCATCCCCCACAGCAGCTACAGCAAGACCCACCCAAGGAGTGTCTGAGCTCAGACATGCCTAGCTCAAGATTCTGCCCCCACCTGATGGTCCTTCCCTACCCACCCTGGTAGCTGACAACAAAGGGCATATAATCTTTGGAGTTCTAGAGCCCCACCCACCACCAGCCCCTCTCCATATGACCACAGCTGATGCTCTCTGGAAAGCACAACCTCCCAGCAGGAGGCCAACATGCACAAAAATAGAGCATTAACCACCAAAACTGAGAACCTTCACGGAGTCCATTGCACCACCCTTGCCACCTCCACCGGAACAGGTGCTAGTACCCATGACTGAGAGACCCATAGATGGTTCACATCTATGTGATGTGCCCAGGACTCTGTGCAGACCCCCCAGGACCAGCCCAGAGTAGGGTAGACTCACTGGGTTGCTAGATCCAGAAGAGAGACAATAATCACAGTAGTTCAGCTCACAGGAAGTCACATCCATAGAAAAGGGGGAGAGTACTACGTCAAGGGAACACTCCGTGGGACAAAAGAATCTGAACAACAGCCTTCAGCCCTAGACTTTTCCTCTGACAGAGCCTACCCAAATGAGAAGAAACTAGAACACCAATCCTGGCAATATGACAAAACAAGGCTCTTTAACACCACCCAAAAATCACACTAGTTCACCAGCAATGGATTCAAATCAAGAAGGAATCCCTGACTTACCTGAAAAAGAATTCAGGAGGTTAGTTATTAAGCTAATCAGGGAGGCACCAGAGAAAGGCGAAGCCCAGTGCAAGGAAATCCAAAAAAAAATACAATAAATGAAGGAAGAAATATTCAAGGAAGTAGATAGCTTAAAGAAAAAACAACCAAAAATTCAGGAAACTTTGGGCACACTTTTAGAAATGTGAAATGCTCTGGAAAGTCTCAGCAATAGAATTGAACAAGTAGAAGAAAGAAATTCAGAACTTGAAGACAAGGTCTTTGAATTAACTCAATCCAACAAAGAAAATAGAATAAGAAAATATGAACAAAGCCTCCAAGAAATCTGGGATTATGTTAAATGACCAAACCTAAGAATAGTTGGCATTCCTGAGGAAGAAGATAATTCTAAAAGCTTGGAAAACATATTTGGGGAAATAATTGAGGAAAAGTTCCCCAGCCTTGCTACAGACCTAGACATCCAAATACAAGAAGCCCAAAGAACACCTGGGAAATTCATCATAAAAAGATCATTGCCTAGACACATTGTCATCAGGATATCCAAAGTTAAGATGAAGGAAAGAAACTTAAGAGCTGTGAGACAGAAGCATCAGGTAAACTATAAAGGAAAAGCTATCAGATTAACACCAGGTTTCTCAGCAGAAACCCTACAAGCTAGAAGGAACTGGGGCCCTATTTTCAGCTTCCTTAAACAAAACAATTATTAGCCAAGAATTTGGTATTCAGTGAAACTGAGTATCATATATAAAGGAAAGATACAGTCTTTTTCAGACAAACAAATGCTGAGAGAATTCACCATTACCAAGCCACCACTATAAGAACTGCTAAAAGGAGCTCTGAATCTTAAAACAAATCCTGTGAATACATCAGAATAGAACCTCTTTAAAGCATAAATCCCACAGGACCTATAAAACAAAAATATAAGTTAAAAACAAAAAACAAGCAAGCAAACAAAAAAACCAAAGTACACAGGCAACAGAGCGTGATGAATGCAACAGTACCTCACATTTCAATGCTAACATTACATGTAAATGGCCTAAATGCTCCACTTAAAAGATACAGAACCACAGGCTGGGCATGGTGGCTCATCCCTGTAATCCCAGCACTTTGGAAGGCTGAGGTGGGTGGATCACCTGAAGTCAGGAGTTTGAGACCAGCCTGACCAACATGGTGAAACCCATCTCTACTAAAAATATAAAAATTAGCCAGGCATGGTGGTGGGCCCCTGTAATCCCAACTACTCAGGAGGCTGAGGCAGGGGAATTACTTGATTCCTGGAGGTTGCAGTGAGCCGAGATCATGCCATTGCACTCCAGTCTGGGCGACAGAGCCAGACTCCATCTCCAAAAAAAAAAAAAAAAAAAAAGGATACAGAACCACAGAATGGATAAGAACTCATCAACCAACTATCTGCTGCCTTCAGGAGACTCACCTAACACATAAGGACTCACATAAACTTAAAGTAAAGGGGTGGGAAAAGGCATTTCATGCAAATGGACACCAAAAGCAAACAGGGGTAGTTATTTTTATATCAGACAAAACAAACTTTAAAGCAATAGCAGTTAAAAGAGACAAAGAGGGACATTACATAATGATGCTATTCCACAAGATAGAGAAAGAAGGAACCTTCCCTAATTCAGTCTATGAAGCCAGCATCACCCTAATACCAAAACCAGGGAAGGACATAATCAAAAAAGAAAACTACAGACCAATATCCTTGATGAACATAGATGCTAAAATCCTTAACAAAATACTAGCTAACCAAATTCAACATATCAAAAAAATAATCCACCATGATCAAGTGGGTTTCATACCAGGGATGCAGGGATGGTTTAACATATGCAAGTCAATAAATGTGAAACACAATATAAACAGATTTAAAAACAAAAATCATATGATAATCTCAATAGATGCAAAAAAAGCATTAAACAAAATTCAGCCTCCCTTTATGATTTAAACTCTCAGCAAAATTGGCATACAAAATTGACATTACCATAGTGTAATAAAAACCACCTATGACAAACCAACAGCCAACATAATACTGAAAGGAGAAAAGTTAAAAGTATTCCCTCTGAGACCTGGAACAAGACAAGGATGCCCACTTTCACCACTCCTCTTCAACATAGTACTGGAAGTCCTAGCCAGAGCAATCAGACAAGAGAAAGAAATAAAGGGTATCCAAATTGGTAAGAGGAAGTCAAACTGTCACTGTCTGCTGATGATATGATCATTTACCTTGAAAACCTTAAAGTGTCCTCCAGAAAGCTCATAGAACTGATAAAAGAATTTAGCAAAGTTTCTGGATACAAGAGTAATGTACACAAAGCAGTAGCTCCTCTCTACACCAACAGCAACCAAGCAGAGACTCAAATCAAGAACTCAATCACTTTTACAATAGCTGCAAAAAAAAAAAAAAAATTACCTAATGAAGGAGTTGAAAGACCTCTACAAGGAAGACAACAAAACACTGCTGAAAGAAATCACAGATGACACAAATAAATGGAAACACATCCCATGCTCATGGGTGGGTAAAATTAATGTTGTGAAAATGACTATACTTCTAAAAGCAATCTACAAATTCAATGCAATCCCCATCAAAACACCACCATCATTCTTCACAGAATTAGAAAAAACAACTCTAAAATTCATGTGAAACCAAAAAAGAGCCCACCTAGCCAAAGCAAGACTAAGCAAAAATAATAAATCTAGAGGCATCACACTACCTGATTTCAAACTAGACTAAGAGGCCATAGTCACCAAAACAGCATGGTACTGGTATAAAAATAGGCACATAGACCAATGGAACAGAATAGAGAAACCAGAAATAAACCTGAATAGCCAACTGATCTTTGACAAAGAAAACAAAAACATAAAGTGGGGGAAAGGATGCCCTTTTCAACAAATGGTGCTGGGATAATTGGGTAGCCACATGTAGGAGGATGAAACTAGATCCTCAACTCTCACCTTATACAAAAAGCAATTCAAGATGAGATTAAGGAATTAAACTTAAGACCTGAAACTATAAAAATTCTAGAAGATAACATTGGAAAAACCCTTCTAGACATTGGCTTAGGCACGGATTTCATGACCCAAAAGCAAATGCAATAAAAACAAAGATAAATAGCTGGTACCTAATTAAACTAAAGAGCTTTTGCACAGCAAAAGGAACAGTCAGCAGAGTAAACAGAGAACAGAGAAAATCTTCACAATGTGTACATCTGACAAAGGACTAATATCTAGAATCTACAATGAACTCAAGTCAGTAAAAAAAAAAATCCCATCAAAAAGTGGGCTAAGGGCAAGAATAGACGATTCTCAAAAGAAGATGAAATGCTAACAAACATGAAAAAATGCTCAACATCACTAATGATCAGGCAAATGCAAATCAAAACCACAATATGATACCATCTTACTCCTGCAAGAATGGCCATAATCAAAAAATCAAAAATCAGTAGATGTTGGCATGGATCTGGTTAACAGGGAACACTTCTACACTGCTGATGGGAATGTAAACTAGTACAGCCACTATGGAAAACACTGTGGAGATTCCTTAAAGAACCAAAAGTAGAACTACCATTAGATACAGCAATCCCACTACCGGATATCTATCCAGAGGAAAAGACATCATTATTCAAAATAGATACTTGCACATTCATGTTTAAAGAAGCACAACGCAAAATTGCAAAATCGTTAAACCAACCCAAATGTCCATCAATCAACGAGTGGATAAAGAAACTGTGGTATATATAATATGATGGAATACTACTCAGCCATAAAAAGGAATGAATTAACAGCATTTTCAGTGACCTGGATGAGAATGGAGACTATATTATTCTAAGTGAAGTAACTCGGGAATGGAAAACCAAACATTGTATGTTCTCACTGATATGTGGGAGCTAAGCTATGAGGATACAAAGGCATAAGAATGATACAACGGACTTTGGGGACTTGGGGTGGGAAGAGTGGTAGTGGGGCAAGGGATAAAAGTCTATAAATATGGTGCAGTGTATACTGCTCGGGTGGCAGGTGCACCGAAATCTCACAAATCACCACTAAAAACTTACTCATGTAACCAAATACCACCTATATTTCAATAACTTATGGAAAATTTTTAAAAAAAAGAAAAAAGAGATTCTCGACTGGTTTATCAAGCAAAACCCAATACCACGGTACGTACGAGAGATATACTCAAAGCAGACTAAGTTGAAAAGCCTAAAATTAAAAGGATGGGCAAAGATGTACAGTCATGTGTTGCTCAACAATGGTGATATGTTCTAAGAAATTATGCAATTTTGCCATTGTGTGAAACCACAGAGTGTACTTACTCAAACCTAGACTGTGTCAAATGCATTTGCTGCATCTACTATGATGATTGTATAGTTGTGTGTGTGTGTGTGTATGTGTGTGTGCATGTATGCACATGCATGTACATGCATACATGGTAAATTACATTAATTGGTTTCTAAGTGTTAAACCATCCTGGAATAAAACCTACTCAGCCAGGATATATTACCTTTTCTGTATATGTTGAATACAATTTGCCATAATTTTGTTTTAAATTTTGCGCTAGGTTTCACATCAAATATTGATCTGTGGTTTTCTTTTATTATAATGCCTTTGGTTTTCATATGAGGGCATGAGGGCAATATTGGCCTCACAGAATGGCTTGGGAAGCAATTCCTCCTCTTCAATTTTCTGGAGGAATTTGGGTAGGTTTGGTATTATATCCCCCTTAAATGTTGGGATGAAGTTGCCATTGAAGCCATCGGGACCAGGACTTTTATTTGTAGATAGGTGTTTAAGTACAAAGTCAATTTTTAAAATAAATGTTGGGCTATTCAGATTATATCTACATCTGTCTAGCTATATCTGTCTACCTACTTACCTACTTACCTACCTAGTTAGCTAGCTATCAACACACACACACACACACACCCATTTTCTAAAGATGTAATCCATATATCATGTAATTCGCCTCTTTAATGTACACAAGTTCATTGTTTAAAATTTATTCACAAAGTCGTGCAGCTATCATCACAACCCATTTCAGAACATTTTCTTGCTTCAGAAAGAAACCTCATACTCATTACCACTCAGTCCCCAGTTACCTCCACCTGCTCAACCCTAAACAACCACTAATTTGCTTTCTCTATATAGATTTGCCTATTTAGGACATTTCATGTAAATGGAGTCATACAATGTGTGGTCTTTTGTAAAGAGATTATTTCACGTAGCATAACACTTTCAGATTGCATTCATGGTGTAGCAGTGTTATGGACTGAACATTTGTGTCCACCCTTAAATTCATATGTTGAAACTGTACACCTTAATGTGATGGTATTAGAGGCTGGGTCTTTGAGAGGTAATTATTAATATGATTAGATGAGGGTGGAACTCACATGAATGGAATTAGTGCCCTTATAAAAATTATAAGAAAGTCTGCCTTCTCTTTTTCTTCCCACCATGTGAGGATACAAGGGGAGGACAGCCATTTGCAGCCCAGGAAGAGGGCCCTCACCAGACACCAATCTGTTGGGCACCGTAATCTTGGATTTCCCAGCCTCTGAACTATGAGAAATAAATGTTTATTGTTTAAGCCGTTCAGTCTATGAAATTTTTTTTTTTTTTTTTTTTTTGAGGCAGAGTCTTGCTCTGTGGCCCAGGCTGGAGTGCAGTGGCGCGATCTCGGCTCACTGCAAGCTCCACCTCCCGGGTTTATTTCCGCCGTTCTCCTCCCCGAGTAGCTGAGACTACGGGCGCCCACCACCATGCCCAGCTAATTTTTTGTATTTGTAGTAGAGACAGGGTTTCATCGTGTTAGCCAGGATGCTCTGGATCTCCTGACCTCGTGATCTGCCTGCCTCGGCCTCCCAAAGTGCTGGGATTACAGACGTGAGCCACCGTGCCTCGCCCAGCCTATGTAATTTTTTATAGTAGCCCAAATTTACTAAGATAAACAGTTACCAGTATTTCCTTCTTTTTATTCCTGAAAAATATTTTATGAATATACCACATTTTATTTATCTGTTCATTAACTAATGGACATTTGGATTGTAGCCTATTTGTCACTATTATAAATGTTGCTATGGGCATTCAGATACAACTTTTTGTGTAGACATGTATTTTCATTTCTCTTGAGTATATATCTAGGCATAGAATTCCTGGGTCATATCTCGCCAACAGTGTAAAAAGTTCTGATTTGTCTACATCCTCACCAACACTTGTTGTGTCTTTTTTAGTATAGCCATGTTCTTGGGTGCAAAGTGATATATCATTGTAGTTTTGTTTTGCATTTCTCTAATGTCTAATGATGTTGAGCATCTTTTTATGTGCTTTTTAACTACTTGCATATTTTTTTAAATATTAATTCACATCCTTTTCCTGTTTGTACATTGGTTTATTTCATTAAAAAAAAAATTTTGAGTTGTAAAACATATTCACATATTCCATATATAAATCATTTGTCAGGTATATGGTTTGCAGACATTTTTCCCCAATCTGTGGGTGGCCTTTTTACTCTTTGACAGTTTCTTTTGATGTACAAAAGGTTTTAATTTATATAAAGTTCAATTTATCTATTATTTCTCTTGTTGCTTGTGGTTTTGGTGTCATATCTAAGAATCTATTGCCTAATATGAGATTGTGAATACTTATCCCTGTGTTTGCTCCTAAGAATTTTATAGTTTTAGCTCTTACATTTAGATCTTTAATGCATTTTGAATTAATTTTGGTATATGATATAAGAAAGGGGTCCTACTTCATTCTCCTGCATTTGGTTATTCATTCAGTTGCCCTAGCATCATTTGATGAAAAGACTATTCCTTCCCCCATTGAAGTCTTGGCACTCTTGTCAAAAGCCAGTTGACCATAGACACATACTTTTTGTACTGGACTCTCGATTATAGTTCATTGATCTATGTGTCTATCCTGATGTCAGTATAATACTATTTTGAGAGTACGGCTTAGAAAATTTTGAAATCAGTAAGTGTGTGTCCTCCTACTTTACTGTTCATTTTCAAGATTGTTTTGACTATCCTGGTTCCCTGCAATTCCATATAAATATTAGAATCAGCTACTCAGCTTTTATGAACAAGTCAGCAGGGATTCTCATGAGAGTTTATTAAATCTGTGGATCAGTTGGATCACTTTGATGAATATAGCCATTTTAAGAATATTTGTCTTCTAATGCATGCACATGGACTGTTTTATCATTTACTTAAGACTTTTAAAAATTTCTTTCAACAATGTTTTGTAATTTTCAGAGTAAAAGTTTTATACTTCTTTGATAAATTTATACATACATATTTTATTCTTTTAATGCTATTGCATATGAAATTGCTTTTAAATTTTAATTTTGGATTGTCCATTGCAAGTGTATGAAAATACAGTAATTTTTCTTCTTTTTTTTGATGCATACATAATAGATGTACATATTTTCAAGGTACATGTGATAACTTGACACATTTACACAGTCAAATCAGGGTAATTGGAATATCCATCATACAATTTAATTTTGTATATTAATATATTTTGCAATATTCTTGAAGTAGTTGACTAGTTCTGATCATTTTTAAGTAGATTTCTTAGGACTTTCTATATAAAAGATTATGTCATCAGTGAATACAGATAGTTTTACTTCTTCTTTTCCAATTCCAATACCTATAGGTTCTTTTTCTTGCCTAATTGTCCTGGCCAAAACCTCCAGTACAATGTTAAACAGAAATGGTAAGACCAAACATTCTTGTATTGTTACCAATCCTAGGGTAACATTTCTAGTCTTTCTCCATTAATTCTAAGGTTACCTGTGGCTTTTTTATAGATACCATTTTGCAAGTTGAGGAAGTTCCCATGTGTTCCTAATTTGTTGACTGTTTTTATCCTGAAAGAGTGTTGGATTTTATTAAACATTTTTTCTGCATCTATTAAAATTATCATGTGGTTTTTGTTTTTTATTCTATTGTAATTCATTTTCAGATATTAAACCAACGTTGCATCACTGGGATAAAACCATCTTGCTCACAGTGTATAATTTTTTTTATGTTGCTGGATTCAGTTTGCTAGTATTTTGTTGAGGAGTTTGCATTCATATTCATAAGAGATGTTGGTTTGCAGTTCTGTTTTCTTGTAATATTTTGGTTTTAGTATGGGATAATGCTAACTTCTAAAATAAGCTGAAAAGTAGTCCTTTCCTGTCTATTTTTTTGGAAGGCTTTGTGAAGAATTAGTGTTAATTGTTTTTTAAAGGTTTGCTAGAATTCATTGGCAAAACCATCTAGGCCTGGGCTTTTCCTTGTGGGTAGGTTTGTGATTATTAATTCAATTTCTTCACTTGTTATAACTTGTTATAGATTTATTCAAGTTTTCTGTTCCTTTTTGAGTCATTTTCTATAGTTTGTGTCTTTCTAAGAATTTGTACATTTTATCTAATTACTTAAATTTTTGGCATACAATTGTTTGTATTATTCCATTATAATACTTTTTTTATTTCTATTAGATCTGTAGTGATGTCTTCTGTTTCATCCCTGATTCTAGTAATTTGACTCTTCTTTTCCTTTGATTAATCTAGCTAAAGATTTTTCAATTTTTTGATCATTTAAAATATACAAAATGATTTTAAAAATCATTATTATTTTCTGTATTGAAAATCATTTATTTTCTGTATTGCTTTCCTATTCTATATTTTACCAATTTTCACTGTAACCACTATTATTTTATTTGTTCTGCTTACTTTAAATTTGGTTTGCTGTGATTTTTTTCCAGTGTCTTTAAGTGGAAGATTAGGTGGTTAATATGAGTTCTTTCTTCTTTTTTAATATAGACACTTACAACAATAATTAACCTCTAAGCACTGATTTTTTCTAGCTGCATCTCGTATATTGTGGTATGTTGTGTCTTCAAATTCATTCATCTCAAGTGATTTTCTAATTCCTCTTTTTTGATAATTCTTTTTTGATCCACTTGTTATGTACGAATGTGTTGTTTCCCTAATTTCTTTCCACTATTGATTTCTATTTTCATTCAATTGTGGTTGGAGAACATATTTTGTATTACTCCCATTTCTTTATACTTATTGAAGCTTGTTTTATGCCTTACCATTTTATTTATTGGATAATGCTCCATGTGTGCTTGATAAGAATCTATACACTGATGTCATTGGGGATGGAGTGTTTCATACATGTCTATTAGGTCTTGTGGTTTGTAGCATTGTTCAGGTCTTTTATTTCCTTGTTGCTTTTCTGTCTGCTTGTTCTATCTATTGTTGAAAGTAACATGCTAAAGTCTCCGACTATGTTGTGAAAATTGTCTATTTCTCTCTTAATTTTCTGGTGTTGAGAGTTCTGTTGTTAGGTGCATATATATATATATGTATATTATATATATATAATTATCTTTTCCTAATGTATTGATCCTTTATCACTAAAAATGTTTCCCTTTAAAATATTTTTAAGTTCATTTTGAAAATATGTTTTCTCTAATATTAGTATAGCCATTTCAGCTTTCTTTTGGTTGCTGTTTGCATGCTATATATTTTTTTCTTACCTTTGCCTCCAATCTATTTGAATCTTTGAATCCAAAGTTTATCTCCTAGAAATGGCGTATAATTAAATCTAAATTTCCATTCTAGTTTGACATTCTCTGCCTTGTTTGAATTATTTAATTCATTAACACTTAATGCTATCGTTGATAAAATTGGGTTTATTTCTGCCATTTTATTTTTTGTTTTCTCTATGTCTCATTCTTTTTTTGTTCTATTTCTTCTCTACTGCTTTTGTTACACTAAATGAATATTTTGTGATGCAACATTTCAGTTTCTTCAAGTATCCTTTAACTTTTTTTAGTTATTTCTTTAGTAATTGTTTTAGTTTACCATATACATCTTAACTTGAAAGAAACAACTTCAGATTTATACTTAATCCCATTGAATACAGTGATGTTGCTCCAACTTTTTGCTGAGTATAGGTCATACTTTTCTGCTTTTTCATGTCTTATATATTTTTAAAATAGTACTTTTTTTTAGTACATATTGCAACTCTGAGTGCTGAACCTTATCACACCTTTCCCAATTCTCCAGAATTTTTGTTTATTTGTTTAATAATTTGAATGAATTATTTTAGTTAATTATATTTCCCCCACAGTATGAAGCCTCTGATGTCCTTACTGAGAGAGCACAGCCTTCAGGAAAAACACAGTTATCCTGAGATAACAGCAGTTTGACTATTTCTTTCCCCATTAGGCTGTCTATCTCTGTTGGTATCACAGCCAGCTGTTAGCTCCACTAATTGCCAGCTGATTATTCTGTCGGTTTTGATGATGCCATGGAGCATAAATTGCTCCACAGTCTGATTAATTACATTTAGGCATCTTCACAGGAGCAGTTTTTGAGGCTAGTCTTTGAGATTTTTTCTAATCACAGGAGTGCTCATTCTCTCCAATAAACTAGCTGGCCTACAGTTTACCTTGTTGCTCTCATTGAGCTAGAAGTTTCCTCTTAATTGCCTGCTACCAAAATTTCTATTGCTTTCATAAACGCCCTTTAACTTTAACTTTTCAACACTTTATTCTAAATTAAAACTGTTCCTTTGAGGAGAGCTTTGGAGCTCGGTCTTCTTATGGTCTATCCCTCTCCTGGGAAAAATCTCTGAGCCCCTGTTTGGGAGTCAGGAGCAGGAATGGTGGCCCACTTCTCTCTGAGTGACACTGGAATTTATAAGTACAGTAGTACTGGGTGGGGGCAGTGGTCACTGGTCATTACACCTTGCTTATTTTAGTGTGGAAATTCTGCCCCATGAACAAGCTAGGGTGAGTATAATCAGAGCCCCCATATTCTTCACCTTTTGTTCTTGTAATAGAGCTTCTACCCCATGAGTGAGAATCAGGTGGAAGAAGGGATCTCCAAACTCTTGGCTGCACAAGTCTGGAATTTTACCTCCATGACAAAGATCTAAAGGGATAACAAGGTGGTAACCTTCTCCTTCCAGGGAGATGCCATAATTCTCGACTTGGAGAAAAGAAAGACTTCTTGACCACAACTATACAGAATGGAGCTTCCATCAGAGGGAGATTCTCATGGCATCATCCCAAAACTTGTCCAGTATTTCTTCTTGAGACACATTTGGTGATTACATCTTTCAAATAATTTATTCATTTGATCTAAACTGATGAAGTTATTGATGTAAGGTTGTTCATAATATTCTTCTATTATCCATTTAATATTTGTAGGTACTATTGTGATATCACCTCTCTAACTTCTGATATTGGCAATTTATGTGTTCTCTCTTTTTCTTCTAGTCTCTCTAGAGGATTATCAATTGTATTCATTTTTCTCAAAGAACCATCTTTTAGTTTCAATGATTTCATATAATGTTTACCTATTTTCTATATTATTTATTTTTGCTCTGATATTATTACCTTTTTGCCCACTTTGGGTTTTGTTTTCTCTTCTTTTTCTAGTTTCCAGTTTCTGAGTTGGAGCAGTGATCATTGATTTGAGAATTTTCTTCTCTTATAATATAGTTTGCTATACTCTATTTATAATATACTATATAGTTTGCTATGTTGTATTTATAATACAGTTATTATACCACAAATTCCACCCTAAATACTGCTTTAGTGGCATCACACACATTTGTATATGCTGTGTTTTTATTTCAATGAGCTAAAAACACTTTCTAATGTTTCTTTTGATTTCCCTTCAATCCTTGAATTATTTAAAAGTTTGTTATTTTCCAAATATTTTTAAATAGTTAAAAGGTCTTTCTTTTTATTATTGATTTTTTAATTTAATTCATTCTAGTTGAGGGAACACACTTCATATAACTTGAATCCTTTAAAATTTATTTAGTCTTGTCATGTGGCCCTGAATATATTTTATCTTGATAAATGTTTTATGTACACTTGAAACTAATATGTGTTTTTGTTGTTGTTGCTGGGTAGAGTATCCTATAAGTTTCAAGTTGCTTGATGGTGCTATTTAAGTCTCCTATATACTTACTGATTTTCTATATACCTGTTCTATGAATCATTGAAGGACAGGTATATACAAATCTCCAACTATAATCATGGATTTGTCAATTTTTCCTTATAGCTCTATCAGAATTTGCTTCATGTATTTTAAAGCTTTGTTATTAGGTACATAAATGTTTAGGATTGTTATGCCTTTTTAATAGATTGAACCCTTTATCATTATGAGGTAATCTTCTTTATCCCCAATAATATTATTTTCTTTGAAATCTACTATATCTGATTTTACTATAATCATTTCAACTTTCCTTTATTTAGTGTTAGCTTAATGTATCTTTTCCATTCTTTCACTTTTAACCTCCTTATGTCTTTATATTTAAAATATTTTTTAGAGGTACTTTAATACAGTCTGACAATCTCTACCACTTAATTAGACTGTCTGAACCATTTACATTTAATATAAGTAGTGATATGGTTAGGTTTAATGCTGCTATCTTCCTATGTGGTTTTTATTTGGCCCATCTACTCTTTGTTCCTCTTTCCAGTTTTTTTTGCCTCTTTTTGGATAAATAATATATTTTAATTTGTATTAATCAAATATTTCAACTACCTTTTCGGCATATAAGCTATATTTATTTATTTTGTTATTTTACTGTTTGTTTCATGGTTTATAACATACATCTTTAACTTAATACAATTCACATGAAAGCAGTATTATACCACTTCACATATAGTAAAATGACCGCATAATAATATAGTTTCATTTTTCCCCTTCTGATCTTTACACTATTTTGTCATACATTTTACTTATACATATGTTGTATACCTCAATATATGGTGTTATTATTTTTATTTACAAAGTTAATTACCTTTTAACAACGTTTAAATGGTAAGAAAGTTATGTATAATCACCAATGTAGTTAGCATTTATATTTCCTGTCATTCTTTCATGTACATTCAGGTTTTCATCTTCTATCATTTTTCTTCTACCTGAAAGAATTTATCATTTCTTATAGGGTTGATGATGAATTTTTTTTCTTTTTTATGTGAAAAAGTCTGCATTTTCTCTTCATTTTTTAAAGTTTCTTTTTCTGGGTAGAGAATTCTAAATTGACAGTTTTTTCATGCAATATTTTCAAGATGTTACTTCACTGTCTTGCTTAATGTATTCCTGAAAAGAAATCTTTCATATTTATCTTTGTTCTCTTATGCATAATTTATACTTTTTCTCTGCCTGCTTTTAAGCTTTCTTTTTTTATCACTGGTTTTGAGAAATTTGATAATGGCAAGCCTTACTGTAGTTTTCTTTCTTTATTTATTTTTTGGAATTTGTTTAGATTCTTGACGCTATGGGCTTGTAATTTTCATCGAAATTGGAAAACATGCAGCCATAATTTCTTCAAATATTTTGTTCTGTTCCCTTATCTCTCTTCTCTTTCAGAGACTTAATTGCATATATGGGCTGTTTAATGATGTCTCTCAGCTTACTGATGCTCTTTTCATTAAACATTTACTTTCTGTTTTATTTTGATAGTTTCTGATGCTTTGTCTCCAAGTTTAATATTTTTTCTGCAATGTCTAATCTGCCATTAATCATATCCCTGCATTTTTCATCTTACATTGTTTAGTTTTTATCTTTAGAGGTTTCATTTAGATTGTTAAACCAACTTACATTTATCTATTTATCATTGTTACCATGCAGAACTCAGTTATAATAACTATTTTAATGTCCTTGTCTACTGAATCTCCATATCTGTGTTAGTTTTAGGTTGATTTTCATTGACTATTTTTCTTCTCATAATGGGTCATATTTCCCTGCTTATTTGTATAGCTAGCAATCTTTAATTGGATACCAGATATTGCTAATTTTGCCTTGTTGGATGCTGGATATTTTTTGTATTTCTATGTTCTCAAGTTTGTTCTAGTATGTAATTAAGTATTTTGGAAATAGTTTGATCCTTTTGGATCTTGCTATGAAGATTTGCTAGACAGGACCGAAGAAACATTTTGTCTATAGTAATCATTATTTCTCACCATTGAGTCAAAACCCTTCTGGGTACTCTATCCAATGATCTATTAATTGTAAAGTTTCCCACTCTGTTGGATACAGGCACTTTTTCAGGCCCAGATGAGCATCAGGCACTATTCCCTGTAATTATTTTAAATTTTCTTCTCCCAGATATTTTCTTTCTCATATGCTGCTCTATACAATGCTGAACACTCAAAGTGGACCCTCTGGAGAGCTTCAGCATTCTTTCTCTTTCTATGTAGTATTCTCCTCTCTAGTATTCTGTGCTACAAACTCTAGCAGTCAGGTTCCACCTGGACTTTCAGCTATGTTTCCTCAATTCAAGGAGCCTATAGTGCTTTCCCTGGGTTTCCCCTCCTTGTTCTGATGCTCTCTCAAGGCAGTAAGCTTGGACAATTACAGGGCTTACTTCGTTTGTTTCCCATCTGTTGGGGGGTGCTGTCCTTCACTGTTTGATATAGTGTCTTAAAAACTACTGTTTTATGTACACTGGCTGTTTTATTTACTTATTTTTATTTTGAATGTTTCAAGTATAAGATAAATCCAGTCCCTGTTTTATTTTTATTAGATGTGAAAGTCTGGAAAACATACTTTTAAAACTTACAAGAAATGGAATG
>NW_012119598.1:52025-64860 GCF_000951035.1 Colobus angolensis palliatus
TTAGCCGGGCGTGGTGGTGCACCTGTAGTCCCAGCTACTAGGGAGGCTGAGGCAGGAGAATGGCTGAAAACTAAAAAATTTAAAAAAAAAAAAAAGCTTTCTTAAACTAAACTTTTTTGAGAATAATATTTTATGGAAAAATTTTAAAGATAGTAGAAAAAGTTACCATATACCCTACACCCAGTTTCCCTTATTACTTACACTTAACATTAGTATAGTGCTTTTGTCACAATTAATGCATTTGTATTATATATCAATGCACTTTGTATTAACTAAAATTCATAATTTATTTAAATTTTCTTGGGATTTACCTAATATTTATTTTCTATTCCAGAATCCTGCCCAGGATACCACAATAGTTTTATTTATCATATCTCCCCAGGTTCTTTGACAATTTCTAAGGCTTTCCTTGTTTTGATAACCTTGACAGTTTTGAAAAGTACTAGTCAGGAGTTTTATAGTATGTATCTCAGCTGGGATTTAGTTGATTATTTTTCTCATGATTAAGCTGGGATTATGTGCTTTGGGAAGGAAGACCACAGAGGTAAAATATCATTGTTATCACGTCATATAGTGAGAATATATGACCAACATGATTTAGAATTGTTTATATAGAACTTGTTCAGCTGGCTGAGGTAGTGTTTGTGGGATCTCTCCACTGCAAAGTTACCTTCCCCCCATCCATACTGTATTCTTTGAAAAAAAGTCACTATGCAGAGCTCACACTTAAGGAGTGAGGAGTTATGCTCCACCTTTTTGAGGAAAGAGTATCCACATAAATTATTTGAAATTCTTCTGTGTGGGCAATTTGTTTATTCTTTCACATATATTTATTCAATCATTTTCTTACATAAGTATAGACTCATAAATATTTATCTTGTTCTTCTGGTTATAATCCAATAATACTTTATTTTATTGCTCAAATTGCTCTGGCTTTGGCCATTGGAAGCTCTTTCAGTTGGCTCCTGTATCCCTTTGGCATACCCCCATCATTGCGGATTTTTTGTTTTGGCACTTTCTTACTTTCTGGCACTATACAATTCTCCAAGCTCATCTTGTATATTTCCTTCCCTACCAAGTTCAAAAATCAGCTATTTCTCCAAAGAGCCCTGGTTCCTTTTATTAGAGAAAGGTATTAGAAACCAAGATCTGGGTGCTAGGGATACTCATTGCTAATGGAGTGCCATTGCTTCTAGGCCCTCCTTTCAGCTATCAGAACAAGAAAATATATGTGTATATAGTAACTCAAGTATATACACATATCTATAACTATTCCATATGTACCCATCTGTATTAAGCTAAACATAAGTTCATACAGATGCTAACAAATCTAATCAATTACCACACGGATCATTTTCTTCTCCTTCCCTTGCTTATCTATAACCTCCTACTCCAACAGTGAAAAACTTGACTTCCACCATTTGTCATCCATTTATGTAATTGTCCAATTCCAGTATACATGTGTAGTGGTATTGGAATTGTTCATTTGTACCCCTTATGAAACAACTGTATCAATTAGAGCACGGTGTTTATGTGCAGCTCCTTTTGCCTTTAGTCTTACAGTCTTAACTCATTTTCACATGTAGTAAGGTCAATGCTTTTTTCCCCCCACCACTCTCATTGAAGTTGTTTCATATGTTTGTAGTACAATAGATTATTTTGTTACATTAATTATTCTACCCTGGATGTGGTGACATCCTGAATGATAACTTTTTTAATGACTTTAGACCCAGAGAATAACAGAATCAATACTGCATCAAATAGAATAAATGATAAAACCTTGAGAAATTTTCTCAGTAATGCAGAAGAAAATGCCAAAAATATGAAAGAGATCAGAAAAGGAAAACATTTCCCCGAATAAATTAAGCTCAAGTAAATCCACATAAGAAAATTTTGAAAAAAATATTGTTTAAAGTGTTTTTGTAATACACTAAAACTTGTATTTAAAGTTCAAACAATTATGATAATGTAGTAAAGATGTAGGGAGCAACTGAAAGCACAACTGAATAAAAGGCAAAGTCCAGAAACCAGCCTAAAAACATATTGGAGTTTAACACAGTATGAAAATGGCATTTAAAATCAACCTCCTCTGATACTCTTTCTGATCCTAATCTTTTATGCCAATCTTTCACCCACACAATTATATTTTCCAAATGCAGTTACTGCTATAAAGAGCACTGTTCCTTAGGAGCTTTGCCATGAAATATTCTGGCCATGGTCATACAGTCTTGTGTGGCTGTTATTAGAACGTCTAACTCACTCAAAGGGAGTGACCAACTGTCGTAGTCTGTTCCTGCTACTATAACAACATACCACCTACTAGGTAACTTATACACAACAGAAATCTATTTTTCACAGTTCTGGCAGCTGTGAAGTCCAAGATCATGGTGCCAGAAGACTTCGTGGCTGGTGAGGGCTGCTCTCTGCTTCCAGGGTGGTGCCTTGTTACTTTATCCTCCAGAAGAGACAAATGCTGTGTCCTCACATGGCAGAAGAGATCAAAGGGCAAGAGACACTAGGTTACTTGCTTCAAACTATTTTCTAAGAGCACTAGCCACAAGGGTGAATCTTTCATGACTTAATCGCATTCCAAGGGTCCCCACCTCTTAAACCATCGCCTTGGGGTTTAAGTTTCAACACATGAATTTTGAAGGGACACATACATTCAAACCATAGCACCAACCATGCCTATCACTACGCCCAAAGTGGCTCAGCAAACCTATTTATGGTTGAAACAATAGCAATATGGAAGAGAACTTGATACAAGTGTTGGGCCAGACAATAAAAATTCACAAGTCTCCAGTAGGAGGAAGCATTTGAGATATACTTCATCTAGAATGCCTGGGTGGGGCAAGGATGAGATTTTCCCTGGTGAAAGAAATCTAATCTTGGTAAACCATGTCAAAGCCCCAGCACAGCTTACTGCAGGTCAGGAAACCAAGGCAGATATTTACATGAAGTAAATCAACCCAGGCCCCAAATACCAGGAATGAGGAGGCAAGACCTCAGGAGACTCTGGTGTCTGATATTGGTGCAGGGACTCAAGCCAGCTGAACCTCCTGGAGGTTAAATGCCTACAGCTGGCAAGGTTGGAGATTGCAGGTATTGTGAAATCAATCCCTTGGAAATAGGCTGAATTGAGAATATTCATAAATGAAGGAAGAGGATACATGAAGAGAGACGAAAAGCTGCAGCAGATACTAATATCTTGTGATTTTCTCAACAGATGTGCTCTTAACATACTTTTACTATTTTTGGAACTCCCTCTGACTGATCCGGGTCTGGGTGAAATGTTTTAATCAGCTATAGTCCTACAAGAAAAGGGAACACATTTTGGAGCTATCTCTTAAGGTAGTGTTTCTCAAAGTAGGAAATTTGCACCCCAAGGAATGGTGTGTCCTGCATCATTTCCTCACATCCCTATAGCTGGAAAAAAATGTCTTCACACAGCCTCATCTTTTTTTGATCAACGCCTCCCCATTCTTCCCCCAGCCCCCACTTTGTCCTGGAGTTGAGGAAGGTGCTGAAAGGAGGAGCCTTGCCAAAGTCAGACTTGAAAGATTCATAATTTAGCCTTTGGCGGGGCCTGCTGTTTTCATGTGAGAGCCAAGAATAAACCTGAATCAGACCAATGCCACTTTCTGAAGCCAAGAAATTTTAGAATCACAACCAGGGTACAAGTCTAGAAAACATACATTATCTTTTGCTGTTACATTTCTGTTGATGTTTCATGATTTGTATTCCCATTGTGTGTGTGTGTGTGATTATACAATGATGGTATTATATGTAAGAGTGAGATTAAATATACCAACCTGCATCCTATAATCAAGGCTCCTCCATTCCTTGACATGAATTCGCAGACCAAGCCATCACCATCTTAATAGTTCCGATTCCTTCCCTATGCCCATCTTCTTCTGGTTCTTCATTTTCAGAGAAGTGCCTAAAGCTTTTTTATGATATAAGTAGCTTGTACTCTTCATAAAAAGAAACTAACATTTATAAAGTGCCTACAATGCATTTTTGTTTAACCCTAAAAAAATCAACAAGATAGATATCATTGTTACTTTTATAAATGAAGACATATTTTAAAAAAATTAATTTGCTCAAAATCTCACAGCTATTAGGTGAGAGAAATGATATTTGAGTATAAGGATGTGTGCTGTTAACAACCATATACTTTCTACAATGTCTTAGTTTAGTGGTAAAAGTGGAATTAGTTTTAAGGTATAGGGAGAACAGTATGTGCCTTACAAATGATCTCAGCAAACACAACAGATTCAAACACCACTGAACATACTCAGAACGATTAACTTATGCCAACACTACTAAGAAGAACACAGGAAAGCAAAATAAATAAATACAAAGATTTCTTCAAATATATTTAACCCAATCCCAATTCATCTTTATCCATTTTTAACTTCATGAGGACTGGAGGAAAAAGGGGGTATTGTTCCATGAATGGAATGCTCAGATTAAGGAAACTGAATTAAAACATTGTTTTTGACACCTATAATTTAATAACCACAATTTTTTAAAGTTTGTTATGGCTGAGTGTGGTGTTTCACACCTATAATCCCAGGACTTTGGGAGACCTAGGCAGGAGGATCACTTGAGCCCAGGAGTTTGAGACCAGCCTGGGCAATGTAAGAAGATCCCATCTCTACAAAATTAAAAATATTTTTTTAAAATTAGCCAGTCATGGTGGTATGCACCTATGGTCTCATCTACTCAGGAGGCTAGGGTGAAAGAATCGCTTAATCCCAGAAGGTCAAGGCTGCAGTGAGCTGTGATCATGCCACTGCAGTCCAGCCTAAGTGACAGAGCAAGACCCTGTCTCAAAAATAAAAAAATAAAATTTTTAAAGCTTGTCATAATCACGGAGAAATGTGATTCTTCAGATACTGCTTATCCTACAAATCAACAAAATCAAAGAATCAGAATTTTTTAAAAAGAATACATCTTTGGAAATTGTCTTAGCTAATGATTTTCAAACCCATGGGGCCCTTAAGATTCCATAGAAATCTTCCAGAACCTTAGAAGGGCTGAGAGAGAAATCAGTATCAGAAGAAAGCAGTGAAAATTAGTGGACTCCCAAATAGAACCTTTTGGGGAAAAACATGGTTGCTTAACTTTAAAAGTCTGGAAATACTTGTCGCAGAGACTGCTCACTGTATAACTCCTCTTCTAGTCTCTCTTTTCTCATTAGTAACAGAATCCCAATTTTATTGGAGATGGCAATGTACTCAGTTCGAGAACTGCATTTCCCAGCCTCCCTGACAGAGATTAAATTCCAGCAATGACATGTTAGCAGAAGTATGATATGGGACTGCTAGGACGGCTTTTTAAAAGGCATGTTTTGTCCTGTTTCCCTTATTTTCTCTGTGCTGGAATGTGCAGGTGATGGCTACAGTTCCAGTCCTCAATGTGAGCTACAGGGGACCTTGAAGGCAGAAGCCCTGCACTGAGCATGAAGCAACTCAAAGCAAGGAGCTTCAGTTTGAGATGACCAGATGGTGCCACCAGACCATCTCAGTCCTAGACTGCCTGTCTCCAGACCTGTTTTACAAAACTGAAACAATAAAATCCTATCCTGCTCAAGTCAGTGATCTTGCCTGTCACATAACCAGATGAAATTCCTAGTGACAAACCACATTTAACATATAAAGAATCTGAGGTCTTAAAAATTTGCCTTTCAGAAAGGAGTCAGGGCTAAAGGAGTTAAACATTTATCCACTGTTTTTTCTTGGAAGCCCAGTTTTAGTAACTTCCCAGTCATCTGAGCGTTCCTAATGGAGAAGCTGTGAACATTTACTAGAGCACATGCTCATAATTCACAGTTACTTTTACAGCAAGTAAAGCGAAATTTATACACATCTGTGAAATTAAGCCAAGCCATATAAAACTTATTCTCAGAAACAAGTGAAACCAGTGGGCCATAAAAATAAAACACACACAAATTAAAACAATTTAAAAATGATAGTAAAATACGCTATTACATTAGGTCAATACATTTTTATTTGGGACAAAAACTTTAGAAGGAATTAATATAAAATGCCCATTAAAGCTAGTTAGAAAGTTAAAAATGCAGTAGGAAAATATGTAACGTTGTAGAATTAAAGGGGGTAAGTATCCAAATAATACAACACTTGGGTGTGTATTTTTACCAAAGATATTTAGATAAGTTTTAATTTGGGGTTTTGAAGTGGGAATTACAGAAAAGAAAAAAGAGAGAGAGAGAGTCTGAGAAATATACTTGACTGTGTGTCATGGTGAAAGCTGTTACTTTGACTTCACACCCGTCATGCCCATAACTTCCCTTTTATTTGTGAAAAGTCTGAGAATTGTGTGCAAAATAAATGAGAAATAAAACCAAAGCCCTCTTTCTTTCCAAAATGTTGGCCAGTCCAGTCTGGTACCTTTTCCTTTTGTTTTGTTTTTGCTCTGAGAGATTTTTTGAAGGAGTATTTGTATCCCTAGGTCAGTATTTCTCCATCTAGGCACTGCTGACACTTAGGCTAGATAATTCCTCATCATGAGGGCTGTCCTGAGCATTGCAGGATGCTTGGCCTCTACCTGCTAGATGCCAGTAGCAACAACTCCCACACAGTCATGACAATCAAAAATGTCTCCAGACATTGTCAAAGTCCTGTGGGGGGAAATCGACTCACAGTTGAGGACCACGATTTAGGCTGTGTTTTACTTCACTCAAAGGTTACAGAAATTGCCTGACGCTAAGCAAGTTAGAAGCAAGAAAAGAATTTGCGCACTCCTTCTGCCAATTTTTAAAATCCATTATCTTAGAGCAGTGGTACAACAGAGTTGGCTTAGAGAGGCTCACCAGCTGTGGGCTCCTCTCACATAAAGACCCCTGTATCTCTGCAAAGACCTTGAGAACTTAATGCTTCTGATGGCCAAGTCATCCTGGGCATGGGCAGAGCAAGGGAAGCACTCTCCCTGCTAGTAACTGGTCTTTACTAAAGTTCCTTGTTTTCTTCCCTTTGGCCTTGAGGGTACTTTCTGGTAAGAGAGGAAAGAAGGACTGAATATTTCCTAGGAGAAACACTGTCAGAGTCTTTCCTGGTCAAATTGCCTCTGACTCTAATGAAAGAACTTGGAGTCAGAGCAGAAGTGTCCCCATCTTTCCCAAAAGGCCATGGGCCATGCTGGACAGTACATAGTTTCCCTTTGCAGTGTTCCTGCAGAATACATTTGCTAAAGTTACACGGAATCTGGTTCCAGTTGGAAACTATTCGCTTACCCACCTCTCCTTTGTTTTACCCAACTGGAGGATCCCCAGAAGTGCAGCGCAGTTGAAATATTGGTACTCAAAACTAGAGAAGTGTAGCATCCAGGTGTCAAAAAGGTTAATCAATTTCTGTAAGAAATAAGTGGCAAGATTGAAGGAAAGGTCCACCTACTTGAGAGTCACCATGTGAGGAGGAAAAAACCCATCTGGAGAGCACGTAAAGCTTCTCCAGGGTCCCCTGGGGTCCTTTGTTTCATGTAACTGCATATTCGTCAGTCAGTGTCTGACTTTGCCTTTGGATTATAAACTTCATGAAGACAGGGACATTGCCTTTACTCTCTATTTTACCCCAGTATCAACCTTTTTTGAATGAATCAATAAAAAGAGAGGATTTCTTTTTTCCACAGAGTTGTTTGCCCTTCCTAATTTTTCTTTCCTTTTCTTTTCTTTTTTTTTTTTTGAGAAGGAATCTCACTCTGTCACCCAGGCTGGAGTGCAGTGGCACAATCTCGGCTCACTGCAACCTCCGCCACCTGGATTCAAGCGATTCTCCTGCCTCAGCCTCCCAAGTAGCTGGGATTACAGGTGTGCACCACCTCGCCCAGCTAATTTTTGTACTTTTAGTAGAGACTGGATTTCACCATCTTGGACAGGCTGGTCTTGAACTCCTGACATCAGGTGATCTGCCCGCCCCAGCCTCCCAAAGTGCTGGGATTACAGGCATGAGCCACCACACCCAGCCTGCCTTCCCTTTTTGTATGCAGTGATTTTACATACTGACTTTTTAATTTTTATGAAATCTAATGTATCCATCTTTCTTATTTTAGGGGCATTTTTAGAATGGGCCTTGCCACCTCAAGATTTTATAAATATTCACCAAAATTTTCCTGCAGTACTTTTATGGTTTCATTTGCAAGATTTAATTCTGAAATCCATCTGGATTTTATTTGTGAAAGAAGTGAAATAGTGCCAACTATTTTGTTTCTGAGCCAGTTTCTCCCAAGTTGAAAACTTCAGCTATATCCAGTAGTGTAATGTTATTAAAGCTAATAGGATTTGAGATCAGAAGGCCTGGTTTAAATTCAGCTCCACTCACTGTGCAAATTTTAGCAAGTCCTTTAACCTTCTGAGAATTCTTGACAACCTTTATGGGAAGAGGACTCAAGGGAAGAGACAGTTCAGGAATTTTCGTGAACAAAACGGCCTTTGAAGATAAAGATGGAGAGTGGAAGGGTAGCCTGACGGGTGGGAGCATGTGCTCGAGTCTGACTACCTGGGCATCTATCATTTTGCCCCTCCTTTGTCATCTGTAAATGGGATAAAAAATAGGACCCTTTGCATATTTGTTTCTCCAAATCTCGTGTTGAAATGTGATCTCCAATGTTGAAGGCAGGGCCTGGTGGGAGGTGTTTGGATCATGAAAGCAGGTCCCTCACGGATTGGTGATGTCCTCACGATAGTGAGTGAGTTCATATGAGATCTAGTTGTTTGAAGGTGTGTGGCACCATCCTCCATCTTGCTCTTGCTTTTGCCATGTGATGTGCCTGCTCCCTCTTTGCCTTCCACCATGATTGGAAGCTTCCAGAGGCCTCCGTAGAAGCAGATGCCAGCACTATGCTTCCTATACATTCTGTAGAATGTGAGCCAATCAGACCTCATTTTTTAAAATAAATTACCCACCCTCAGGTATTTCTTTATAGCAATGCAAGAATGACCTAATACACCCTCTTTGTGTGATTTATCATAATGATTGAATAAATTAACAAATGTAAAGCACTAAGACCAATATCTGGATCATGGTAATAAGTAATAAGCATTAATTCTCATGGAAAGGGATGTCATTGTTTCAGTGAGGATAATAGAAAAGGTCCCCCATCCATACTCTTTGAAGAAACTAGAAAAGTATGCCATCAAAATATGCTTCAATTTTCTAATTTTCTCTTGTAGCTGTTTTGAAATATGCAACATATTGTTGTTAACTGAAATGTTCCCAACACAAAGAAATAATAAATGTTCGCGGTAAGGGATATCCTAAATACTGCAGTAATTACGCATTGTATGCATGAATCAAAATATCACATGTACCCTAAACATATGTAAAAATCTGGAGTATTAATAAAAATAATAATTTTTGAATGTGTTTCAAAATGAGCTAATGGGAACAGTAAAGAAAAGGTAGTAGAAACATCAGTTGGCTGACAATACAACCAAAGTGACTTCCAATTCCAGCTGCCTTCTGTTCTTGCAAATGTATTGTCTGTGTCCTGTCCTTCATATGAGAAGGGTAATCGCTAATGTTTTACAGTTTTAAGGGAGTAATTTTATTAAAGTCATTAAAGTACTACCTTGAAGTTTATAAAAATCAATTCCTTTTATATGGATAGATTTTAATAACATAAATGGAGATGAGCATCTCTAGAAAAGAACTGTTAAAAGTGGCACATACTGTTAAGAAAGCGGGTTTATGCCCAATCATGATGAATCTTTTTTTTTTTTTTTTTTGAGACAGAGTCTGCCTCTTTGCCCTGGCTAGATTGCAGTGGCACAATCTCGGCTCACTGCAAACTCTGCCTCCCAGGTTCAAGTAAAATTCACTGCCTCAGCCTCCTGAGAAGCTGGGATGATAGGTGCTTGCCACCCTGCCCACCTGTAATCCCAGCTACTCAGGATTATGCATAGCTAAATTTTGTAATTTTGATAGGGACAGGTTTCACCATGTTGACCAGGCTGGTCTTGAACTCCTGACCTCAAGTGATCCGCCCGCCTTGGCCTCCCAAAGAGCCAGGATTACAGGCATGAGCCACCGCGCTCAGCCCCATAATGAATCTTTTCATTAACATTTTGAGTCCCTAAAATACTGGAGGAATGGGGGTGGGGGTGTTTTTTAACTACATAGTATCAGAGAATAATAAATACTGAACTCCTGTTTTCACATCTCCTTTTCCTTTGTAGAATTTTTACAGGCTCTGAAATGACCTAGACTCATATCAGACCACGCAGGGGCAGCCCAAGATATGTGACTTCCAGAAACTGCTTTCAGTGATTAATGGAATTGTATGTCTCTTTCACTGAGTCCATGTTAAGGGCTTTATTACTTGTGCTGAATTTAAAACTTATTTACAATTGCTTATCGTTTCACAGTTCATCACATAACCAGATAGCATTACTCAACTAAGGATAAATCTGTTTTATTGTTTTGGATTCTTTTTTTCTTTTTTGCTTTCATGCTGGAAAAGAAAGTTTTGATTTGCTGACACATTCTCTTTGACAACAGAAACATTTTCAAGTGACAAGTTCCCATAGAGAATTTAAATGCTGATTTGATATTGATGATTGTAAATATGGCTTAATCATTTTAAGTTTATTCAGTCATCACATTTATAACTTTTTCCCATGAGCAATTTTCCTATAATATATTGAATCAGAGAAGCAGCAGTTACTGGAAACTTTAAAATAAATGAACTTTTTTTCCACCTATGCCTCGTTGGGGGATCCTTTATCCCTAGCCGGCTCCCCAGTGAGTGAGTTTGGTAAATGGGGTTGGTGGTGGGAGTGGGAGCAGGTAGCTACAGGCTGAGTATTTTCTCTACAGCCATATTCAAAGAAACAGCCAAGGCTCCCTTTGTCCGGCTCACTTATCTGGTTCAGTTATTACCCACCAGGCTAGCCCACTGAATTTATCTTTGGTGAACTGACCAGCACATTCCCTGGCCCTCACTCCTCTGACAGCTCAGCCAAGCCTCTGATCCTTCTGTGCTAGCTTCTGGGTTGATAACTGCAGTCAGCCCTTTGCTCTTCGGTGATGGCCAGTTATCTCAAACTCAGAGGCAGGAGAAAATGCCCCCATTTAGGCTCAGGTTCAAGCCCTATTCTCCATGATGATATTGTCAACAGCAAAATTGGGGCTTGACCCACATTTGCCGTTTTGAGTTTCTTCTGTACACATTGGAAGCCAGAGAGAGAAAGCAGTGATCAGCTGGGACTCCTGCTCTCACGGCACAACGTTCTCACCATTTGCTCAGTCAGGGGCACCAGGCCATGGAGCGGGAGCGTCATGACTGATGTCAGAAGCAGCAATGAAATCCCAGGTTTCCATTTTCACATGGAAAAGAGCCCTACTCTAATCCTACCAATTTTCAGTTATTGTTTCTTGACATTAATTATCTGAAACAGCAGAAAGTCAAATATTATTCCATTTTAATTTCTATTTCAAACTGAGATAGGAATCAGATCCTGTGCAAAGAATGTTTACCCGAAACTGGAGGAAAAGCAGACTCACTTACTAACTTACTTCCACTGAAAAAAACCTAAACAAATTAACACAACATTCCCTTTCCTTTCATAATCGTTCTCCATCGAGTTTTCTCTTTCAATTTTCAAAAAAACTAAGTTCTCGGATGAGATATTAGTGCTTTTTAATTTTAGATAAGAAAATGAGTCCCACCCCCATGCCATGCACTATTCATTTCAGAATTCCAGACAGCTCTGCTGACGTTTTCAGGCAATTGTCAACAGATTGGTCAATGATATGGTTTGACCGTGTCCCCACCCAAATCTCACTTTGAATTGTAATAATCCTCACATGTCAAGGCTGGGGCCAGATGGAGATAATTACATCATGGGGGCAGTTTCCCCCATACTGTTCTTGTGATAGTGGGTGAGTTCTCAAGAGATCTGATGGTTTTATAAGCATCTGGCATTTCCCCCTGCTCTCTTTGCCTGCTGCCATCCATATAAGACATGACTTGCTCCTTCTTGCCTTCTGCCATGATTGTGAACCCTCCCCAGTCATGTGGAACCGTAAGTCCAGTTAAACCTCTTTCTTTTGTAAATTGCCCAGTCTCAGATGTGTCTTTATCAGCAGCATGAAAATGGACTAATACAGTTGAAGATCAGTGACTGGACAGATAATGGGCCCTATAAGTTGTCATATGCATGACACAGATACACTCAACAGACCTAGGCCAGCACTGGCAAAGTTTACTAGTTTTATTATTTTTTCTATTTACTTAGGGGTACTGTTCCTTTTATTGGGAATAGGAACTATTTCCATGTTGACAGTTGTGTTTGCTTCCTGGGGCTGCCCTAACAAGTTACCACTAACTTGGTGGCTTAAAACAACTGAAATTTATTTTCTCACAGTTCTGGAAGCCAGAAGTACAAGGTCAAGGTGCCAGCCGGCCACACTCCCTCTGAAGGCTCTAGGGGAAGAATCCTTCCTGACCTCTTTCAACTTCTGGTAGCCCCAGCTGTTCCTTGGTTTACAGCTGTGTAACACCAACTCTGCCTCTGTTTTCTTTTTTGTTTATTTGTTTTTCTTTCGTTCACAGCTTGATTGAGAAATAATTCACATATTATACACTCATCCACTTAAAGTATACAACTCAATGATGTTAGTATATTTACAAAGCTTTACATCACCACAATCTAATTTTGGAATATTTTTGCTCCCCACAAAAAAAATTCCATACCCATTAGGTGTCACTGTCCATCCCAGTCCCTAGCCCTAGGCAACCATTAATTTACTTTAGGTGCATGTAATTTTTGCCTATTCTCCCTCCCTCCCTCCCTCCCTCCCTCCCTTCCTTC
>NW_012119598.1:64998-70312 GCF_000951035.1 Colobus angolensis palliatus
CCTTCCTTCCTTCTTTCTTTTTAACATAGCCTTCTGTATATTTTCTCTCCTTCTCTTGTCTTACAAGGGTCACTTGTCATTGAATTTAGAGATGATCTCATCTTGAGATCCTCAATTGCATTTGTAAAGACCACTTTTCCAAATCAGATAACATTTGTAGGTTCTGGTGGACATATATTTTGGTGGGCCACCGTTCAGTTCACTGTGTCAGAAATGTAAAAACAGGATGTGAAAACCTGAGCTAACTGGTCCCGCATTTCTGATATATTTTAATAATTTAAAGCCCCTTAGAGATGACTGACTGACTGAAGCTTCCAAATTGGCTTCATCCCAAATCTGGCTATTGGTTAGGGAGAGGAAGACAGAAGCCATGCACTGAATTAAGAGACATTTGAAAGAACAGGTTCTATAATAGTATTCTATACATTCCCCTGCCAAAACTCAACTGGTAAGTGTTCAGTGTTTCATGAAACCAAACTTACTTACTAACACAACAACTCCCCTCATTCTTCTTCCTGAACAAAACCGCTGTTCTATTGAAACCCAAACCTCCACCTTTCCTGCTCCTGTGCCTAAGAATGGACCAAAGAACTGACTGACTTCGTATTAAATTCATGACCAGTGATAACAAATTGGCATTAAACAGTCATCAACAATCCTACCTCGTCTGCCTAATAAGTCTGTTTTCCACACTGTAGGACAACAATTTCCTACCTTCTCCTCTGGCCCGAAGGCTCCCGCTCCCAACATTTTTAGCTGATGATCTTGCATCACACTTCACTGATAAAGTTGAAAATCTCCCATCCTGAAATCTGTAATAAGCTGACATCCGTGTCTATAATCTCGGTGTTCTGTCTTGTTACAAATGTATGATTCATTTTTCATTTCCTTGTCAGACTCCTTTAGGATAGCATCTCATCACTCTTTCTGAAGGATCTCACTCCTACAATTAGCCCTTCTCTCCATCATCAGCCTTTCTTCCCTGGGTCATTCCTACCAGTATCCAAGGATACTCTACTAATTCCAGCATCTTATGAATAAATTCTCCCTTGGCGTCATAGTTCCCTTGATGCGTTTTTCTGCACTCCTGTTTTTGGGAATTTTTGTTCATTTTTCAATTCATCTTCCTTGAATTACATTTCCCACAACTCACTGGATACTACCCATGTGTAAGTCTCAAAAGTCCCTCATGTTGTCAATTTCATCAATCACTTCCATGTTCTTATCTTCCTTTAACAATTTCCCTCTCCTTTGCAGATTTATCCACGTTAGTAGAGAGCTCTATTTTCCTTATTCTTTCAGTGACTTCCTTTTTTTGTCAATGCATCCAAATTATGCAGAGAGAAAATTCTATTGCTAGTCTGCTAGTCTACCCACCCAATTCAGTTTTTCCCGTGTGTGTGTGTGTGTGTGTGTGTGTGTGTGTGTGTGTGTATCTGTTACCCCAGGAGAAATATACTAACAGAGGAATATGTAAATACTATTACTAAACCAGATATATTTAGCTATTTGTGCATATATGTACAGATGTACAGCTGCATGTGCGTGTGTGCGTGTATATATATACAGACAGCTAAATATATCTGTTTTTTTGTAATAGCATTTACATATTCCACTGTTAGTATAAAATCTACATATCATACAAAATGGTCAGTGAGTTTCCAAAATCTACCAGGGTGATGAATAACTATTTCAAAAATTGGCAGGACTTTTGTTTTTTGTAGATGATTGAAGCATGACTTTTTGTGCAAATTAGATTGTTATATTTTTGGAGCAAAAAGGTCTGAATATATCTCTGAGAAGATCAACACTGGATGAGCCCTTTATAGTTTTCAGTGAAATTTCATGTTTTTCCTTTTATTTGATCCTTACAATAGCCCTGTAAAATGCTGGTATTTTTCCACTTTTCACATACAGGACGGAGGATCATGGAGTCTGTATGACACACCTGACTCCCTCCAGCTGTTACTCAAGCCCATGGCTGCCACCCCAGTGTCCTTAACCTTGGGTTCACATTGGAATTACCTGGGGAGCTTTGAAAAATCTTGATGCCAGGCTGCACTACACATCAATTAAATCAGAAGCTCTGGTGGGTGAGACCAAGGCATCAACAGTTTTGAAAATGCTCCAGGTAATTTTAGTGTGCAGCTGTGTTTGACAGCCATGCATTTTTCCATCCTTTCTGGAATACCATCGTCTCCCAAATTCAATTCCCTTTTTCTCATCTTTAAAAAGGGTGTTTACTGTATTTTACAGGGGAAGATGACCTCTTGGGACCAAGTTTCTTGCAAAACTTCCTTATAAGGAAGAAAAAGCATGAAGGAACAATAGCACTTAGTTTAGATATATGATTTTCCCCCAAGTTTTTGATGGAAATTTCTACATCTATATCAATTGGAACATAAAAGATGTCAAAAAGTGTGCAGTGTGATCGATGGGAAGTATTAAAACATTTAAGCCTATTTCATAGTTTTTCACATATCATATGGTATTCATATTCAAATTCACCTTCAAATATTACATGGATATCATCTTCTTATTCTTTCTAAAAGAATTACAAATGTGGTCCTAAAAGTATGACTTACCTGTTTCATTTTTAGTAGCCAGAGATAATGTTAGAATGGTTTGAGGAAGAGCCCAAGTATTTTAAATGCTTGTCCTAGAAATGCACTCTACGTATGTAAGATCTCACAACTGCTAGTTGTAAAAGAATTTTTACATTTCACTGCTTGGCTCTGAGGGCTGGCTTTGAAAATGGCAATTATTCTGCTGTGATAATGAAATGGCTCTGCACCTAAACGTGCACTGGGGAGAAGCAATGTTGGTAAAATATAAGCCAGTAGCACACTGCCATTTTTCAACTATTAAGAGAGTATTTTCCTTGCAAAATTGGGCAACGTATAAAAGTAAGTAGAAGTAGTCCCAGAATACAAGTATATTACAAGACTAATAGCAAAATTTTTGAAAGAATAATAATATAAAAATTTATTTTAAATGGTAGTTCTTAACAGCGGTTCTTAAGAATATAAGATTACGTTGTTATATTGTATGTTGAGACCATTGCCTCAGTTTGTCATATGTAAAATGAGGATATTCTTCTGAAATGCACACCAAGCCTGGAGAGTTTGCTCTTAATTTTCTCAGTATCGAAAGAACAGAATAAAATCAAATCTTATTATTACTGAATTAGTTTCCGTTACCATATTTTAAGTAAAATAAATTTAATTATAGTTTTTTTAGGTGACGATAATAAGGGGACTGTCTTTAAGGATTTAACTGGAAGAGCAGACAACTCTTTCTCAAATGTCATTACCATCGGATGAATGCCCGACTTGAGAATGTGGCTTCCTGTTATTATGGTGTGAAGTCTAAATCTTTCACTCTAATTTCTTAGACCACATCTACCCATTTTGCTTCTTCCTGTTTCCCAGCATGCACTCTGTTTCAGTCAGGTTGCTTCCTGCCTGTTGCCCCACCCACTCCTTCATGCTGTGTCTGTTCATGTTGCTTTTTCCACTGGATCCTCTCTGTCTCCTCTCTCCCCAGAAGAAGTACAATCATTCCTCAAGGCACCATTCAGGTCACAACCCCTCTGTGAAACTTCTAACTACTCTGGACCACAGTGACCTTACCATTCTGTAAGCCTCCACTCCTCTCACAGGACCACAATGGCTGCATGTCCTCCTGCAATTTTCTCCTCCATGCAAGACCCTTGCTCTGAGGTGCCAAGGAAAGTGCACACAGATGCCCAACATTGAGAGATCAAACCCTATAGCACAGAGAACTGACATCCTACTTCTGGTGTAAACACAGGATCCATCAGAACCGAAAGGCAGTTTTTATGGTTAATTTTATGCATCAACTTGACTGAGCTATGGGGTGCCCAGACATTTGGCCGAACGTTATTCTGGGTGTGTCTGTGAGGGTGTTTATGGATGAGATTAACATTTCAGTCGGTAGACGAGTAAAGCAAATGTTCCTCCCTGATGTGGGTGGGCCTCATCCAAGGATAACTGAGAAGAAACTTCTCCTGCCTAGCTATTGTTGAGCTGGGACATCAGTGTTCTCCTGCCCTCAAACTCAGTCTTAAACTGTAACTTCTCCCCTCAGTTCCCTTGGTTCTCAGGCCTTTGGACACAGTCTAAAATGATGCCATCAAGTCTCCTGGGTCTCCAGCTTGCCTACTACAGATCTTGAGACATGTCAACCTCCACAACCACATGAGCCAATTACTTGTGATAAATCATAAACACATACACCACACACACACACACACACACACACACACACACACACACACTTCCATCCTATTGGTTCTGTTTCCCTGCAGGGTCCAGATTAAGATAGCAGTATAGACTGTGCTCAAACACTGCTACATTTACCATCTCAGGATGGAAGGAGCCCTCAAAGTAGTTCTTTAAATGTTTACAATGTGCCGAGGTAGTCAGTTGACATTTTTCTGCCCCTCTTTAATCGTCAGAAAAACGTAAGTTGAATTTAGTGCTCGTTGAAGAATAATTCATCTTTAAAGTTCTGTAACTCTGATTTTTATTCTGCTCAACAGATGGACTTTGGGCCATTGATTTAGCACCATGTCAGCATCATTAAATTTAACTAAACAAAGTCTGCTCATTGTGCATTTACCTGAGTGACATTATCCATGTATAAGTGACATGTCAGCATTTCAGCTGAGGTGTGAATGATAGATGATTAGGGACTATTGGCAAGTAGTCTAAGCTATTCCTATCTTAATACATACCCTTTATGTCATTCAGTATTAACCAGTGTATAAAGAACTAGTGCTCCTTGGCCCTGTTCTCTCCCCAAGTCTAGGGTAACACAGCAGACTGAGCCTTCTGCTCCTGCTGGTATAGCAGTCTGCCAGAGCTGCCAGGATTCTGGAAGGGAGGGAGAGCCATGGCCTCCACCTCAGGATTGCAGTCAGCCAAGGATATTTCATGCCCAAAATAACTGGGTTTCTCAAGGCGACAGCTCACAAATACTTAAGAACTTAAATCTGTCCCTGCCCACACCCCACCTCACCCTACTCCCTGCCCACCAGGCTGAGTTAGAATAGATTAGGGTGGAGGTTCTCAACTCTCATGGAACATTGGAATCACTTCAGGAGCTTTCTTTTTTTTTTTAAGTAATGGTTTTACTGAGTTTTGTTCACATACAACACCATTCCTCCATTTAAAATATCCAATCCCGGCCGGGCGCGGTGGCTCAAGCCTGTAACCCCAGCACTTTGGGAGGCCGAGAGGGGTGGATCACGAGGTCAGGAGATCAAGACCATTCTGGCTAACACGGTGAA
>NW_012119598.1:70402-81189 GCF_000951035.1 Colobus angolensis palliatus
TGAGTCGAGATCCGGCCACTGCACTCCAGTCTGGGCGACAGAGCCAGACTCCGTCTCAAAAAAAAAAAAAAAAAAATCCAATTCCATGGATTTAGTACATTCACAGAATCATGTAATTATCACCACCATCAGTTTTAGAACATTTTCATAATTTCAAAAAGCAATCCCGTATCCTTTAGCTGTCTTCCACCACCTTTTCTATCACCCCAACTTCCCAGCCCTAAGGAACAGCTAGTCTACTTTTTGACTCTATAGATTTGTCTATTCTGAATATTTCATATACATGGAATGATATATGTGTAGTCCTTTGTAGGTGGCTTCTTTCATTCAGCATAATTTTCCAAGGTTTATCTAAGTTGTGGCATATATCTGCACTTCATTTTTTATGGCTGAGTAATATTCCATTGTGTAGACATACCCTATTTTGTTTTACCGTTCATCAGTTGGTTGACATTTGGGTCATTTTCATCTTTTTGTTTATTATAAATAATGCTTTTATGAACATTCTTGTACAAGTTTTGTGTAGACATATGCTTTTATTTCTCTTGATATATACTTATGAATGGAATTGTTGGATCACATGGTAACCTTATGTTTAATTTTTGAGAAACTACCAAGTGGTTGTACAAGTTTATATTACTACCAGTGGTGTATGAGGGTTCTGCTTTGTCCACATCCTCACCAAACTTACCATCTGACTTTTTCATTCTACCCATCCTAGTGAGTGCGAAGTTTCTTACTGTGGTTTAGATTTGCATTTCCCTAATGATGACATCAGCAAGATGCCAGAATAGGGGGTCCCAAGTAGCATGATCCCCACACAGAGTCCAATTAGAAACTAGCCACAGAGAAGAACACCTTGTGAAAACCCTGAAACATGGGAATGAGACCAAGACACCTTTGTGGGCCATGGAACTTAATAAAAAATGCAAGAGAGAGTAAGAGAAACAGTCTCACTTTGACCACGTCACTCCCATCGCTTCCTGTCTCCCAAATTGGCACAGTGCCATGAAGAGAGAATTCCCTAGAGCTTATGGTTTCTATTGCGAGAAAAGAGAACCAGAGGGGGACATTCATCTTCTCTAGCATTCTGAGATGTTTCCTGAGAATCCCCCTCCAGTTTCACCTCATGGAGAACACTGAGGATAATGGCACCACTAGACAACTCGGAGTCAGATAGAAACACAGAACAGAAGTGAAACAGGGTTCATAAAAACCAGCATGAGGATCTTGGTGGCAGCTATGCTCCTGCCAGCCATTGTGCCAATTAGTGGTACCAGCCAACAACAAAGCCCACCTACAGAAGCCCAGCTAGTCACCGTCACCCCTAGAAGTGGTAGACAGTTCTATCTGGCTTGAATCCCTAGATCCAGGCCCAGCCTCAGACCCTGCCCCAAGATCCCTTAAGGGAGACAGATGCTCATCACAGCACATTTCAGCAAAAAGCAGGGGCTAATTATGGCACACCCATGAGTTTAAGCAGTGCTCATTGTGGCCCCAAAGCCCACACAAGAGACCACGGTGGGGGAGGGGGGTGCTGGGATGAAATCTACCACATTGCATTTCTGCAATAAATGTCTAGATCAAAAAAAGAAGAAAGATCTCAAATAACCTGGTCTTACACATCAAGGAACTGGAAGAAAAAGAACAAATTAAACCCCAAATTAATAGAGGGAAGGAAATAACAAAGATCAGGGAAGAAAAAAATAAAATAGAGACTAGAAAAACAACAGGAAAAAAAGTTGATGAAACTAAGAGTTGGTTTTTTTGAAAAGCTGAACAAAGTCAGCAAACCCTTAACTAGACTTACTAGGAAAAAAGGGAAAAAAATAAAATCAGGAGTGAAAGAGAAACAATTATAATTGATACTACAGAATACAAAGATCATAAGAGATTATTCTGAATAATTTATACACCAACAAATTTGATAACCTAGATGAAATAGATAAATTCTTAGACATGTATATCCTAGGAAGACTGAATCTTTAAGAAACAGAAAATCTGAAAAGACTAATAAGAAGAGTTTGAATCAGTCATTAAAAACTCTCCCATCAAAGAAAGCCCAGGACATGATGGCTTCACTGCTGAAATCTACAAAACATTTAAAGAAAAACTAATATCAGTCCTTCTCGAACTCTTCCAAACAATCAGAGGAGGGAATATTTCCAAACTCTTTTTACAAGGCTAGCATTATCCTGATACCAAAGCCAGATAAGAATGTTACAAGAAAATAAAATTACAGGGCAATATCCCTGATGCACATAGATGCAAAAATACTCAACAAAACACTATCAAAGTGAATTCAATAGCACATATTAAAAGAATCACTTCTCATGATCCAGTGCAATTTATCCTAGGGATTCAAGGATGGTTCAACATATGCAAATCTGTAAATGTGATACAACACAGTAATAGAATGAAAGACAAAACCCCTATGATGACTGATGATGTTGTGTGTTGTTTCATGTGCTTTTTGACGTTTGTTTATCTTCTCTGGAGAAATGTCTATTCAGATACTTTTCCCATTTTTTTTGATTGGATTACTTGTCTTTTTATTGAATTATAAGAGTTGTTTATATATTCTAGTTACAAGTCCCTTATCAAATATATGATTTTCAAGTATTTTCTGGCATTATTTGGGTTGGAGAGCTTTCCAATAATACTAATAATGCCTGATGCCTACCCTTCAGAGATACGCATTTATTTGATCTGTTGGCTGGGTTCACTCATATGTTTTCAGTGTGTTGTAGACAAATAGAGACCTACGGAGTTAGGATATCTGTCATCTTGGGGTCCCAGAACCAACTGCTTAAGACTCCAGAGTAAGGACCAGCCCACTGGTAATGACTATTTCCAGGCCCACCGTCATTTTATTTGTGAATTTTGTTGCCCTTTGCTGTCCCCAGAGCTTTTATTAGGGCCAGGTTCACATAAACAGATTTCTGTAACTTTTTTTAAGCAGTATTATGAGAATTTTTATTCCAAAATCCTTTATCCCATACAACACAAGAACCTAGATGGTTGAGCATTAAATTATAATTTTTCTATCCATTAACCTTGAGATATTGCACCACTCCAAAGTGAATTTGCACTCTCAGTGGCATTCAGAGATTTATTCCTTCCGTTAGGTAGCCACACAGCAGTGAACTTAGGCTAATGTACTTTCAGTAAAAAGGTGACAAATGTGAAGCATTTTGTATTAGTTTAAGAAAATGTCTCAATCACTTAAAAATAAAATTTAACTTCTTAACACATATCCTTTTTTCCCCTTTAGCTATAAAATCACCTGTTTATTTAAGTAATGATGACCTGGCAGAAAAAAAAATAATAATTGTAGTATTATCTGCAGGGAAAACCTATCCGGGGTCTCTAAAACTATCACAAACCATGAATATGAAAAGAGATTTCTCTAACTTTTAACCTGAGCAGAAGAAGTTAGGAGGTTCTTAATCCTTTTCCTCCCTCTGAGTTCCTTATGCAAAAATATTTGATGACCCCACACCCCCTCCCACAGCCCTGCAGATCTCAAGCAGTTTTGAGAGGGACAGAATTTACCATGTCACAAAGAGAGAAGCAAATGTACAGTGTCTTCTTACACCTTTTCTCAGACAGTAAGTGCCTTCTTGTCTTGTGTTTATATACCCACAAAAAACAAATATTTATCATACTGGAGAATGTGCTCCAAGATGACCTGCTGTCATCACCTGTAGACACAGGCACAGCTTCAGAATCTTAAATAGCAGCTTCCCTTGCTTAAAGCACAGATAGATAGATAATGACAGATAAATAGGTAGGTAGGTAAATAGAGATACATATATACATACATACATAGATTCTGATGGATTCTGTGCTTTTCTACCAAGTCTACAGAGGCTTATGGTTTCTACCAGCACCTTCACTGTTTTTCAAGAGGGTGCTGAGTGGGTGCAGCTAGCCTGTCACTTTTGATTCACAGGATAGTTCAGCAAATGGGTGCAGCAAGCCTGTCACTTTTGCTTCACAGGATAGTTCAGCATACTTCTCTCCCTCCCCCTTGACTTTAAATGTCAGTAGCACCCCTTCCAGTTATTTTGACAACCCAAAACATCCCATGCAGATCCAAATTATTTTTATGTGGTTAAAAAATACAGAATATAAAAGCTACCCTTCAATTATGCTTTTAAATCATCTTAGTGCATGCGCCATGTACCATTCCATATGTAAATCCCATGAGCAAGTGAAACTTAACATGTTCCAAGGAAACTCATCCTCCCTCCCTCCAAACCTGCTCACACGTCTGAATTCTATATCTAATTTACATTCTTGTGTCTATCCCAACACCTTAATCCCTCTTCCTGCTCTCCTCCAACTTAATCACCATGACCTGTTGACTCTGCCTCCTCAAAATCTCTTGACCTCATCCCTTCAAATCCCTGCTCACTTTTACCTGAGTGGCTGTTGCCATTGCCTGCCTTCAGTGGCTTCATTGTCCAATCCAGAGTGATTGTCTAAAAGGAAAATCTGATCAGTGTGTCCCCTTCTTAAATCCCTTTGCTAGTCTGTCGACTGGCTCTGCCTAGTTGGTGGTTAGAGGATTTAATAGGGATTTAATGGAGGACTTCCAAAAGGTTCCAGAAGGTTCAGGTCATTCACAACCACAATAGTGTCTATCCCTTTCATCTCTTATCGATGAGTTAATAACAGAAACAAAGTTCAATGAATCAATAAATATAGCAATGATTTTAAATATCTTCCCTTTTAAAAAGGAACACTTCGCTAATATCTCAGTTTGTATCTAGTGAACAGGTATGCTGTGGCCAGTGAATTTCAAAGTAAGTAAGCCTATGACTCATTTATTTGTTACTCAATTAAACCCCACTAGTCATGATGGTTTTGAATTGCTTTTAGTTAGTCTTAGAGTCTTTCTTTTGTATCCATAATGGATCACTTGCTAAAGAAAGCATAAAGAATATAATGTCAAAATGTAACTTAGAAGAAGAATCAAAATGATAATAATTCTGCAACCTTATCTCAAATTGATATTCACTGTATCTATAACTTGTATATAAATTCTTATGCAGCAGATTAATATATATGAATTACTTTTCAAAAAATTGAAAATATGAAATATAGTAATAAGAATATCTAAATTGACTATTCATTTATGGGATGCAAAGAATAACACACTATGTTGTTTGAAGAGAAAGGTTAAACACAGCAGCCGAAAACCATCTGTTGTTTTATCATGTAGAACCACAAAAATAAAACCATTGATTTTTAAGCCTTGACAGCTTTTGTCAATTTTTAGTGCAGTAATAAGTAATTGCATTTCAACCTACATATTAGCATACATTCCATTCTGAGACCAAAACAACCCAGTCATTTCTAATTCATTTCTCAACAAATTATACTTTCTTTACACAGTTAATATAAAGTAAATCAAATTGTGCAAATTATTGTTAATGAGGAAAAAGATTTTGGTTTTAATAGAACTATTATTAAATATAAATTATATGTGTGTGTGTGTGTGTATAAATTTTTTTTTAATTTTTTTTTTGAGACAGAGTCTCACTTTGTCACCTAGGCTGGATTGCAGTGGCACAATCTTCGACTCACTGCAGCCTCTGCCTCCTGGGTTCAAGAAATTCTCCTGCCTCAGCCTCCTGAGTAGCTGCGTCTACAGGTGTCCACCACACCCAGCTAAGTTTTGTATTTTTAGTAGAGACTAGGTTTCACTGTGTTGGCCAGGCTGGTCTTGAACTCCTGACCTCAGGTGATTCACCTGCCTTGGCTTCCCAAAGTCCTGGGATTATAGGAATGAGCCATAATGCCCAGCCTAAAATTATAATTTAAGAGAGCTTTACATATCTAGAAGAGGCTGTTATCAGCTAAGTAACATGCTGCTGAGAGATGAAGGAAGATGAAGGCTGAGAACCCATCCATTTCTCTGGATTTTTCTGGAAAGTCACAGAAAATTCTAGTCTACTTCAGGTAATGCTATCAAACACTCAATTCCCCAGCCATTAATTATTCGTTCAACAAATGTTTTGAGTACCTACCGCATTCCAGATCCTCAGATTCAATGCCAGCAGGTGGTGCCTGCCCTCAAGAAGTGTACATTTGAAAAGGAAAAAATAAAGCAAGTAATTACAAATTATTATATGTACTAGTAAAGAGATGCTTTCAGTCTGCCTAAGAAGAGGACATTTAAACTGAGACCTATAGAGTAAGAAGTGAGGAGCAGCCAGGGAACCCACCAGCATCAGTAGCCCTAAGGGAAGATGAGTTTGCAGGGTTCTTGAAACTAGAAGGAAACCCGGTGACTGGAGCTTATGAAGCCATGCAGGGATGGGAAACAGGGCCAAAATGAAGTTAGGATGATAAGAAAGGATCCGTGGGGAGTCCTGGTGAAAGGTTTGATTTTGTTATATAATAAAATGAAAAAGAAATAGTGAAGTGGTTTAAGCAAGTGACTAACATGATTCAATTTACATTTTAAAAATATCAATCTAGAGAGTTTTGTTTCTGGTATAGAGGAGTGAGATCCTAACAAACCATCCTCCTGCAAAGAACAGTATAAATTCTGGTCAAAATAGAAAAGGCAACCCAAGTCTCTGGAGTCTCAACAAAGCCTGGCCAGCTCAGGGACTCTGCTTTTCTCATCTTGTTTCCTTTCACTGCTTTCCTTGCTCACTCTTCCCCAGCCACACCACGCATACTGCAGGTGCTTACTGCCCTGCCCACCTAGGTCCTCTGCACCCCATACATGCTGAGCTAGCTCACATCCTCTGCATATCTGCATGGAGACTTTTTCTGACCATCAGATATAAAATAACAGCCTCCCACCCTTCCATCCATTTCACTCTCTCTCCCTACTTTATTTTTCTCCATAGTACTCATGGACCATCTGACATACTATATATTTGTTTGTTTGTTATTGTCCCTCCTATCCATGCAAATCCACTAAAGCATGGAATTTATCAGAGCACATATATCCCCAGCACCTAAAGCAGCACCTGGAACAAAGCAAAAGAGAAAACTATAGAGTAAATGGATGGATGGATGGATGGATGGATGGATGGATGGATGGATGGATGGAGGTATTCTGAAAGGCCTCCCACATTTGGCAACCTGGTAAGAGAAGGGCTCTCTGGGCACTGTGATGTTATAGAGAGAGGAATAATGTCTGGCCAAATACAGCATGCATAAGGGAGGCTAGGCTGCTGCACTCACTGGAAAGACTGGACTGCGTGCAATGTTAGCATGACCCTGGAGGGCCCAGCTGGCAGAAGCCTTGCGATTGTCACATGCATATCCTCCAGATGAGATCAATAAGACTCAAAATGTAAAATGACTTGTTGAATTCATATAGCAACCAGGGAAGAAAAGAAGCTTTCCAATTCCGGATCCAAATCTCTCCACATACACCCATATTATCCAGTCCACCTGCTATGATTGAATAGTGTCCTCCCAAAATCTGTATGTTGCAGCCCTAACCCACAATGTGACTGTATTTGGAAAATGGGGCTTATACAGAGGTAGTTAAGTTTAGATGAGGTTGAAGGGTGCAACCGTGATACAATGATAAAACTAATGCGTAAAATAAGAAGAAACACCAGAGAATATGCATTCTCTCTCTCTCTCTCTCTGTCATGTGAGAACACAGTGAGATGGTGTAATCTATAAGCCAGGAAAACAGGCCTCACTAAGAACCAAATCTTACTGTAACCTTGATCTTGAACTTCCCAGCCTTCAGGACTGTGATAGGTAAGTATTGTGGATGCCACTCAGGCTGTGGTGTGTTGTTATGGCAGCCCAAGCTGACTCCCACAGCACTGCCTCTTGACAAAACGAGAGTCAAACTGCTCACCTCCATGGTCAGGTGGGGTATCCATCACTAGGAGGGAAATAAGAAATAATTGTATAATTTTCCAGTTTTATTGTCTATAATTGATGTCTTTCCTGTGGCTGGCCATCTTTAGTAGGCCAATATTCTCAGACACGGCCTTCACAGATGACTTATTCAACTAATTCAGAGGGTTAGTTTTGATTTTCATGACAGCTATCAGGACCGTATCTGTGTGAACATTTCAGAAGAGACTTAAACAGTGTTCTCCTGTTGCCTTGTTCTTTGGGCACAATCTGAATATGAAGGCAGGGACAGCATGAGAAGCTAGGGAAAGAGAGACTGTTATTCTCATTTTCAGTCTATCTGCCTCCCTGTGTAATTCACTCAGTGCGAAAGCAATGAAGCAAGGATTTCACTTGTAATGCTACAGACCTAGGCATATTAGCCCAATTATTTTATTAAATAAATTACAGAAAATTTCTCTTATCTGGTGCTCTAATATTACCTTTTTATTCCTGAAAGCGAAAAAGAGAACTAGAGACTCAATTCTTATTTTAGAAGAATCCCAACCAGCAAAAATAATGATATTTAAAGCCTGGATTTAGGGGTAGGGAAGTGGGGGAGATTTCATTAGAATTGAATTCCTCCAGTGTTTATAAAATGTAAATGATATGCAAAGCATTGATTGGGCTGTGAAAAATATAAGAAAACCTAAGGCCAGCTCTCTGCTATCTACTTAGAGACATACATGAAACTCAGAAAGCATTCAGAAGCAACGTGAAGACCAACCAAGAGGATGATGTGTGTACAAACATCATATCACTCCTCTCCAATTTCTACTTCGATGACTATAAAGACTATGAAAAAGAGAAAAAATATCACTATCAATGCTGCAGTTCAAGGAAAGTTAACATTCACACACATAGAAACACACATACACAGTCACACTCACATGTTCTAGAAGCATTAAAGCATTCACAATACCATTTAGAAATAGTGAAGTGAGCAAAGAACATAAACAGACATTTCTCAAAAGAAGACATACAAATGACTGTGAAACGTATGAAAAAATGCTCAGCATCACTAATCATCAGAGGAATGCAAATCAAAAACACAATGAGATACCATCTCACACCAGTTAGAATGACTATTATTAGGCCGGGCGCGGTGGCTCAAGCCTGTAATCCCAGCACTTTGGGAGGCCGAGACAGGCGGATCACGAGGTCAGGAGATCAAGACCATCCTGGCTAACACGGTGAAACCCCGTCTCTACTAAAAATACAAAAACTAGCTGGGCGAGGTGGCGGGCACCTGTAGTCCCAGCTACTCCAGAGGCTGAGGCAGGAGAATGGCATAAACCCGGGAGGCGGAGCTTGCAGTGAGCTGAGATCCGGCCACTGCACTCCAGTCCGGGCGACAGAGCGAGACTCCGCCTCAAAAAAAAAAAAAAAAAAAATGACAATTATTAAAAAGTCAAAAAATAACATGTTGGCAAGACTGCAGAGAAAAAGGAACATATACACTGTTGGTGGGAATGTAAATTAGTTCAACCACAGTGGAAAGCCATTTGGAGATTTCTCAAAGAACTAGGAAGAGAACTTCTAATTGATCTAGCAATCCCATTACTGGGTATATACCCAAAGGAAAATAAATTGTTCTATCAAAAAGACACATGCACTCATATGTTCATGCAACACTATTCACAATAGCAAAGACCTAGATGCCCATCAATGGTGGATTGTATAAAGACGATATGGTACAGATACACCATGGAAGACTATGTGGCCATAAAAAATAATGAAATTATATTCTTTGCAGAAACATGGATGCAGCTGAAAGGCATTATCCTAAGCGAATTAACACGGAAACAGAAAACCAAATACCACATGTTCTCACTAATAAGTGGAAGCTAAACATTAGGTATACGTGGACATAAAGACAGAAACAATGGACACTAGGTACTACTAGAGGTGAGAAGATGGGGAAGGAGCAAGGTTAAAAAACTACCTATTGGGTACTATGTCACTATCTGGGTGACAGGATCATTCAAACCCCAAACCTCAGCATCACTCAATAAACCCAGGTAACAAACCTGCACTTTTACTCCTTGGATCTAAAATAAAAGTTGAAAAAAGCGAGCCTCTTGCAGACAGCAGAAAACAAAATAAAACTTAGGCCAGCTCTGTGCTGTCTAGTTAGAGATATGCATGAGAGTCACAGAAAACATTCAGAAACGATGTGAAGACCAGCCAAGAGGATGATACGTGTACAAACATCAAATTGCTCCTCCCTGGTTCCTGTTTAAATGGCTATCGAGACTACACAAAGAAGAAAAAAGTCAATACCCAGTGCTGGAGTTCAGGGAAAGATTATGCACAGACAAGTGTTCCAGAAGCACTAGAGTATTCACGATGTCATTTAGAAACAGTGAAGTGAGATGGGATTTAATGGAAAGGAAGAATGATCTACCACTGTACTGTTTGCCCAGAAAGTAAGTGGAAGAGAATCCAGGAAAATTGCATTCAGATCCTGTAATGCAGAGGAGAAAGGATGGGTGCTGAAGGTCCTGGTGTCACCTGCGGGGAGCTGGGCGTGGGCAGGGATATTTCCACCCTACCAGCATCTGCTGGAGGTTCCCTAGGCTGCAGCCACCCAGAAGAAGCACAGCAGCAAGCTGCCTCCTTGGGGATTCACTCCCTGCTGAGATCCCCATCCCTGGTTCAGGCTCCCAGAGTTGACCAGTATTGAAGCGGGGCTAGAAGAGAGGCCACCCAGGACTGTAGTAAAGTAAACCACAGAAAAGCCCAGCTGCCCTGTCTTCCTCCAACTAGACTGAAAGGCTCTAAAAGAGACAAGAGCTACCCATTCTTTTTTTATTTTTTTTATTTTTATTTATTTATTTTTTTTTTGAGACAGAGTCTTGCTCTGTCGCCCGGGCTGGAGTGCAGTGGCCGGATCT
>NW_012119598.1:82269-135106 GCF_000951035.1 Colobus angolensis palliatus
TGAGACTCTGTCTCAGAAAAAAAAAAAAAAAAAATGTATCCAGATGGAAAAGCAATTGTTTGGACGAACGGAGGCAAGATGGCGCACTTCCGGGTTCTTCATCACCAACTTTTCCCGCGCCCACGAAAATGCAGGGGGCGCCCGGGAAGGTGCAGACCAACCGGGCATGCGCCAGGTGACGTCAATCCGAAGAGACCAAGATTTACCTGGTCGCACCTACGGAACGCCCCCCGACACGCCCGTGTCCCGCCTATTGCCCTCCCACTCCTAGAAAAGCCGTTCCCGGCAGACGCACAAGAATGAAAATCAGGAGGATATTGAACTTCCTTGCAGCACTAGACACTGTAAGACAACGGAGCAACATCTAGTTTTGAGGTAAAATATTGTGGCTCCACAATCCTGCACTCCATTTAAATGTGCGCATAAGAATCACAGAAAGACACTTTCAGATCTACAAGAGATTAGAAAGTATATCATCCACAGACGAAACCAGAAAAAATTACTCAGAATTATCCTGCATGAACTAGACTACATTAAATTCATAAATGGGAATAAAGTAGTATAAAATGCTACAGTAAGGCAGGAAACTCTATCATATACAGATTGAGTTCAATGATATGAGTACAAATACAAAGCATTTTAGAGAGATGGTTCATAACACAAAGGTAATAATATGGGTTTAAACATCCGTAAATACAATTTAGGAAGTAGAATGGAGAAGAGTAGAGACATCTCATAGTTTATGTGTTGGGAAAACAATAATATTGCTTCAAGTTTCCTTTGAGTTTAGGAAAAATAGATTCAAATATGATTTTTAAAACTTACTGGTAAGCAATAGTAGAATTAAATATTATATAACTTCTAAATTATTGCAGAATAAATAAAATATAACAATAACTCAAATTTGTATAGGAAAAGTCAAAGAAAAATGGAAAACACACAAAAACACTAATATTAGTAAACAAACTAAATGAAAAGAAACACAAAACTGAAAATATTATATAGGAAAAAGTCATTTAATATTGTCAAAATATATAATACAAAATTAAAACACAACTATCACAAACTTTTCTCTGTCACATAACATTGGCCCAAAATACGTAAAGAAAAACCTACTAGAAATACAAATAGAAACCAACAGAAATGAAATAGTAGTGGAATAACTTCAAATATACATCCTCAGTCTAAGGCAGATTAACATCCAAAATATAGAGCATTTGAACAATATCCTTAATGAGAGTTATTAGATAACACTTTACAAGCATAAAAATATCTTTCTTTTCAAGCTTACAAAATAGTCTTAATAGCCATAACAAAAACAAATTAAATATAGAAAGTGGAAATTGTACAGACCACAGTGTTGATTGCAATGCAATAAAATTAAACTTATACCAAAAAAACAAAAACCACAAACAAAAATATTCTCAAACTCCTGGACAATGTTCTGAATAATTCTGGGATGAAAGATGAGATCAATACCATTGTTAAAGGACTATATATTCAGATTATGACAATGAAAACACTATATATATCAACATTTGTGGGATGCTGCTAAAGCTATTAAATGTGTTATTCCAAAATTTCAAAGAACAAATTATTCCCATATGGTCTAAACTGCTCCAGAGCATAACAAAGGAAAGAAAGCTTCCCAATTCATTTTACTCTGATATCCAAGCCTGAAAATGATAGTACTAGAAAGACTACAGAAAATACAATAAAATTCAGCAATTATTCAAAACAAGAATAGACCATATCAAGGAAGCCTCATCTGAAGAAAAGAAGGCTGACTTAATATTAAGAGATCAACTGACACAAATCACATTAATAAAGCAAAAGAGAAAAGTCATATGGTGGTCCCATTAGAAGTCAAAAAAAGATATTAGTCAATATTCAACATCTGTCCTTGCAAACTTTAAAGAAGCATCTAGGTAGTCTTAATTAGCATAATAAAGAATATCTCAATCTCTAGCCACCAATATCACATGTATATAAATGTATTGAGATATGCTTGACGCTTTTTAAAGAGAAAAGAAAATAACAGTTTTAAATGGTATAATTTATAATACCATAAAGTTACATTTTATAGATTTTGTATATACACTATATTAATACATACAGTATGTATTACTGTACTGGGTTAAGAGCCCTAAACTATGTGTACTTTTGTACTTATTTTTATGAAAACTTTAAGGAATTCTCACGGTTTAGTGTTGCCTATGTTTTATTTTTGTTCTATGTGTTGAACTTTAGCACTTAATGCTTCCTCCTCCCATCACAGGGAACTTTGCTTGCATTTTTACATCCTCCCAGTAATCCACGTGTTATCTTTCACTGACTTTGCAGGAAACTTTCCACTGTGGCTCAGCTCATATGAGTAGTAACCCTTTTTATGTATACAGAATATAGAAGAAATCTTTCATTGAGGAAAACTTCATCAAAGTAGAGTATTACAAACATGTGCCTCCTGGGGTTCTTCTCTTTTATTTACAGGAACCAAATGCCATAGGACTTGGATCAACCCATCCCTTTGAGTTGGCATAATGTCTAGAACTAAGTGACAGAATACACTGCTGAAATAACAAGCCAAGCTAGAGACTTGAATTTGCTGAAACCACTAAACCATTGGATTACCTTCAAATTAGTTTTTTAAGAAACTATTTATTTTTAAAATTGATACACAATAGTTGTATGTATTCATGGAGTACGCAGTGATGTTTCCCTACATACAATGTAAGTGATAAGATCACAGTAATTAGCATATCCATCATCTCAAACATTTATCATTTCTTTGTATTGGGAACATTCAATATCCTCCTTCTAGCTATTTGAAAATATATAATACATTGTTAACTATAGTGATCCTACAGTGCTATGGAACACTAAGACTTACTCCTCCTCTCTAGCTGTAATTTTGTAGCCTTTAATACAGCAGTCCCCAACCTTTTTGGCACCAGGGGCCAGTTTCATGGAAGACAGTTTTTCCATGGACCATGGAGAAGGATGGTTTCAGAGTGATTAAGGCACATTACATTTATTGTGCACTTTATTTCTATTATTATATTGTGATACATAATGAAATAATTACACAACTTACTATAATGTATAATCAGTGGAAGCCCTGAGCTTGTTTTCCCACAACCAGATGGTCCCATCTGGGGGTGATGGGAGACAGCAACAAATCATTAGGAATTAGATTCTCATCAGGAGCATGCAACGTAGATCCCTCACATGTGCAGTTCACAATAGGGTTTGCACTCCTATGACAATCAAGTGTTGCCAGTGATCTGACAGGAGGTGGAGCTCAGGCAGTAATGGGAATGATGAGGAGCAGCTGTAAATACAGATGAAGCCATCAGTTGCTCACTTGCCACTCACCTTTGGTGCAGCCTGGTTCCTAAGAGGCCATGGACCAGTACTGATTCACGGCCCAGGGATTGGGGACACTCACTTTGATAAATCTCTCCCTATTCTTCCTTTCTCCCTACTCTTCCCATCCTCTAGTAACCTCTGTTTTATACTTTAGTTCTATTAGATCCACTTATTTGGCTTCCATATATAAGTAATAACACGGTGTTTAAATTCCTGTTGGTGACTTACTTCACTTAACAAAATGTCCTCTATGCTCATCCATGTTGCAGAAAATGACAGTATTTATTATTTTATAATATTTTATACTTATTTTTATAAAATGGCATTATTTATTATTTTTCATGGCTGAATAGTATTCCACTGTGTATATATACCACATTTTCTTAATCCATTCATCTGTCAATGGACAATTAGGTTAATTCCATATCTTGGCTATTGTGAATAGGGCTGCAATAAACAAATGGAATTATATAAAACTAAAAAGCTTCTGCACAGCAAAGGAAACAGTCAACAAAGTGAAAAGACAACCTACAGAATGGGAGAAAACATAATATTGTACTTCTGCTAAAGAAGATGCAGGCTAACAGTTTATTTGGCATCAAAATTTTATTTTCTTCAATAAGTTAATGTCACATTAAAAAGGTAGAGGAGATTCATATTTATTAAAAGAGAATTTTAATGCATAATGACCACATAAAATGTGTGGACCTTAATAAGTTCAAACCTAATTCATCCAATAGGGGATTAAAAACCAGAATGTATAAGGAACTCAAACATCTCAACAGCAAAAAATAAACAATCTGATTTTAAAATGGGCAAATGATCTGAACAGAGATTTCTCAAAAGAAGATACACAAAGGGCTAACAAAAGTATTTTTTAAATGCTCTACATCACTAATCATCAGGAAAATGTAATCAAAGACACAATGAGATATTATCTCATAGCAGTTAGACTGGCTATTATCATAAAGACAAAAAAAATTGCTGGTGACGACATGGAACATGGAGAAAAGGGAGTGCAGTGGCATGATCATAGCTCACTGTAGCCTCAAACTCCCTGGCTCTAGGATGGGATCATTCTTATCCCAGACCTCAACATCACACAATGTACCCATGTAACAAACCTGCAAATGTATCCCTGAATCTAAAATAAAACTTGAAATTATTTTTTAAAAAGATACCACTAGTGAGAATCCTGTATAATAAGCAGCCTCATCTCAAATTGTTTGATCAAAGTTTAAAGTACCCCCCAAAAGCTCATCTTACTTGTGTACAATAAAATAAAAAACATCATAATCTTTGGTTAGAATAGCCTCAAGAAACATATTAAAAATTATAGCTTTTGTAATGGAAAAAGGTGGCTGGCTGTTTTTGAAAATTCCCCTAGGACTGAAGAAACTCAAAGCGTGTATCTAACAAAATAGAAACTCATTATGAATGATACCGCAGATTTCATGTCCTCCATTAAGTTTCTCCCCATTCAGCAAGGAAAACATTTTCTTTCTGTCTCCACGTGCAGTTATCAACCACTGACCCAGCACCCTGGCCTGACTCCCTGATAAATTGTGACCCCAGAGTCTGGGGACAGGAGCTTGCTGCTTTGAGCCACAGTTGTCTGAGCCAAAGATGTCAGTTTTGTTGTGTTTTGTTTCTTAGTGGGAACAGGGTTATTGGAAAGGGGTTTTAAGTTAAATGGTTCTTATAAACCAATCCAATGCAGCATAATATTGTACTTCTGCTAAAGAAGATGCAGGCTGATAGTTTATTTGGCATCAAAATTTTATTTTCTTCAATAAGTTAATGTCACATTAAAAAGGTGGAGGAGATTAATATTTATTAAAAGAGAATTTTAATGCATAATGACCACATAAAATGTGTGGACCTTAATAAGTTCAAACAAACCAAAAGTAGAAAATATTTGGGATACAACTGGGGAAATTTGACTACAGGCTGGGTATTAGAAATGTCGAAGAATTATTATTATTTTTGTTAGCTGTAATAATAATATTATGGTTATGCAGGCAAATGTCCTTATTTTTAGAGAGATATTCTAAAGTATTTGGCATGAAGAATGTCAAGATATTCATAATTTTCAAAAATTAAGCAAAAAAATAGATAAAGCAAATGTAGCAAAATGCTAATAGTTATTGAATATAGAGGATTATTCAGAGGATTATAAGATTTTGCCTATTTTTCTCTATGCTTACAATTTTTATTATTAAAGTTCTTACTAAAATTAAAATTTGAATATTTTATTCAAAATTGAGTATTAAAATATTTATTAAAATATTTATTTAAAATTATTTAAAATATTTTAAAATACTTTTTAATTCTTAAATATTTTCATTATAAAATTTTTTAATTTTCCAACCATAGAAACAATGTAAGGTATGAGAATCCAATGATAATAGAGACTTTTTGAGCTGGGAAGGACATCGGAGAACATTGATTCTAACACCCTCTCTTTAGAGATGTGGAAGTTGTTGCCTCCAGTGACTGGAAAGTTACCTGAGACTACATAACTGGTTGGTGACTGATATGGTTTGGCTGTGTCCCCACCCAAATCTCATCTTGAATTGTAATCCCCATAATCCTCACATGTTCTAGTGGGAGGTAATTGAGTCATGGGGGTGGTTTCCCCCTTACTGTTCTCCTGAGAGTGAGTGAGTTCTCACAAGAGCTGATGGTTTTATAAACATCTGGCATTTCCCCTGCTGCACTCAATCTCTCTCCTGCCACCCTGTGAAGAGGTGCCTTCCGCCATGATTGTAAGTTTCCTGAGGCCTCACCAGCCATGTGGAACTGTGAGTCAATTAAATCTCTTCTTTATAAATTACCCAGTCTCAGGTGTTTCTACATAGCAGTGTGAGAACAGTGACAGAATTTAAAGGAGAGACAAAGTTTCCTGACTCGTAGGTACAACTCTGCAACCACATTCTAATTCCTGAATTCTGTCCTGCCCACAGGGGGTCTGCAGCTAAGTCAATACAGCTACCACTCCAGAGCCACCAACTCCACCTCCTCTGGGCCATCTGTTGGGCCTTGGATACCATCACCACAATTGTCCCTGCCACCACTATGGACTGACAGGAGCTTCAGTCACTCCACCCTTATGCCAATCCCATCTCAGATACTGCTCCCACCCTCAATTTGGCAATGAAAAAAACAATACAGTCCCCACATCCTTCCAACACTGGAAATGCTTTCACCTTTGACCTCTTGAGTTCTACCAGAGTAAGAGAAGGTTCATTGCCATTTTTAACAAAGCAAATACCTCCAAAAATGCTTTAGTCCTAGAAGATGTATTAATTGAGCCATATTTGCATTTCTTTAATGTAATGATTTTTTTTAGGATATGAATTTTTGAAATGTGTTAGCAGTGAACGGGAGAAAGAAATCACATGGATTAAATGCCTGTTGTTTTCTCAGCAGGAAGGCCCTGCAAACATTTAGGCAGGTTATAAAATTACAAAGTGCCTAAAATTGCAAAAACAAAATTGGTTACACAGTTCACATTGATAAAGAAAACTTAAAAGTTGTGTATTTAATTCTCATTTGTCATTCTAGGTTTAAATATAATCTTCCTTTCTTCTTTTTTAAAATTTAATTCCAGGAAGATGCTTCTATTGTATTTTTTATTCATTTATCCTATATATTTATTGAGCAACATGATGTTTGGATACACATATACATACTGAAATGATTACTACATTCAAGCAAATTAACATAACTATCATTTCACATAGTTATCTTTTTTGTGTGGTAACTGTGCACATTTCCAGTGTACAATAAAATATTATAAACTCTAGTCATCATGCTGTACATTAGAGGTCTAGGCTTATTTATCCTGCAAAACTGAAACTAGGTAGTCATTGAGTCATTGGCCTCCATCTCCCTATTATATTTTTATAGTGAGAGGTGCTGAAGGTAGAACAGTTGAAGGATTACACAAAATACTGAATGCAGAGAGAAAGAGTAACATTAAAATATTACTTTTATTTATTATGATTTTGCTTTACCACAAACTTTCCTCAGTCTATGTTGTCTTCTGGCAAAGAATTTTAGCTTCCTTGTCTTACTTAGGGATTAATTTCAGCTGTGGGATTTTTGCTACTCTTAGTTCTATTTAGTGCCTGTCCCAGACCTGTGAGGCCCAACAGGTAGCAGGGAATATAGGAAAGAGTAAATCACTCCAGGCTTAGAGTCTCTCCACAGTGCTCCTGCATCCTGCTCTGCTCTCTGCAGTGGTGGATGTAAACCTCACCTTCCTGCCCTTTCCTGCTCTGACTGCCTCCTGGGACTTCACTCCTCAGCTGTCAGAACTATAACAGCTTCCAAACTCCTTCCCATCTCCCAGACTTTTCCTAGTCCTAAACCTTCCAAACAACTGTCCCATTGCTTCCTGTATTCCAATGTAAAATAACAGTTTACAGTTGAAAATAACTGCCACCCCCTCCCCCCAAAATTCTAGAACAAAAAAAAAATAAAAATTAAGATTTAATTAGCTTAAAATGTACACACTGTTTTACTATGGGTTTTGTGGTTATCCTAGAAATTTACTCATTTATGTTAATATATTTAATAGCAGAGTAAACACAGCTGAAGAGAAAATTAGTAAACTAGCACATAGATCAGAAAATCTTATCAAGAAAAAAGCATAGAGTGACAAAACAAAGAAGAGAGAAGAGATGTGAGAAATTCAGTGGCAAGATCTAACATATAGTTGATTAAAATCCCAGAAGTTAAAAGAGAAAATAATACAGACAATAATTGAAGAGATAATGCCTGATAATTTTTCAAAACCAATAAAATATATCAATCTATAGATTTAAGAAGTCCAGTAAATCCCAAGTAGGATAAATAAACGAGAAATTCACACCTAGGTATATCATAGTGCATAATGCATAATTGCAGAAAACTTAAGATAAACTTAAGAGAAAATCTTAAAAGCAGTCACAGGTAAAAGGACAGATTATGTTCAAAGGAGTGACAGACTAAAGCCTACCTCTCAGCAGCAATATCAGAAATTAGGACACAGCAGAATATGACCTTCAAAATACTCAAACAAAATTACTCTCAATGTAAAATTTGATACTCAGCTGAAAATATCCTTTGAGGATGAAGATGAACTAAAAACATTTTCAGATACACAAAAATGAGAGTATTTGCTCCCAGCAGACCCATACTAAAAGAAATCTGAAGGATGTTCTTTAGGCAGAAATAAAGTAATCTCAAGTAAAGGTTGGAGATATAGAAAGAAGAGAAAAATGACAAAAAGGATAGATAAAAGGATAAACCTGAATAAGCATTGAAGGTATCGCAATAATAATAACAATGTCTAATTTGGATATTATGTATGCAACTGAAGTAAATGACAATAATAACATAAAATCAAAGAGAGGACTAAAGGAAGGCAAAATGTTCTATGGTCCTTTGTTGCTTCAGAGGAGAGTAAAAGGATCAATTATCAGAAACTTTGATAGATCAAGTATATATGCTGAATTTTTAAAGTAACTACTAAAATAATAGTAAAACAGTGCATAAATTCCAAACTAACAGAGGAAATAAGTGGAATAAAAAATTCTCAATAAATTTTAAAGAAGAAAAATCAAAAAACAAACACAGTACCAGTAGGGCAAATGGAAAGCACATGCTAAGATAAGAAATTTAAACCTACACTAGTAATTACATTAAACATAAATGTACAAAATATTTCAACTCAAAGCTGGAGATTGTCAGACTGGTGCTGAAGATTGTCAGACTGGTTCAAAACAACAACAGCAAGAGTCCCTTCAATAATTCCTCTAGACTTCCACAAAGCAGTGGTTCTCACAACCACACACATGGGGACCTCACATGATCTGAACTGTGGTCATGTGGCCAAAGCAGCTGTGCCTTTTCTTAGTACTCTTCCTTATTTCCCACTAAAGAGGAACATTTCCCCTAACATGTATTAGGTACCATATATTGTGTGTGTGTGTGAGATGGGTTTTATTTTTGTTAATAGAAGTTGGACTTCACTGTCTTTTGAACTATTATAGACCTGAGTAGCTCTTCTAAGAGCTGGAATTTTGGTATAAGAAAACATTTTGTGACTAAGTTTTGGTTGCCATTCCCCGAAATTACTGGGCCTTGTAGGAGGGAAATAACTAAAACCACTCAGAATTTCTCAACAACTGAACTTAGGTTGTCCTGATTTGTTAGATCAAGGTACCTTCAACCAAGACCTAAAGACGGGGAGGTACATTGAAGTCCCTAAAATAAATTGCATTGAGAAAAGTGGGAGTCAAGCTGAAGAGTAGTATTCAAGATAAAGACCTGAGGTTTCATAGAAAAGGATTGATTTATTCAATGATGCTGATACTGGGAGCTCCTCCAGACCAAACCCCCTGTTACACTGTTTGTATTGTTGGAAAGTAACTGAACATGAGAGCATCAACTTGAAAAAAGTTCACGTAGGAGCATTCTGGCTGAGTTTGGCACTCATCTGCCCTTAGACGGCCTTGACAACCTATATATTAGTGATTTATTGCTGGTTAGCAAATTACGCCCAAAATTAATGTCTGGAGACATTTTTTATCTGTTGGTATTTGTGGGTCAGCTGGGTACCCCTGGCTGAAAGTCCCTGATGTTGCAGTCAAGATGTCAGCTGGGGCTGTGGTCTCATCTTAAAGTGCCATTGAGGGGTAGGGAGCTGTATTCCAAAGCTCATTCACATGGATCTCAGTAGGCCTCAATTCCTTGTTGACTGTTGACTGAAGGACTCACTCAGAACCTTGCTTCATGGGCCTTGCCACGGCACAGCAGCATGGAAGTCACTATCTTTTTGTAACCTACTCTCAGAAGTGTCATGCTATCACTGGCCATATTCCAGTTATTAGAAATGAGTCACTAGGTCCATCCCACACTAAAGAAAAGGGAACTACACAAGGGGATGAATGCTAGGAGGCAGAAATCCTTGTAGGTTTTCTTAGAGGCTTCCCACCACAGGGATGGACCAATAAGGTCTCACTACAGAGAGGTCGGCAGCTTCTGACTGCAGAGCACAGACCCTCAACAGTGACATCATGACACTGTGTGGCTGGGAGAAATAAGAGGGGTGGGAACAATAAAAACCACTATTTATTGAACACTTTTCTATGCAAACACTAATCTAATCAATTTACATGTTTTCAGGGACTGAATGTTTGTGTCCTCCCACCAAATTCGCATGTTGAAATTCTAACCTCCAATGTGATGCTATTAAAAGATGGGGCCCTTGGGAGATAATTGGATGTAGATGAGGTCAGAGCCCCTTGTGTGGGATTAGTGTCCTTATCAGACACTAATCAGACAGTAGTTCTCTCTTTCTTTTTGCTATGTGAGAACATAGTAAGAAGGAAGATGTCTGCAAGCCAGAAAGAAGGTCCTTAACAGGAATGAATCTGCTAGTACCCTGATCTTGGACTTCCTAGCCTCCAGAACTATAAGAAACAAATGTATGTTGTTTAAGCCATCCAGTCTGTAGTATTTTGTCATAGAAGCCAGAGCAGACTAAGACATGTATACAAACTAATTTAATCATCGTGAAGACCTGTTCTTATTATCTATACCTCATCACTGAGAAAAATGGGGCACAGAGACATTAAGAAACTTGTCCAAGTTCAGATAGGTAGTAAATAGTGGAGTCAGCACTCAATCCCAGGAACTCTGATCAGAGTCTGTGCTTTCATCCACTACTCTCCATTGGGTGGGCACAGTGTGAGGACATTAAATGGACATCAATGTCCATTTCTAAAGCTTGGGTTTGGGAAGATTTGGATTAGAGAATAAAGACTGGCAGGTGGGGCTTAAGCAAGTGTTAACCGAAAAAAATCAAGAAATATGGTGTCATCTGTGCCTGCAAAGGTGAAGAGTTATGGAGTGTATTGCCCAAATTCACACAAGGTGACAATGGAGGAGCTTGTCTTCTTTGGATTAACCTTCAGATCTCTCTGCTTTTGGGTAACTGTGGAGTGTCTCAGAAACAAGGAATTTGAAAGCCCCAGGAAAGGCATCCATGGTTCCAATCGAACTCCACAAAGATAAGTCTGAAGAAATGCAGAATACAGCCTGGTTTCCTCAATGGTTTTTGGCGGTCAGTTCTTCCCTTCTCCAGACTCACCCCGAATGCATGTAATGTAAGCCCAGCCTTCCATTAACAACCAGCCATAAAAATGAATTGGAATACATTGACTGGAGTCGGATACAATCTAAAAGTAAAGGAGATTTTTTTTCACTTGGTACCTCTGAATTTCTCCCACTTCAAAGAACATTCCATTCCAGATGTCCCCACACCCAAAGCCATGGTCCATCTGTCAACAGCCATCACTCTATCTCCCCACAGTACGTGCTCTTTGCAGCACAGCTTGGGATAAGCTTCCTCACAAACTGAAACTAGAACCTATTTGCATTTCTTTCGATAAACATGAAAATTCTGAAGTGTCTTAGATCAATTTTGCTTTTGCCTTTGAAACAGATGCCTCTTACTTTTCTAGTTGATTTAGCTCCAGGTAGTCTTTCTGCAGGGGAGGGTATTCTTAGTGGTTATATGCTGCAATGACCAAAGATAAGCACCCAGTAAATACCTGTTGGGTGATGCAATCAAAGAAAGCTTCCCCTGAATGCTTTGCATGAACCTAAGTTTTCTTGGGCCTAAAAGGAGAATGACTATTTCCTTTTGAATTTGGTCTGGCATCAACACTTCTTGCTGTCTCTAGTTTTGATACCACTTCTCCCACTGCCAATTTCTCATAATTCATCCGGAAGCCTGGGACAACTCAAACTGTCCTGATAGCCAAAGTAACTCCAGAGCATGAGAGAGTAATTCTGTGAGCTCCAGGCAGCAATACCGAGGGATTGGAGACCAGTGTATCAAACTCTTCTTTTGGAATCTGGAGTATAGAGAGAAATATGTTGCCAGCAGGGAGACTTGTTTTTGGTGTGGAAGCTTATTTTACTCCAGGGTAAAGTAGAAGCTGTGACATCTGAAAGTGGGTAGGGAACACTGGCATGTGAAAAAAGCAGAGGCAGTTCGTGATGGCAGCGAATGAAGGTCACATTTGCATGTGATTCAAAATGCTGAGGACAGAGTCACCCCAAGTAGCTGTCATGTAGCAATACCTGTCCACGTAGCAGTGCCCCAGGGACTTCCCTGCAAGAATTATTACACCCACTTTTCCATAGCTTCTTTGATTGCTGGAGCTGGACTGTCACTGGGTTCCTTGTAACTTTCTCAGGCAGACACAGCAAACAGATGTAATTTCTGGTTGTACCTGTCTGAGTTGTCACTAGTCAGTGATGGGATTCCTAGTTCAACATCTAATTGGAGGTTTACATGGTTTTTGGTGTTGGTGCCACTTGCCATTTGTTTGTAGAACTTCTTAACTGGAAGAGAAGAAGCCTGCCTGGTAGATATTTTGTCCCTAATAAATAGAATTTGTAGAATTTACTTGACCTCTACTGATCAGTCATTGATAAAGAGCTACCTCTAATATTCACGTTAGCAGTAAAAGAGCTACGTGCTGTCAAGACACAGACATACTCAATGTCAAAAATACATGCGTATCCTTCCATTACATTTCTCTTTAATACTTACTATAATGTGTTCGTGCAATTATTTACATGTTAACCTCCCTCTTCAGTCCCTGAAATCCTAGAGGACAGGTAGAGCGTCTCATTCATCGTCATGGTCCCAGCACTTGACACAACGTCTTTACAGAGTAAAAGACTGTTAAAATACCATCTTTAGCAAGCGTCATCCTACATTAAATCTTCTAAATGGTAAATATAAGAGACTAAAGCCGTATGTCAAGTGGAAGGAAACCTATTCAACTCCCTAATGCTCTTTACCTCCTCTCACATGACTGCAGTGAATTAGAAAGTGAGAATGGGGAAAACCTACTTGGTTTTGTGCTCACTATTGAAAAATACTCCTTAGACTACTTTGATATAGGGTTCTATACCAAATATTTCAGATCATTCTTGGAGAATTTTGAAATACAGAGAGGCTCCATAATTGTTCTCCTGCGCACAATGCTGAAGGATGCCCAATATCAAGTGTACAATACTAAATGCACAGCAAACCTGACCCTGTCGCAGAAGCTGCCCAGTGGAAGCCAGGATTCAAACCAATTACCCTTTTCTGCTCAGGTTCAGCTCCCTAGCTTCAGAAACTACATAGATCAGTTCCTAGAGACTTTCTGTGAGGTGTTTCTTTCTGCTATGTATACTATTTTCAGGAGTGCACCGAAAACAGCCTAGACAACCCTCCCCCTAAAACCTTCAGCCTGAGGGAGCGTTTGCCAGCAGTCTCCTGCGGTGCCCAATACTTACACTGCTGTAAACAGAGTTCAGCAAAACTTGCCTGTAGAGGACCAAATTGTAAGTATAAAATACTTTGTGTGTCACCTACATGTCAGTTGCATATTCTTCTTTGTTTGCTTGCTTGCTTTTTTTTTTTTTTTAATACTTTAAGTTCTGAGATATAAGTGCAGAACGTGCAGGTTTGTTACATAGGTATACATGTGCCATAGGTATACATGTTAATAGTTTTCTGCACCCATTAACCTATCAACTACATTAGGTATTTTTCCTAATGCTATCCCTCCCCCGGTGCCCTCCCACCCCCCGACAGGCCCCAGTGTGTGATATTCCCCTCCCTGTGTTCATGTTTTCTCCTTGTTCAACTCCCACCTATGAGTGAGAACATGTGGTGTTTGGTTTTCTGTTGCTTGCTTGCTTTTTGTTTGTTTTTTTACAAATATTGGAAGCATTACAAAAGCATTCTGCACTGGAGGACTCTACTACAAAAATTTAGGCTGCAAAAGTGGATTTGGCCCACAAGATCCAGTTTAGCAACCCAAGAGAAAGGTTAGCAATATTCTTTTACTTTGGTGGTACTACCAACACAATAATAAGTTTATTTTAAGGAAGGTTTTCTTATTGAAGAATTAATGACGTAGGTTCAGATAACCTAGTTTTCTCCCTCCAAGTCACTGTGTGACTTGGGCCTGCTCATTGGACTTCTCTAATCTTTAGTTGCTTCATCGTGAAAACATGGGTCATACATAAGCATCTTATAGAGTTGCTCAAAGACTCCAATGAGATAATGTATGTGAAAGTTCTTTGTAAACCACAAGTTCTATTTAAATGTGAGCGGTTACTATTGTTAATGTTACTGAATTCTCAGGAAACATAATTACTCTGATGACATTATGGTGTAGTTTGTATATATACAGTTACAGTGATAGATAGAGTGTGGGAAAATCGGCCGGGCGCGGTTGCTCAAGCCTGTAATCCCAGCACTTTGGGAGGCCGAGACGGGTGGATCACGAGGTCAGGAGATCGAGACCATCCTGGCTAACACGGTGAAACCCCGTCTCTACTAAAAATACAAAAACTAGCTGGGCAAGGTGGCGGGCGCCTGTAGTCTCAGCTACTCGGGAGGCTGAGGCAGGAGAATGGCGTAAACCCGGGAGGCGGAGCTTGCAGTGAGCTGAGATCCAGCCACTGCACCCAGTCCGGGCGACAGAGCAAGACTCCACCTCAAAAAAAAAAAAAAAAAAGAGTGTGGGAAAATCCCCAAAAAATACTGGTTTGAATTATAAATTATTAGAAAGCTTCTAACTTTTCTTAGAAGCTATTATTTTGTTTGTGTGGGAAACTACTTTTAAGGAAAAAATGTTGTGGTTTCCTAACTTTCCACATTCAAGGCTAAAAACCACAAAAGAAAAAAAAAATTTATAAAGCATATTTGTAGAGGTAAATTTTCAAATGCCAAACATTTTGTCCTCGTAAAATTAAAATGAGTGATGACTCATTTCTTTGAAAAAAGAGAAATTGAGATTTTGCTCAAAATTAATATAATATACTTTGGTAGGGAGGAAATGCACATTTACCTAAATGCTGTTGGCTGGCTGTGGCCACAATGCTTCCTTGCTTAATACATTTCGGAATTGAACAGCTAGTAATTGTCACCAAACTTGGGCAACAGTCAAGACAAAAAATAAATTTTTATTCTTTCCATGAGACTTTTAAGGTATTTCTCAGGTGAAAGCAGGTATATTTCCTGGCAGTATGGCAATAGACTCTTAAGGTATGTCTCCCAAAAAAGTTAAATAAGAGCTTCAACAAATTGTGGTCAATGCGATAATGAAGCATACCTATTTCAAAAATATGTATTACAAATTTTGTTTGTATTTTGTTTGTGCAAATATTAAAAATATGAAAAGCATACAAAAATATAAAACACTATCTCCAATATTCCAATTTATTTTAATATTCTGCATTTAATATCAGACCACATCTTTCTTTTAAAAACCTTGAAATGCTTAACATTTAACTCCGCCAGCTCTTTTATTCTCTGGGCCCTCATCCTCATGCTCCCCTGAAAACATGAGCATTTCCAAATTTTTTTTATTGTTCCCAAACTCTCTCCTCACCTCCATCCCTCAGATGACAGAATCGCTCATAAATAGTTATCTAATGTGCCTATTCTAATTCTCATAAGCTCTGCGAGAGCAGGGACTTTGTCTTGTTCCCTGCTAAATCCCTACGTAAGGAATATGAAAGCTGGCTCACAATATCACTCGCAGGGCTTCTGTCACCCCGTCTATCTAACACTCTGTGCGTAACTTGCGTTCTGTCCCATTTCTTACCAGTGACCTCAAACTCAATATATCCAAGCCACACTTACCACATTTAGTAGCCGCCTCACAAATCTCCTCCTCCTGACTTCATTATACCAATGGCGCCACGATTTTTAAGTCACTTAGAAGTATCTCTTTTCCCCTCAGTAAGCATCGATTTAATTGCAAGTTATCATTGCTGCCAAATCTTTTTTTTTATTATTATTCTAATATGAACAGGGTGACCATATAACACCACATAAAAACCAGGGTAATGTTGAGAGCAGAAAGAAGTGCTAACTAGACGGTCCATCAGGACCAGCAGGATGTAGCATCAACTTGGGCTGTCCTGAGAAAATGGAACATACAGTCAACTTAGCCAAGTGTTAAGTTAGTGCAAAAGTAATTGCGGTTATTGCCATTACTTTTGGTGACGAGAGCTGCAATTACTTTTGCACCAACCTAATACAATGCTAGAAATCATACATAATACCAACAGTTCATGTCCCCTGGCACCTTGGCTATATTGTAGGAGACCAAACAAATACAAATAACTATGAACTTAAGTACAAAGTGATAATTACCAACACTTATATAAACATTTTAGAAAGTCTGCTAGATAAATAGATCTATTTTGGCTGGGTGTATTAGGGAAAGTATCACAGAAAATGTGACCTTTGGATGAATATTGAAATGTGTTTATCATGTAGATATAAGTATACTGGAAGGGAGAGCAAGTCTACTGAATGAGTAGTGAGAACACAGTAGAAATTTTACAGTAGAAATTTCAGAAAAAAAACTAACCAGACAAATCACACAAAAAGATAGTCAAATACCCAAGAAACATATGAAAAGTTGCTCAACCTCATTAGTAATAAGGAAAATGCAAACTACAGCTAAAACAAGCTATTCCTACACACCAAAAAGGCTAAAACTAGTAAGACGCATAACAGAGAATCTTGTACTATTGATAGGGATGCAATTGCTACCACTGCTTTGGAAAAGCATATGTCAATATTTACTAAAGAAGAACATATAGAATTTATACTTGTCCTATGACCCAGCAATTTCATTTTCTAGAAATAGACATTGAAATAAAAATTCAGGTGCATACGCATCAAAAGACTTTCACAGTATGTTCATATCAACATTATTCATGATAGTTAAACACTGGACATAATCTAAATGCCCACTAAGAGTATAAAGGATACATAAAAATGGTATATTCATACACAGAAATAAATAAATAAACAGTGTCAGTAAATGATCTACGTGATTTACAAGAAACAGCATGATCCATGTAAAACAACGTGATTAATTCTCACAAATATAACCTTGAATTAAAGAAACTAAATATGACTGAATATATACTGTATGATTTACATAAAGCTCAAAAATAGGCATACGTATAAAATTAGACATCAACATAGTGTTTACCTATGGGGAACACTGGTTATGACTGGTTATGAAGGAGGCTTCTAGGACTTTGGCAATGTTCTGGTTCATACTTGAGCAACTGTGATAATCTATCAAGTTGTACATTTACAGTTGGTGCACTGTGTATTTTGCTTCAATTTCAGAAGTTTCAACAAAAGATAATCAATGAGAATGTTCAGGAATTAAAGAATTACATGAATCTTCATTTTGAAATGACACAAGTAGAATCCAACAGAATAGAAACAAATTCACATTTTATGAAACTTTAGGACATAAAAGATAAAAATAAGACCCTAAGAGCTACTAGAGATAAAAGATTATTACAAAAAATAATAACTATAGCAATAGCAAAGTTACCATCAGCAAAAATGAATAACATGATACAAATGATTCATCATCTAAATGGTGAAGAGAAATATATTAGAATTTTATCACCAATGAAACTATCTTTCAAGAGAAAGCATGAAATACAGATGTTTTCAAATATACACACATTAAGAAAATTTTGTGAAACTTAAAAATCATCTGTGAAATAACTATTAAAGGCTGCTATTTTTACAAGAATAAAACATACATTAAAAAAGAATTATAAGGAGAAAATGGTAAATCTGCAATCAGAATGGAATACATTAGGTCACTTTGATCGGCAGACCTAAAATTTGAGAGAACAAATAAAATCTTCATAACAAAATTAATGTGTTTGATCTAATAGTGATACAGGTATCCCCACACTCAACAAACAGAGAATATACATGTTTTCCAATCACATAGGAAACATTTCAAAAATTGGCCACATTCTAGATTACAAAGTGAGTCTCAAGAATTTTATAAATATCACATAGATGATTTTCCCAGACATCCATGTAATTAAATTACATATCGACATTAAAATAATAGTTTGAAGTTTGACACTAAGAAAATCGCACTGCTAATTAATTCCTAGATAAAGAAGAAAACCATATTGGAATGTGTGAAATATTTAGAACTGGATGACTATGAAAACACTAGATATCAAATCAAGCATTGTGTGGTATTAAGTGGAATTCAATTATTTTGTTGCTATAACTGCATTTGCTTTGCAAAGAAAATTTAAAAATAAATTATAAAACATTCAACTGCTAAAGTCTAAACTGCCCAAAAAATATGTTCATATAAGACTAAAATGAATGTTTTTTTTAAAAGGGAAAAGTAATTTAAAAACAGCAAAAGTTAATGGGAGAGAAGGCAGAGTAACCCAATATGATTCCAATGCAATTAAATTTGAAATCAAAATTAAAACATACATTAGTTTAAAGAAATAAAACCAATACTAATGGAAACTAAAAGGAACAATGTTAAAAAGTTAATTGTTAAAACTATGGAACTTTAGAGAAAATAGGAAAAAAATGGGATCTAAGGCTAGACAGAATTCTTAGACTTGACGCCAAAAGCATGATTCATAAAATAAAAAATTGATGAACTGATCTCACTGATATTAAAAATATTTGCCTTTGTTAAGAGGATGAAAAGATAAAGTAAAAACTTGGAGAAATTATTTGCAAACCATATATTTCAAACAGCAGCTTGACCCAGCCTCAGTGCCTAAACCAAGGCTCCACTCAGGGAGGGAAACACCTGCCACAGCACATTTCAGCAGAGAACAGGGGCTGGTCTTGCTCAACTTGGGAGTCCAGAAAAGTAAGGCAAGCCTCAGAATTCACTCCAAAACCCCACTCAGTCAGAAAGACAAGTCTCAATCAGACATTTCTGTGGAGCAAAGAAAGACAGTTGCATGGAACGAAGAAAGACAGTTCTGTGAAGCAAAGAAAGACAGTTGTATGGAACAAAGAAAGGCAGTTGTATGGAGCAAGGAAATGCAGTTGTATGGAGCAAGGAAATATAGTTCTATGGAGCAAGGAAGGACAGTTCTATGGAGCAAAGAAAGACAGTTCTGTGAAGCAAAGTCTCTGGACCCATTTGTCCTAAGCTGTAACTCCACCTGACCTCAAAGCCCAGCCTGCAGACCTACCCAGCTGCAAAATCCAAACAGTGGTTCAACCTGGCCAGGGAATACACACTGCAAATCTGCCCAATGGATGGTTATTGCAGTGCCCAGCCAGCAGCTGGGCCTGTTTGCAGAGACCAGCCAATAGTCTTGCCAAATGGTGGAGCCCAGCCAGTAGTCCCTTCAGACCTCAAAGCAAAGACAGCAGCCCATCCAACTAAACAACCTGACAGGAATCTCTGCCTGCTCGGGGTTGGTACAAGTTGGCCCATCCAGGATCAGGACTAGACTAAATAACGAAGTTCTATCCCTGCCAATAATACCTGTAAAGGCCAGAGCAGGTGGCTGTCTCCTTAAATGTGTAGACATCAATGCAAGGACAGAAGAATTACAAAAAAATTAGAGAATCATGACACCACCAAAAGAAACCAATAAAGCTCTAACATTGAACACTAAATAAATGAAGAACTAAGAAATGACTAACAAAGAATTTAGAAAAATCCTCTTGAAGTTCAGTGAATCACAAGAATATACTAATAGAAAATTAAATAAAATCTGGAAAATATATGCAAACAAATTTAAAGTTTGACAAATAAATAGAAACAAAATTGTTTTAAAAAGTAGAAATTCTAAAAATGAGCACAATGACTGAACTAAAAATTTCAGTGAAAAGCTTCAATAACAAGCTTCAATAGTTGATTCAATCAAGCAAAAAAAAAAAGACAAGAAAAGAATCGGGCCAGGCCTGGTGCCTTACACCTATAATTCTAGCACTTTGGGAGGCCAAGGCTTGAGCTCAGGAGTTCAAGACCAGCCTGGGAAACATGGCAAAACCCTGTCTCAACAACAACAACAACAAATACAAAAAATTACCTGGGTGTGGTGGCACATGCCTGTAATCCCAGCTACTCGGGAGGCTGAGGTGGGAGGATTGCTTTAGCCCAGAAAGTCGAGGCTACAGTGAGCCAAGATCACACCACTGCACTCCAGCCTAGGTGACAAAGTGAGACCTTGTCTCATTTAAAAAAAAAAAAAATCAGTGAGCTTGAAGGCAGAATATTTGAAATTATTCAGTCAGAGAAGTCAGAGAAAAAGAATTAAAAATAATGAAGAAAGTCTGCAGGAATTATGGTACACCATTAAGATAACTAACATTTTCTTCTTTTTTTTTTTTTGAAGTTTTATTTTATTTATTTATTTATTTTTACTTGATACATGAGCTGAACGTGAAAGTTTGTTACATAGGTATATACGTGCCATGGTGGTTTGCTGCACCTATCAATCCATGGTCTAGGTTTTAAGCCCCACATGCATTAGGTATTTGTACTAATGCTCTCCCTCCCCTTTTTCCCCAACAGGCCCCATTATGTGATGTTCCCCCCTCCCTGTGTCCATGTATTCTCATTAGAACTAATATTTTTATAACAGGAGTTCAAAAGGATAAGAGACAGATTAAAAAGCCAGTAAACACAACTAAAGAAATAATGGCTGAAAACTTCCCAAATATTAGAAAAATGCAAAAATCCAAGTTTAGTAAGAACAATCTTCAGTAAAATTAAACCCAAAGAGGAGTTCACTAAGACATATAACAACCAAATTATCAAAAATCAAAGACAAAGAAAAAATTCTAAGAGTGGCAAGAGATAAGAAACATATCCATGTAAAGGAGTCCTAAAATGGCTATCAGTGGATTTCTCCATGGAAACCCTACAGGCCAGGAGAGAGTACTATGATATATGCAGAGGGCTGAAGGTAAAAACAAACAAACAAAAAACAGAAACAAAAACAAAAACTTGACAACCAAGAACAGTTTTACCTGAAAAATCTGTACTTCGGAAATAAGGAAAAAAAAAAACAACTTTCCCAAAGCTAAGGGAGTTCGTTACCACTAGGCCTGCTATACTGGTATCGCTCAAGGAAGTTCTTTAAGCTAAACCCAAGACTGCTAATAAACAACATAAAACATACAAAAGCACAAAACTCAGTGGTAAAAGTAGTAGAGAGTCATATTCAGGATATTCTGGGATTGTAATGGTAGTTTTTAAAGAAATTGTACTTGTAGTACAAGGATTAAAAGGCAAAACTATTAAAAACAACTAGAGGAGAAACAAGCTGTAAAGAGAAGCAAATTACAAAGTGATACTGATTTTGACACTGAAAATATAAAATGTGGGGAGGAGAAAGTAAAAGTGCAGAGTTGTCGTATGCAACCAAAGTTAAGTTGTTATTAGCTTTAAATACTCTGTTTGAAATATAAAATGTTTTATGTAAGGCTCATGGTAACCACAAAATAAAAATCTATAGTAGATGCACGAAATATAAATAGAAAGGATTCAAAACATCCCACTAAAGAAAACCATCAGACCACAAAGACAGAAAAAGAGGAAGAAAGAAACAAAATATCTATTAAATACAAAACAGAAAATGATTTACAAAATGACAGTGGATAAGTCCTTACTTATCAAGAATTACTTTGAAAGTAAATAGATTAAGTTCTCCAATAAAAATACATAAGAGTGGCTAAATTGATTTTTTTAAGACCCAAGTATATGTTGCATACAAGAGATTCACCTCACTTTTAAGGACACACATAGACTGAAAGTGAATAAATGGAAGAGATTATTTTATGCAAATGGAAGCCAAAAGAGAACAGGGGTAATCTGATACTTATACTTTATTTCAGACAAAATAAAGTTTAAGTTAAAAATTTTAAAAATAAACAAAGAAAGACATTATATAATGATAAAGGGATTAACTTAACAAGAGACTATAATAATTGTAAATATATACATACCTGACATTGGGGCAACCAAATATGTAAAGCAAATATTAAAATATCTGAAGGGAAAAACACATTGTAATACAGTAATACTAGGTGACTTCAATAACCCACTTTCAACAAAGGACAGATCTTTCAGACAGAAAGTAAGTAATGAAACATTGGACTAGAACTACACTTTAGACTAAATAGATCTAACAGACATATGTAGAACATTCTATCTAATAGCAATAGAATACACATTCTTCTCAAGTGCACACAGAATATTCTTCAAAATAGACGTATGTCATCACAAAACAAATCTGGACAAATGTAGAAAGATTGAAACGACATTAAGTAACTTTTCTGATCACAGTAGTATAAAACTAGAAATCAATAACAGGAATACTTGGAAATTTGGCTAATGGAGATGAATCTCCCTATGTTAGTTTAAACTAGTGTTTATATCATTAAACAACTTTCTGTCTTCATATTTATAAACTCATTTGTCATCAAAATATAAAATAGATTATCTAGATCCTCAGCTTTCAAGGTTTTTTCCCCCCAAGATTTTCTCAGTTGATAATTCAACCATTCTTTCCAAGGATTCCCCACGTACAGTTGGTACTTCTGATAAAATCAGACTAGCCTGACTTCTGATTAGTGTCTTTTCTTATAGGCTTAATTCCTCATAGTTGGATTCATTTCACTGCTACAAGGGAGTAGAAAAGGTAATAAAGGTGGTTTCCTTAAGTAAGAAAATAAAGAACTGTAAAAATTATTCTGTTTTGCTTTTTCTGATGTTGGACAGAGGAACAAAACCATTTTATCCATACATGCCCTACATCTTCATTCAGAAAGTAAATAAACTGGCCATTAAATTAACAAGACTAGAGAAATTCTGAATATTGATCCAGAACTCAAGCTTATCCATCAATAAAAGAGACAAAACACTCTGATTTTAAGCTTTTAAAGTAATAGTGTTATTATCTGCTGATCTTCAGCCAGAAGAAATCAAGGGACTGCTCCTTATCAATACTCACTCTTTCCATTTCAGAAGGAAAGAGCTTTAAAGTTGGTACAAATTCTTATCTTCTTCATGTAGGTTAATTTTAGGAAAATTCCCTGAATAGAGAGATGTAAGGAAGCCCCAGTGGTTTCTTTCATGAGGTCAACCATCCTGATCATAGAGAAAAATCATTAATAAGTAAAATTCTATAAAATCTGCACAAATATATGAAGCTTACAGGTTACCCAGGTATAAATAATATGATACTTTATATACTGATTATGGAAGAACTTATGTGGAAGCCTCTCTCTTTATGTAAATTCATGAAGTTTTTCTTTTTAAATGTCTATGATAAGAAGAAATGACAATGAATATCACAAAGTTCTAATATATTTAATATATGTGTTACATTTGGCCCTCCAAAAAGCATACACCAAGATAAGATTTCAGCATACAAGAGATTTACTGGGAAGTGCTTGTAAAGGCAAGGAGGAAAGGAGCTGGGAAAGCTGATATGGTTTGGCTGTGTCCCCACCCAAATCTCATCTTGAATTTTATCTCTGATAATTCCCACATGTCATGGGAGGGACCCAGTGGGAGGTAATTGAATCATGGGGGAGGATCTTTCCCATGCTGTTCTCATGGTGGTGAATGAGTCTCATGAGATCTGATGGTTTATAAAGGGGAGTTCGCCTACACAAGTTCTCTTGCCTACCACCATGTAAGATGTTGACCTTCTCATTTGCCTTCAACCATGATTGTGAGGCCTCCCCAGCCATGTGGAACTGTTAGTCAAATAAACCTCTTTCCTTTATAAATTACCCAATCTCAAGTATGTCTTTATTAGCAGCATGAGAAGAGATTAATTCAGAAGGTAAGGAGAGCCTCCAGACTATGATCCAAGTTGACACCTTCTGAAGAAGTAGGGAAGGCAAAGTGTGAGACTGTTACACAGTCATAAGAAAGTTTCAGCTGACCTGAGACAAATTCACCAATTCAAGAAATCTCATATATTACAGTAATGAGCCTGCATTAGAACCTTTGCCCTGCTTTGCCATTGGTTGAGAACAGCCTATAGAAAGTGTGGCATGAATACAGGAATGGATCCAGAAGAGCAAAATCTAAGACAATCTAAGTCAACTATGCTCCTTGCTGCAGATAGAATGGCATGTTTTCAAGGCCACCATAATATATAAGAAGTTCTTACAAATCAATAAGATAAAAGAGGAAAATACCAGTATCAAAATGGGTAATGGATACTATACCAAATTGTCTGTTGTCCACTCAAGGTCACATTTTTTTCTTTCTATACTCTTCTCTGCATTGCAAAAGCCATCAGGATTCTGGGTCATAATTCACCAATGAGAGGAATTTTGTGAGATTTTGGAAAGTAGAAGAGAAGTGGAAGCCATTTCTCACCCTGTAACCGTGTTATGCAAGAATGAAGACTTCAGTCAACAGTAGAGGTGAGATTTTGTCAGGAGCTCCTGGGTGACCTGCATGCACATCATTGGTGCTTTAGACAGCTGAAATCATCAGCACGGTTTCCTGATACACCTGCACTTCAGAATTTCTGGAAGCTAACAGTAGCTTTCTGTAATCTGTTTCCCAATATTTCCAAGCAATATTATAACCGTCTGATTCCCTGTATTAAATCCTTCCTGCATGAAACAACTACAGTGGTTTCTGACCAAATCCTGGTGTATTAGTTCGTTTTCACACTGAGACTGGGTAATTTATAAACAAGAGAAGTTTAATTGACTCACAGTTCTGCATGGTTGGAGAGGCCTCAGGAAACTTACAATAAGGTGGAAGGTGAAGGGAAAGCAAGGCACCTTCTTCACAGAGCGGCAGGAGAGAGGGGGAGTGCAGGAGAAACTGTCGTTTTTTAAGCCATCGGATATCATGAGAACTCCCTTGCTATCACAAGAACAGCATGGGGGAACCCTCCCCCATGATCCTATCACTTTCCACCAGATCTCTCCCTTGACACATGGGGATTAGAATTCAAGATGAGATTTGGGTGGGGACACAGAGCCAAACACTATCACCTGGCTAGCAGAAACATGAACAAGTAAATCACAAATGAATACATAGAAAGAAATGTATACAAATAAAATCATAATTAAAGAATACAATGTTTTAAAAATGAGATATTATTTTTTACTTCTCAAATTGGCTAAGGTTTATTTTATTTACATATATTTATGTACTTGTCTAGTTTATTATAAATAGTCAAAGTTGGCAAGAGACAAAAATAAATAAGTAAAAAGACAAAAAACAGATACTGTGGGGAGTTTATATTTTACATTTACATTTGTAAAACCTTTCTAGAGGTCAATCTGTTATAACCTCTTAAATGTTCATAATCTTTGTTATTCTAATTTTAGTTACAGAAATTAATCTTAAGGAAAATTTGGAGTACAATGTTATATATAAGAGTATTTATCAATGTGGCACATATACACTGTGGAATATGATGCAGACATAAAAAAGAATGAGTTCATGTCCTTTGCAGGGACATGGATGAAACTGGAAGCCATCATTCTCAACAAACTAACATAGGAACAGAAAACTGAACACCGCATGTTCTCACTCATAAGCGGGAGTTGAACAATGAGAACGCATGGACACAGGGAGGAGAACAACACACACTGAGGCCTGTCAGGGGATGGGGGGCAAGGGGAGGGAGAGCCTTAGGACAAATACCTAATACATGTGGGGCTTAAAACCTAGATGATGGGTTGATAGGTGCAGCAAACCACCATGACACATGTATACCTGTGTAACAAACCTGCACATTCTGCACGTGTATCCCAGAACTTAAAGTAAAATAATAAATAAGTAAATAAATAAATAAGAGTATTTACCACAGTTCAAGTTATAGATCAGGATTTTTTTAAAACCTGAATATTTAAATATTTAATTTAGCATGACATACAGTGTCTTAGTCTGTTCAGGCTGCTATAACAAAATACCTTAGACTGGATAATTTATAAACAAAAGAAATATGTTGCTCTGGAGGTTGAGAAGTCCAAGATCAAGGTGCCAGAAGATTTGGTGCTAGGCAAGGGCCCATTCCTCATAGATGTCGCCTTCTACGTGCTTCTACGTGTTCTCACATGGCAGAAGGGCAAAGAGGCTTCCTCTTTCATAAAGGCACTAATTCCATTCCTGAGGGTGGAATCTTCATGACCTAATCATCTTACAAAGACCTCACCTCTTAATACCATCACCTCGGAAGTTAGGCTACAACACATGAATTTTGGGGAGAATACAAACATTCAGACAATAGCATATACATAGAATAGAATCACTGTGGAGCTCTTATAAATCATGTTTTGGTATAAATGTAATAATAGAATGAGTTCATGAAATAATATAAGTGAAAAAGTAAGATATATAACTATAGGTACAGTATGATTACACTATTTTATGTAATGTATACAATGTATAATATATGAAATATATATGTACACATAATAAATACATGTACATAAAATATTTCCTGGTATGTACACGTGTATATATATTTTTCATGTATATAATTTATACACATTAGCAAAAAGTGAGAAAATATGACAAATATTTAACAGTACCTGTTTCTCCAGTGGCAGGATTACAGATAATTTTTATTTTCAAACATTTCTGTCTGACTTTTCCAAATGTGCTATTATGAGCATAAATTTTATAATTAAATACAAGTCAATAAGCATTTTAATGTGCCTATAACAGCCCATCAGCAAGTGAAGAGATGAGATAAAAATGTGTCTGCACTTGGTACACATATTGACTTTCTTTTACTTCCATTTCCAGATGATATTGACAAAGATATTGAAAAAATTTGATTGATATGCCTCAGCTCAGATTTGCTATGCAAGAGCAGAGTCTTATTGTTTTAAAGGAATTATTTGCTGATCAGCTATAGGGTGGCTTGACCTCACATTCCTACACTGTGGGACTATCCACCATGATAGTCCCACAGTGTAGGGATGGGGTGGTACGACTCCCAAGACTTGGAGTATGTTATTTTCTCAGGGCAATGAAGATTTGGACAAATGATAGCAAAGACAGAATTATTATCTCATCAAAGACATCCCTCAGCAGTGTCTGTGGGCTGTGCAGTGTTCTCAGTTCGATAAAGGATTAGAACACAATGCTTCTTTGGAGAACTGTGACTTGATACTGCATCAATATCTTTCTGAGAAATGTTTTTCATTTTCTTGCCTCTTTAACTTCTTAAGCCTTAGGAGAATTAGTTGAAAAGCCAAGTCTTTGGGGTAGATACTAACATTAAGTCTTCTACCCTGTCATTTGCAATCATAAATTCCAGAACATAGCTCCTAATTCCATTGTGTATTGTTTTCTAAGGGAATGATAGACAGATTCTTTATTTTTTAAACCCCTAAGCCTACCACACTTGCTGAGTTCCTCACTAGTCACTAAGAAAGTCCTGTCAGTCAATACATGGGTTTATGTCCATTGCTCAGCCCTTCTCCAATCAGACTCATTCCCCCAGCATCCCTGACACACCACTCTAAAATGCGGCTGCTGATGGTTCACCTTCCTCACTTTTGTCTACAAATCTCAATCCTGCTGATTCCACAAATCCCACATCAAGCAATATCATTTTATGAGCCTTTCCACAACCACCCCTTCAGGGGATTCTTCAATTTCTGTCACACAGGAAGTCTTCAGAGTATCACCCTCACAGCCAGGCAAGAGGGACTCCTGGCTAGGGTTTCATGCTTTAAAGAGTCCAGCTCTGACTCCTTTTGGCCATAGGACTAATGTGATATGCCCACCTGGAGCCTGTGCCCTCCCTTCTAGACCATGCCCTGGGACTCAGAATCCCTTACCCTAGATGGCCACACAATCACTTTCAGGTCCATCTTCTCTGGGCACACATCACAAATGTGTGCACCCCAAGGCCCGAAGCCAAGAAGGCAGCTTTCTGGATGTAGGGACTGAGGTGTTCACACACATTTGCATGGCCCCTCAATTCAAAGAACAAGGGGGAAAGTAAGAAGAAAAGAAGTAGCCGATGATCAGGGCCAGCTCTTGCAACTCAGCCATGTTGGGTCATTCTGATTACACCACTTAGCTCAAGTGCAATGCTCAAGACACTTAGCACATTCTCCAGCTGAATTTACCAGTGTTCATGGACTACCTGGGTTAGAAATATATTTCACTATAAAGTAACATACAAATTAGCAGAAAGGGAGTTAATAAGATTAATAATAGAGTTAGTTTACATTAGGAACTGAGTTTTGAGAAACATAATTTCTTTCAACACTAATAACAACCTTGTGGGGGTTCATTGTCTCCCTTTAAAAATTAGGAAACCAAGGCTTTGCCATGGTCTCATAGGAGGGTCAGAATAGCATTTTTATGACCCCAGAGCATACTCCTCTCCACTCCACCTACCCATGTGTCCAACTCAGACGCCTTCTGGGATGTCCATGTCAACTATTCTTTAAAGAGTAACCAACAGATGGATAGTTTTCTGTTTGTGAATCAATGGTAGGTGACTGAAAAATTGGTTCTGAGAGGTCGCTTTGCAAGGATTGATGGTCACAGGCTGAGAAGCAGATTTGAAAGACCTACCTGCTAGCAGCATGAAGAGCTGCTCTTCCTTATCTTGGCATTAACTAGTTAATTATTGGAGGTGGGTGCAGGAGTGGATTATGTGTATTCTTAATTGTTGGAGAGTGGGTACTGGGAGTTACAAAGACCTTTGTGATTTTCAACCTTGCAGAGCTGAGCAATTTTCAGTTGCTTTACTTGCTGATAACACTGCTTCCCTTATCTACCATGGAACACATCTTAATGAAGAATTTGGATTCACAGCATCCAGTTAATGAATATGAAACTAAACAGTGTATATCCCTCTGATGGATGGGATTTCGGAGGCACAGACATTATACACATATTTGATGATAAAGTACTAGAAGTGCAGGGAATTGAGGTCAAGCTTCCTCCTAAGGGGACTGAATCCCAGAGAGAGCAGGTGACTTAGTAATGAGAAGGGGAGCTGTCTGTTCAACCACGATGCTCCTCCTATGGCACAAAATTCAGTTTTAAAAATATATTAAATTCAAATCAAATGTGTTAGGTGTGAGTTCTATCCCTACAGGTGTGAGGCAGAGGTGGAGGACTTTGTATACAACAGAGAAATAAATATAAATATTAGGTCTTCCATAACATAGGATTCACTGACCCTCTCATGGGCATTCCTCTGAAGCATTTTGAGATTTATTGCTATAAAAGAGCCTCCCAAACATAATCTCACTTAGAAAAGGTAATCATATTAATGTGATTTTGTTCACAGGAGAGAATCTAAGTGCACACCACTGCTTAAAGTTATTTCTTTGTTCCTAGGTTTAAGGGAAACTAGTAAATAAGAACATTCCACTTTGTCTGCATCAATAAAGATGAAAGAAGATGACTTAGGAGGTAGGAATTGGAGTGGGAAACATTTTTCTAACTCAGAATATTGGAGTTCCCAATATTCTGAAACACGTATGACTTCATTCAGTCATAAGGTAAACAGAGTATGTAATTTACCAGAAAAAAGTAATAAGACTGGTGGTGCTAGGTTTTCATACTCCAGCTATTAATGAATTAAAGAGAGTAACACTCCTGAAAGGATACCATTTTCTCAAGAAAGCTGAAAAAGAATGTGTGGCATTTAAAACATACCAAACTCTGTGGCCGTAATGCTCTTAAAATTCATCTGTCTAAAGAAATTAGAAGTGAATCATATTAAATAAGGTTTAGATATGTCCACTGTATCTTCCTGAAAATATAATTTCATTACAATCGAATTTATCAAATTTTATCTGATTTGACTTGCTATTTAAAATACTTTATAATTTACTTGCATATTTGGAATTACAATGTTCTTAATGTACTTCTTGATTTTAACAAAACCTAGGCCAAATGTTAATCAAATCAAACTGTTCAAAGTTACTTTATAACACATTCCTATGAACACACCATACACACAGCAATATCTAGCAAGGGTGTCAGTTTTTCTTTATTTTTAAAATCAGATCATTTAAAAAAGTTATTTACTACAAATGACTCTACACACACACGCACGCACACACACACACGCACACACACACACAAACCTTTTTAAAGAAACGCTGGAACCCAACCCCCTTTAGGCCAGAGGAAAACATTGCAGCTGTACACGCACTTGTGCCTGTTGCCGTAGAGTAATACGGTAGCAGCAGGAGATTACGGTACTAGCTGGGCTACTGCCTGTGTTACGTCAGCGAGAGCTGCAAAGTTCCTTGCTATTCTTTTCTGGTGTCGGGCAGCTGAATATTAAAAGGGTGATTGTGGAGTTATCGGTTATCAGTATTTTTTTTTTTCTTTTCCTATTTTGACTCTTTTAAAAAATGCAGGTAAAGTGACAGCGGGCCAGGAGCTTAAAGACATCGGTGGTGGAGGGGTGAGTCAGCGGGTGCAAAAGGACAAGGATTTGGTTCCTCGGAGAGACGGTCCCCTCTCCGCCTCCAGAGAAGAGCAGGCAGGCAGCTCCTGGGACCCAAGCCGGGTCCGCCTCCCACGCTCGCGAGCTGGTGGCTCAGCAGCGGCGCTTCAGGTGAGTGCGCTGGGGCGGGCGTCCCGCAGGGCCAAGTGGGTGAGGGCAGACATCCCCCGCCGTCTGGTGAGACCGAACCCCTACTTTTCCCAGCGCCTCCCGCTTTTTCCACCAGGTTTTATACCGGCACCTCTACCCCACCCCCGATTCCCTTACATCTTCTGCGAAGTTGCCTTCTACTTAACAAGTGTCTTTTTAACCCTGTGTTTATCACCCTCGAGGTAGGAGGAAAAGGGTTTCTGCAGTGGCACGTTTTTAATACCACCTGTGAGGTCTTAAACTTGGGATTTTAACAGCAGTCTTTGCCCGAGGTCCCACATCAGGGCCCAACCCAAGAAGGCAAGGTGGGCACTTCCTCACGCCCCTTGGTCCTGCCGTGTCCCTGCGGTCGGTTCGCAGTTGTGGAAACCCAGGTTTCTTACGCAGATCGTGGCCCCCAGCCCAGAAAATCGAAGGCGGCCCCTGCCCGCTGGCATGCCAGCTTAATGTTTACGCCTGCAAAATCCGCAGTGACTGTCACTTGCAAAGCTGCCTCTGCAGAGGGACGTCCTCCCCACTCCGTCCCCCGGCAGTCCTGCTACGACTGGCAGCTGGAGCCCCTCGGGTGGCCAACAGTGAGGCTTGGAGAGGCGTCGCGGACAGACCTGGGTCGCTTTCAGCCCTCGGGTCCCTCCCGGCTTCGCTCGGGACCTGGCTCTCAAGTCAGCTTGGCTGGTGGACAGACCGGCGCGCTCTGCACACCCGAGTGCGAATTCCACCGGCGTGAGCTTGAGCGTGCGCGTGGTCCTGGCCCTGCAGTCCCTGGGTCGCAGCGGTTCCCTCTCCCAGGCCGCCCCCTCCAGGTGACTGCGAAGCAACCTGTTCTAATGGAAACCGAGTACATCCTCCAGAATTCCCCGGCTAGGATCGGTGCGACACACTCGCCAGCCGCAATCGCCCTTCCCGGGCTTTGAGGATTTTAATTTCTCGGTACCGGCGCTCGAAATCCAGCCTTCGAGCGCTGGAGCCTGGGGTGTGGGGGATTTGTGTTTTTGTTTGTTTGTTTTTCGCTTCGGATCCTGAACTCGGGCAGAGGTGACTCAGTAGAGCGCGCGAGGCAGGTTCCCAGTGGTGGGGACGCGAGATGCGCTCCGGAGTCGCCTCCGCCGCAGCCGGCCGGGCGAAGTAGCTTCTGGATGGATCGCAGAACCAGCCCGGCTCCCAGCTGGCGTCCCGCAGCCCGTCGAGCTCAGCACAGGCTCTCTCCTTGGGTCGCCTAGCTCACAGCCCGCCTTTTTCTTTGCGCTCTTTCAGGTGGACGCGGTCAAACGATGCCCGGCAGCCGCCTGTGTCTCAACACATATTTCACACCCACGTCCCCTGGCCTGTGCTCCTAGAAGCTGGAGACAGCAGGAGCCTTCGGTGGGGCAGCTCAAAATGTAGGTAACTGCGGGCTGGGAGCAGCGCCCAGAGGCCATCGGTCCCTGCCTTTGAGCGTCGACGGCTGATCCTTTGGTTTGAGGGGGAGACTGGCGCTGGAATTTTGAATTCCGAATCATGTGCAGAATGCTGAATCTTCCCCGAGCCAGGACGAATCACACAACGCAGAAAAGCAGACTCTCGTAATTTTGGAATTGCATGTTGCAAGGAGTCTCCTGGATCTTCACGCCCACCCTCTGGTAGGGAGGGAGTTGGGGTCCAGGCTAGGCCAGCCCAGCAGGTGGAGAGGGTCCCGGGCAGCCCCGCGCGCCCCTGGCCATGTCGCCTTTAATGCCCTGCCCCTTCGTGTGGCCTTCTGAGGGTTCCCAGGGCTGGCCAGGGTTGTTTCCCACCCGCGCGCTTGCTGTCACTCCCAGCCAAACCCAGCTGGCAGGGCTCCCTCCAGCCGAGACCTTTTGATTCCCGGCTCCCGCGCTCCCGCCTCCGCGCCAGCCCGCGGGGTGGCCCTGGAGAGCCGGACCTCGCCCGGCCCCGGCTGGGACCATGGTGTTTCTCTCCGGAAATGCTTCCGACAGCTCCAACTGCACCCAACCGCCGGCACCGGTGAACATTTCCAAGGCCATTCTGCTTGGGGTGATCTTGGGGGGCCTCATTCTTTTCGGGGTGCTGGGGAACATCCTAGTGATCCTCTCCGTAGCCTGTCACCGACACCTGCACTCAGTCACACACTACTACATCGTCAACCTGGCGGTGGCCGACCTCCTGCTTACCTCCACTGTGTTGCCCTTCTCCGCCATCTTCGAGGTCCTAGGCTACTGGGCCTTCGGCAGGGTCTTCTGCAACATCTGGGCGGCAGTGGATGTTCTGTGCTGCACCGCGTCCATCATGAGCCTCTGCATCATCTCCATCGACCGCTACATCGGCGTGAGCTACCCGCTGCGCTACCCAACCATCGTCACCCAAAGGAGGGGTCTCATGGCTCTGCTCTGCGTCTGGGCACTCTCCCTGGTCATCTCCATCGGACCCCTGTTCGGCTGGAGGCAGCCGGCCCCCGAGGACGAGACCATCTGTCAGATCAACGAGGAGCCGGGCTACGTGCTCTTCTCAGCGCTGGGCTCCTTCTACCTGCCGCTGGCCATCATCTTGGTCATGTACTGCCGCGTCTACGTGGTGGCCAAGAGGGAGAGCCGGGGCCTCAAGTCTGGCCTCAAGACCGACAAGTCGGACTCGGAGCAAGTGACGCTCCGAATCCATCGGAAAAACGCCCCGGCAGGAGGCAGCGGAGTGGCCAGCACCAAGACCAAGACGCACTTCTCGGTGAGGCTCCTCAAGTTCTCCCGGGAGAAGAAAGCGGCCAAAACGCTGGGCATCGTGGTGGGCTGCTTCGTCCTCTGCTGGCTGCCTTTTTTCTTAGTGATGCCCATTGGTAAGTCTTGACCACCCCTCACTTTAGCATTTGGGGGGTCTTCACCCTTCTTGGCTTCTGTTACCCCAGACTCCCAGTCCTGGATGGGAGAGGACGGATTAGCATTTCAAACGGCACAGCTCTAGGGCAATTAGAAAAGGCTCCCGTGTAGAAAAGTGAATTTTCATTCTCTTTCTACTCCAGTCTCATTTATATTAGGTCCTAGAGCACTTTTTCAACTGTAAAGTGGCTTCCAACTGATGCAGATTAATTGTTCTCTTTAATAAGAATGTCAACTTTTCTTAATGCCTATAAGCACGTGTTTAATTTAAATGCATCTGCTCTCTCTAGTCTCAGAGTCTCCACCAAGTGTTTAGGCTGACTGTGGAATGCCATTTTCACTCTGCCACAGAACGCAAATTCTCTTGACCTGAAAATAAGTACCACACTCATTCTGGACAAATGTGCGATTTTATTATTGCATTAGGTTATTCATAAGGGTTTGTTATAATGGTCTGTTTATGTGCTATATCTGTGCTGATTTTATTTTCTGGATTCAGTATGGAAGGAATTACGGTGAGCCACTAAGAAAAAGAAATGATTTTATGTCCAAACCAATTTTAGCCTTAAATAATTAATCATAATGTTTCCAATAAGTAAATACTTATTTTTTTATTTTAATAGTAAGTATTAAAACAAACACTTATCTTACCCAAAATCATCCGGGAAGTTGCAGATGACACTGTTTGAAAATAATACAGTACACATAGTGTTACAAATCCAATTTTTGCAGATGCTAAATTAGCTGTTGTCAAAATTAATTAGCTTGTTATAAGTATCAGCAAGCTGATCCACTTGGAATAGTCATCTATCTCCTTCAGTGAGATCCCAAAATGGTTGTATGCTATTTTTAGTTTGGAAGCTCAAATATAGACCCAAACATCGATTATCCACCAACTCTAAGAAACAAAACGTCGTGGTTAACATTAATAAAAGTCCATTTCAAGTGCTTTACAGCCTAATTTAAATGGCATGTACTTAAAGTACTTTAATTTGCAACTCTGTGGAATAATAGCAACTATTATTTTTTTTTGTGCCATTTATGTTCCAGACATTTTCCCAAGTTTTTTATTTCATTAGTCCTCTTGACAACTCGGTGAGTTATACACAATTATCCTGCAATCTCAAGTCATGGGAAGGGATTCTTCAGGTTCTAATACCATAGCCACCAGCCATGGATAGCTATTTAAATGTTAATTGAAATTAAATTAAATTAATATTCGGTTCCTCAATTTCTCAGTCCCACTGACCACATCTTAAGTGCCCAATAGTCACACGTGGCCAGTGACTACTGTTTTAGACAGCAGAGATATAGGTCATTTCTATCATTGCAGAAATGTCTGTCCTGTAGGGCTGCCAGAGAGGCCCTCTTTAGTCCAACACCTGGCCTTCCATTGTGCCTGCCCATCATTATTACTTACTCTGCTCCTGGAAGTACATCACAGCTTTGAAATTATAGAAATTACACTCTTTACCTGAGTCCTTTTGCACATTTATTCATGTATCTGCTCGCTTAACAAGTATTTATGGACCATCTGTTCCAGGCACTTTGGATGAACAGGGCAGAAAAGTCCTTGCCAATGAGACGTTTGCATTTGGAAAGGATAGACTTAAGCAAATGAGTGTATTCTAAAAAGTCAAGATTAACATGTACTATCAAAAAATCAACAGGATGAGAGGTTAGAAAGTGACAAAGACAATGAGGGTCTGCTTTAGCGGGTAGTGGGGAAAATTCTGTCTAAAGAGGTGATATTCGAGCAGAGTCCTGACTGGACTGAAGAGCAAAGCTTGCAAGATCTGGGAAGAAGAGCTTCCTGGACAGAGGGAGCAGTGAGTACAGAGATGGGAAAGAGCCTGACCTGTTCAATGAAGATCATGGAGGCCAGTATGACTCAGCTACAGACAGGGAGGGAGCAGTCAAGTTCAAGAAGAGATTGGAGAGATAGACAACACCAAAGTCATGTGGGGTCTTTTAAACCAAAGTAAAATTTCCATATTATTCTAGCTGTGGTGAGAAGTCATTCAAGGGTGTTTAGCAGGTGAGTGGCCAGTCTCATTTATATTTTTGAAGGATCATTCTGGTTGTTGTGGGGAAAATTGGCTGTTTGAGGGCAAGAGCAGAAGCAGAGACTTGTTAAAAGGCTATTAGAAGTTGAGGGGATAGAGGTCATGACATCTTGAACTCAGGTGGGACAGGTAGAGGTGGTAAGAAGTGATCACATTTAGCACTTATTTTAAAGGTAAAGCTGATGAGTTTGGACAAAGGTGTGAGAAAAAGGGAGGTTTAGGGCCTGAACAGCTGAGTAAATAGTAATGCTTTTTACTAAGACTGGCAAAACCAAAGAGTTACATGGTTGCAAGGGGCTGCAGGGAGTGAGAAGTAGGAGCCTTTCTTTTGTGTACACTGTGTTGAGAAACGTTCATTAGACATCGAAGTAGAGATGGCAAGTGGGGAGTTAGATACTGTACATAGATTTGGAGCTTAGGAGGCGGGATACAGATATAAACTTGGGATATATCAACATCTTTAAAGCTATAGGAATAAAGAGGTTGACAAAAGAGAAGGTAAAGAGAGAAAAGAGACATAAGAACAGAGCCTCCACACCTGTAGTCCCAGCTAATCGGGAGGCTGAGGCAGGAGAATTGCTTGAACCCGGGAGGCGGAGGTTGCAGTGAGCCGAGATTGCGCCACTGCATTCCAGCCTGGGCTCAGAGCGAGGCTCAATCTCAAAAAAAAAGAAAAAAAAGAAAAAAACCTCCAGGGAATTCTGATACTTGGGGGTCAGGTCAGAAAAAAGAAGGGAAACAGCCAGCAAACAAAATTGCAAAGGACTAGCCAGGGAGAGGAAAAATCAGGAGAATGTGATATCCTGGAAGCCTAATGAAAATGTTTCAAGAAGGCAGGAATAATCAACTCTGTCACATGGAGCTGAGAGGTCAGGTTAGAGGAGGACTGGGAGCCAACACTGGATTTGGCAGTAAGGAGGTTCTTAGTGATAGGAGGAAGGCACATGAGGCTCACAGCTCCAGGGGAGTGATGGAACCAAAAGCCTGATTGTGTACTTTCTAGAAAGAACAAAGGATGAAAAAAGTGGGCACAGGGAAAATAGACAACTCTTGTGAAAGGTTTTGCTATACAGTGGAGCTAAGAGATGTGGTGTAGCTGGAGGGGTCTACAGAAGGCTTTCAATGGTGGGAGGTGGGTATATGACATGATATTTACATTCTGATGGGAACGATGGGATAGAGAGAGGCACTGATGGGATAGGCAAGAGAGGAGACAGGATTCAGTGCCCAAGGAGAGCACTGGAAAATGACAAGGAAAGTAAAGTGTGTGAGTCCTGAGGCAAGCAGAGACGGAGGGAGAGACATATTGATCCCTTTAGGATATGTTTATGTCCTCAGTGAAATATGAAGCAAGATCATCAGCTAAGAGTGAGTCAGGAATAGGGAACGATGGCAGTTTGAGCAGTAGAGAAGGTGTGAAAGATTCATCTTTGAGAATGGAAGAGTAAACATTTTATGGAAGTTTAGTAGAGTCACTGGATAGTCCTGAAGACCTATTTGAGATTTACGGTCATAACATGAAAGTAGAGCAGTCAGGAGGGTTGTGTGTTTTTCTCTAAGAGCTAAGCAGCTGAGGGATACAGGAGGCATTGCTGAGGACCAACTGTGAGTCCCAGAGAGTGTGTTTGTGAAGAGAGACAGACTCAGTCAGGTTAGGGAGCATCCACAGTCAGGTGGTAGAAGGAGCCCGGGTGACGATGGGTGGCCTGAGAGTTTGGAGCTTGTGGTGGTGGCTGAGCTATGCATAGAGATGAGAAACAATGGCCTGGGTCCTGCAGTCATCTAGGGGAGGTGGACGCTGTGTCTAATCATAGCTCACTCTTGGATTTGCTCTCCCAGGGAGTCAGCAGTGTGGAGGAGAAGATGTTGTGGTGGAGAGAAGTGGTGGTAGACAGGAGCCCTCAGAATCAGTGGACTTTAAATCCTAGTAAGGTGCTGGGTGCGGTGGCTCATGCTTGTAATCCCAGCACTTTGGAAGGCTGAGCAGGCAGATCACTTGAGGTTAGGAGCTCAAGACCAGCCTGGCTGACATGGTGAAACCCCATCTCTACTTAAAACACAAAAATTAGCTTGGCATGGTGGTGCACACCTGTAATCCCAGCTACCTGGTAGACTGAGGCTGGAGAATCGCTTGAACCCAGGAGACAGAGGTTGCAGTGAGCTGAGTCACACCACTGCACTCCAGCCTGGGCGACAGAGCGAGATTCTGTCTAAAAAAAAAAAAAAAAAAGGGAAAAGATTATATGACAGGAGGGAAGGAGGGAACATATAGTTCACAAGGTCTGAGCAGCTGCTCAGTAGCACAAAGCATTCCTGAACCTGCCAATCTGTGGTCCCCAGTTTCCTCCTGACACCAGTTGAGTAAGAGATGATTTCCTCCAAGAATGTACTGGCTATGTAATAAGCACCAGGCTCTGGGCTACACGGAATAAAAAAGATGAATAAAGCACAGTGCCCTCAAGGGCCTCACAGTCTAGTTAAGGAGACAAATTGTCAACAATTATTGCAAGTCTGTGAGATTGGTGCTCAGAGTGATATTATTACATGGTGCTCAGGATGGTGCTGAGAATGTCATTATTACCCAGTGCTAAGGAATATAGCTGTTAACTGTGTCTGGAGGTCACTGAGAAGCTTCTACATGCATGGCCATTGACAGAGCAGAGACTTAAAGAAGGTGGCACTACTTCCGCTGGGTCATCAACTAGATGTTATATGTCTTTTTATTAACTGTCTTAAGTATGTTTTTCATGCAAAATGTGAACAGAAGAATAAATATACTATCATATTATTATATGCAAGGGACATTCATTCTTAAATATGACATGTGCTGTTTTGGAAAAAAAGGTTGTCGGTCTACACTAGACTGCAGGAGAGAAAAGAGATTAAAAACTAAAACCAGGGCAGGGATGAGTGTGCTATCCACAGCTAAGAAGTGAAACATCCATGTTTAATAGGGATTGACCCAGAAAAATCAGGTGAGTGGCTATTTGACTGCGAAGGTCCTTCCTGTATATTATGAGAAGTCTCACGTTCCCTTTTCCCCAAGCTTCTCCCCACTTAGGCTGGGTTGCTTGCTGCATTCAATAGAATGACTTTTGGGAGAATCTGACTTGCCTGCTTCCAAGTCTAAATCTTGCTAGTCTTGTTCCATTTTTGCGTCCTAAATGTTTGCTTGAAATTCAGAATGCCTTCAAGGGAGGGGGTTGCATTGTGAGGTTGTTAACAGTCATTTATACTTTGGAGCAAATGCTTTCAAAAAGCAAATTTTGGTTATAGAGATGAGTAGAGAGACTATGACGGTGTTAGCCTTCAACCTACGAAAGAAAAGGAAGGATAAAGACTCTGCTTCTGAGGAAGCTCCAGCATCTAAAACCTGTGAATCATCTTTGTTGATTTCATCCCATTGTCTAGAGTCCACTAGCTCCAGAGGCAGTGTGCTGCTGAGTGGAGAAACTGTTGGCCTGAGATTTAAACCCAGGCTTTCTTTTCCATGTGACAGGGGATGTTATATAGGTCAGCTGCCCAGCATAGTGCCTAACACAGAGTAAATGTCAATAAATGTCCATCTTACCAGAATTCAAAGGATTCACAGACTATTACTGATGTCTGTCAACATGCGAATGTTGCATGTTGAGGGGTGGATGTCCTTGGCATTCTGAGAAATAGAAAGCATAAGAAGATGAAAAGGTAACATTCACCGAAAATATAGGTAGGTGTCTGAATTCTGGATGTGTTATCTGATTTAAACACAAAACCCAGTGTTATTATAGGACCTAAGTCATTGATTGCTATTGCCACTGCATCAAAAGAGGCAGTGTTGGGCTAAGATGTGGCTTACATAGATGTAGAATTTTTGAGGATTATGTTTATAAAAGAACAGAAGGCAGCACATTGATAGAGCAGGAGAATGTGTTTTAAGATTGGATGTTTGAGGAGGGCACAGCTGGCAGGGGATTTGTAAGGTGGAGGCAGCGAGGCAGAGAATGATTCATTCATTCATTCAGCAGAATTTCGTTGAACATCTACTGTTTGCCAGGAAGCTATAGAATCACTGGAGATAAAGACAAATAAATCCCTGCCCTAAAGGAGCAGAACATCTGAACAATTAGATACCTAGCAAAAGTATATGAAAAATGACAAGGAAAAAGGATAAGTACATACAATGCTATATGATAACCCTAAACCCTCTGTGGATGCCCAAGATAACCAGGGGCTGAGGGTTGCTTCACTGCAGGTACAAAGAGGAGCAGTCCCCTGGTTCTCATGGAAAAGGTTCACCTCTTAGAGATAATGGTGTGAAGAGAAACTAATGCCATTAGGATTTATTTTATTTTATTTATTTATTTAACGACAGGATCTCATTCTTTCACCCAGGCTGGAGTTCAGTGGTAATCATAGCTCAGTGCAGCCTCAAACTCAAGTGGTTCTCCCACCTCAGCTTTCTGAGTAGCTGAGACTACAGGCATGCACCACCATGCCTGGCTAATTTTTATATTTCATTTTTATAGAGATGGGGTCTTGCTATGTTGTCCAGGCTGGTCTTGAGCTCCTGGGCTCAAGCAATCCTTTTTCTTTAGCCTCCCAAAGCATTGAGATCATAGGCATGAGCCATCACACCTGGCTAGAATTTATTTTAAGACAAGAAATCAGTGTTTCAGGTACTCTTACTACACCACAAACCATACCAAAAGGTAGTGGCTTAAAGCAACAGCCATCTATGTCTCATGATTCTATGGGCAGAAGTACGTCAGCACCCAGCTTGCCTGGCAGTTGAAGCTGGTTGTGAGTCTTGGTGGCCTCTCTTCCCTCCATGGTCTAAACCGCCTTCTCATAGCATGGCAGTTCTCCCCCAAGAAAGCCAAGGCAGAAACTGTGAGGCCTTTGGAGAACTGGGCTCACACCTGGTTCAGCATCACTGCTGTTTCATTCTGCAGTCACAGCAAGTCAGAAGACCAGCCTAGGTTCAAGGAGAAGCGAGACAGACTCATCTCTTGATGGGAGAGCAGGGAGGGGCGGATCATTGTAGTCATCTTGCAGATCACCGACCTCACAAGTGTACCAAATTACATTTCTCTTTCATCCATTAGTTATACTGAGAACCTTGTATGCCAGGCTTCATGCAGTGCACACAGTAAAACCAATTGGGGTCTTTGCCTCCCTGCAGGCTTCTAATCTCCAGAAGGAGACAGACATTAATCGGATAGCCACATTAAGTTATCGAAAACCGTGTACAGAGCAATGAAGGGAACATAAATGATGCCTTGAAAATATGTCCTGTGGCTAAGGGTGGTCCTGGACTGGGAGGGTAGAAAGGTCTTTCTGGGAAGGAGGGCTTGACTATTAAGTCCAGATCTATTGAAGGAGTAGGTGTTTAGTGGCAAAAATGGGGTGGGAGGGAAGAGAACGTGCAAAGACTCTAGTGGGGCCGGCTTAATGCCCATAATGACTTTCTAGAAGGCCACTGTGGCCAGAAACAAGAGGCCAAGAGATAACTGGTATCCAGTGAAGCTGGAAAGAGAAGAACCAGACTAAACAAGGCTTTATAGCCATTATACAAGTTTGTGTTTTTATCCAAAGACGAGCAGGAATGACATGATTGAGTTTATACAGCATTTCAAGATATCAAAGGCTTAGTGAAAACAAGATTGTGGATAGACCAGTTGGGAGACCTTTATGCAGGAGAAGGGGAGCTGTATCCTGACAAGTTCAATCCTTCTACCCTGCCATTTAAAAAACTTATTTCCGTGAGCTGCCACATCATTCTGGAATGCCTCTTTTGTCACTGCCTTCAGAGCTTAGATTTATGAGAAAACCTTTCTCGTGATCAGAAAGAGTATAACCAGACTAGGCTTTAAATTAATTTTGGCTCTTTCCACAAGACAAATCTGTCAATGAAGATTTACCACCATTTTCAAAAGAACGTGCTGCAGGCTCAGAAGATGTCAACAATGAGCTCTAACAATGCTGTGAACAATAGCTGACTCTCAAGTCAGGCTATAGACAGGTGAGTTATTACTTGGGTGGAGTAATAATCCTTAGTCACTTAGTAACAAAGTCACTGCTGTGTTCTGTCACCTCATGGTTTCATGGTGGATGTGAGGACAGTTTTCTAAGGCATTTTCTTTGTCTAACAAGTTTACTGTATTTTAGCCCTGCTATTTGGTTTGCCAGTTTGACACTTGCCTAGTGGCTTCTCATTTTTACATTTTATATTTCTTTGCTATTTAAACATTTCTTTTCTTCTTCTACTTTTTCTTTTTCTTTTTGTTTTTAAGTTCTGGGATACATATGCAGAATGTGCAGGTTCGTTACGTAGGTACGCATCTGCCATTGTGGTTTGCTGTACCTATCAACCCACTATCTAGGTTTTAAGCCTGGCGTGCATTAGGTATTTGTCCTAATGCTCTCCCTCCCCTTGCCCTCCAACCCCCAACAGGCTCCTGTGTGTGATGTTCCCCTCCCTGTGTCCATGTGTTCTCATCTGAACATTTCTTTTTATATTTTTATCCATCATTTATATTTCTCCTCTTGTGAATTTTCCTATCTGTGCTTTTTGGCCACCTTTTATACAGCTGTTTTTCTGCCTTTTTTTAATCAGTAAGCTCATCTTATACATTGAAGATAAATAATTACTTGTTTATCATAAATCCTGGGTTGCCAGTCTTCTCACACTATATGCAAATGTGCCAAGAAAATGTAGCTTATTTTCCAAAAACAGATGTGATCTTTTCTACAAACTTCCATGGAAATACACATATGCATGTACTGACATGCACACACACACACACACACACGTGTGCATGCACACACACTTTTAGATAAGTTCAATAAACTTATTCAAATCCAGTAGTTTATGCATCACCTTTGTATATTCAGTCTCTTTTGAATGGCTTGGTGTCTTAGTCCATTCAGGCTGCTATAATAAAATGCCATAGACTGGGTGGCTTATAAACAACAGGAATTTATTTTTCACAATCCTCAAGACTGGAAGTCTGAGCTCAAGGTACCAACAGGTTTAGTGTCTGAAGAGGACCTACCTTCGTCTTCATGGATGGTACCTTCTGGCTTTGTGCTCACTTGGTGGAAGGAGTGAGGCAGCTCCCTAGGGCCTCTTTCTGCATCACCTCCCAAAGGCCCCATCTCCTAATATCATCACACTGGGAGCCAGGATTCTAATACAGGAATTTCGGGGATGGGGCACAGACCACAGCACAGGGCCTTTCAGATCTGCCCTCTAAGGTAGTGACCAGGCCTAGGTGCTTACGAACCTCATAGTAGTCAGAGAGGGTTTGACTATGACTTCACTGGTTCCTGGCTCCGTTGACATTGGTTCTGTTGCTGTTGGCCAGGGATCTACTTTGTCCCTGCAGCCCTGTGAACAACTTTGACAACCTCCTGCACCAAATTCTCAACAACGTTTCCATCCCAGTCTCAGGGCACAGAAAGCCCTGTGGGTTCCTTCCACACCACATTCTCTGCCCCAACACACTGGCTGCCACATTAACAGGTATGGTGTCTCTCATATAAAGGACTGACTACACCCAGAATGGAGAATGGGAGAAAGCACCTCTGCTCCCACCTTTAACTTCAGGCTTTTTTTTTTTTTTTGTTACACACAGGGTCTTGCTGTATCACCCAGACTGGAGTGCAGTGGCACAGTCATGGCTCACTGCAGCCTAGAACCTCTGGGTTCAAGTGATCCTCTCTTCTCAGCCTCCTGAGTAGGTGGAACTACAAACATGCACCCCCATGCCCAGACAATCTTCAGGCATTCCTACCATTCTTGTTGAGAGAGAGAAATCAGAACAAATGCCAACTGCCTCTTTCCACCACCTTCTTCTCCGCCTTTCTCATAGTCCCTTGGGAAGACAGGGAAGTCTTTCCTTTTCCTTGTTCTGGCTAAAGGGGATACTCCTCCTCCTTTCCAGAGTGGCATCCACCTTGTATGGAATAGCAAAGCCAAGTGGACAGCATAGACAGAGATTTACTAAGAATAAAGATGAGGAGTATTTTAAAATATCATAATCCTTATACATATTTAAAACTATCTTTTCTGCTTGGTTATTTGCATTGTGTTGTTTTATGGTTTTTACAAATATTTGGACACTTAAAATATTTATATAGTCAAATATTTTCATCTGTTTTTTCATGGAATGTGCCTTCTCAGGGATGCTCAGAGATACCTTCCACAATGTAAGTCTATTTCCTCCTCATTCTTTTAGAGCATCATCTGTAATCTACCTGGAATTCATGTTTGTATTTTGGTAGATTATGCCTTAATGTATTTATTTTTAAATGGTCAGCCAGATAGTCTCAAAAGACTTATCAAATAATCCATCATTTCCTTTCTTATTTGGAAAACCACATTTGTTATATTAAAAAGAATTTTGGATCTATTTTGGAACACACTCGCTTCTTTTCCATTTATCTGTCTCTCTGCTCTAGTATTGCTGTCACATTACTTTAATGGCTGTGGTTGCATAATACATTTTAATATTCTCCAGTTTAAGGCCTGGATGAATATTCTTTTTCAAAATTATTTTGTCTATTCTTGTACATTCATTCTGCCAAGAAAACTCTGGATTCATTTTGTCACTCCATTTACTTCCCAAACTACTTTTGAACTATTGTTTACACTTTACTTTTAAGCACATCTGCTAACATCTCCTGGAAAACTGATTATAACAATGAAGTTGGGAAATGCTGCTTTGATATTTTGACAGATATGACACTGTCCATTGGTTTTGGATTGATATACTCGATCATATCAAAGAAATATCTTTCTAGAGTTTATAAAACTATACTGATCTAGATTTAAAATGTATTTTAATTTGTTTGCATTTTTAATATAATTCAAAAATGAATTTTTAATTTTGTTAAACATTTGCTTTATTGATATCAATATAATCTTTTTTCATTGACATTGATTTGATAAAAATTTATTTCATGTTATTAATCTGGATTAAAATCTACTCAATCAGGTGCTATTACCCTTATTCATGTTGCTATATCACAGGAAATATTTCACTTCTCATTTGCATCTATATTTCTGTGTGAAATGAGTCTATTGTTTTACTTTAATGCACTGTCTTTGTTGCATTTGGTAGCAGGTTTATGTTAATTTCATAAAGCAAATTGTGACACTTTTCATTTTTTTCTATGAACTATAACAGCTTAAATAGCATAAGAATTATGTGTTCCTTGAAGGTTTGAAAAACTTGCCCATAAAACATTCGGGCCCAGCTCCTTTTATGGATGCAATTCTTTGAGACTGGTTTCTATTTCTTCCAAGGATAGTGGTCTGTTCTGATTGTCAGATTTGATAATCTTTATTTTCATATTTTCCATTTGCCTTCTCATTGAGGTTCAAGTTTTTGGCATAGACTTCTACATGAAATTCTGTAACTTTTTATTTCTTTGCTATCTTTCTTCTTTCTTTTCGCTTTCACTTTCTGAAAGCCTGTATATTTTATTAGTTTTTTTCAAAGAATCCAAGTCCTGAATTTATTAGTTATTTTAATCTCCTTTCTAGTGCATTAATGTAATCTCTAGAGATTTCTCTCTTTTATTTTCTGGTTATATTTTGCTTTTCAATATTAGCTTACCCAGAATGTTTAGTTCATGTATTTTAATTCTGTCTTGTCTAAGACTAAAAACAATCCAAGCTGTACATTTGCTTCTAAGCAAAGTTCACTTTCTTCCCTTATGTTTGGGTAGGGAGTGCCCTCGTCCAATCAGTCTGTCTTTCTGCTTTTAATATTTCCCTCGTCCTATGTAGACAGGAAAGGATTCGTTGTGTTGTTGTTGTTGTTTGTTCATTTGAAAATAATTGGTAATTTTATCTCCCACTTTCTAATATTTAATTTTCAATTTAATGCATTGTGGTCAGAGCGTGTGAGCTCAGTAATTTTTAGCTATGGCACTTATTGAGATTTTCTTAATGGCTTAATATGTAATAAATAATTAACACACTTAATAATTTAATCTTTAGTATATATATTAACTAAACATTAATAGTGGTGTTTTCCAGATCCTCTTTATCCATTCATCTTTATTTATCTTACCACTATCTATTATATACTTTACTTGCCAAATAATGAGAGAGGTATGATAAAGTTTCCCTTTGCTACCAGGTTTCTTCCCATTATTTCTTAAATTTTTAACAAGTTTTGCTTTATATATGTTTATGCTTTTGCTTCATGCATAGAAGATCAAGTCAATAATATCTTCATTTAAAGATAGACTTTTTATTCTATGTGATTATTTTTCCTGGATATGCACATTTAAAAAAAATAATATCTCAATCTCTAATCTATTTTTGTTCACATTTGTTCATCATTTTATTTATCAGCTTGTGTATTTCACATCAAATGGATTTCTCATAATCCATGTCACTAATCTGGGTATTTGTCCTTAATAAGGATTTAACTAATTTTCATTTATCGTGACAAGATTATTTGTTGTGATTTTTGTCAACTTATCGCATACTTTCTGGTTCTGTGCTTCCTTCATTTTCACTATTTTCAGTCTTTCATAAAACGGGTAATTTTTTTCTTTGCCTTTTAATTCTGTGGTGGTTTGGAAAGCTTGTCTCCTGTGTTTAATTTTACTAGACATAATTTTTGAGCTTTTCAAAATCATGTTTAAACCTTCAGTTCTCTCTTACTGTTACTCCACCACCTACCTTTGCCCATGGAAGGTGAGAAGTTTAGCACACTCTTCTCTTCTCCTTAAAACCTCTATCTTTTAGTTAATAAAATAGTGCATTTTAAATCTAGATTATTTTCATTAAATTTTGTATTGCCTCTCCTGTCTTTTGTAACTTTCCACAGTTTAGTTTATCAATCGTCCTCCTGTTACATATTATGACTTACTCCTGTGCTCTGGATTTTTCTTAATCTCCCAGATGGAGCAGAGGTCAGCAAACCATGGCCTGCTTTTGTGAGTAAAATTCTTCCAGCTGGGTTGGCCATGCCCTGTAATTGACATATTGTCTGTGGTGCTTCCATGCAACAGTGGTGGACTTGGGTAGATGCTACAGAGACTGTGTGGCCCACAAAGTTTAAAATATTTATTATTATATTAGAGAAGACTGTAGCACCAAACAAAATTTTACCAATAAAGATATAAGCAAGGGCCAGGTGCAGTGACTCACGCCTGTAATCCCAGCAATTTGGGAGGCCGAGGTGGGCGGATCACTTGAGGCCCGGAGTTTGAGGCAAGCCTAGATAACAAGGCAAAACCCCGTCTCTATTAAAAGTACAAAAACTAGGCGTGGTGGCACACACCTGTAATTCTAGCTATTCAGCAGCCTGAGGCACAAGAATTACTTGAACTCAGGAGGTGGATGTTGCAGTGAGCCGAGATTTCCACACTGTACTGCAGCCTGGGCAACAGAGCAACACTTTGTCTCTGACAACAACAACAACAACAAAAAGATGCAAGCAAAACACATTTTCTCAGCCCTTCCAGGCCTGAGCCTTAATACATGAAAGACAACTTATGTGAAGACAACTTAGAATTCAAGTGAGTTTTTTTTTTGCATTTCAAAATACTCTTGTTGCTTCTTTGTTTCTTGGCATTTAATGCTTCATAAAAGACATGAGGTCCCCTTGATTATTGTTTTTTTGTCAAGTATTCTGTTTGTTTATGTATTTATTTTTCAACTAAGATGTTTATAAAAAATGTTTTTCTTTATTAAATTAAAAAAATATATCCTGGGGACTTCCCGTTTGGGGTAATTTTCATTGCTATTGCCTGAGACCTGGTGCACCTTTTGCTCTGAAGCCAAAGGCAGCCGCCTCTAATGATGACGTCCTCTGCTCTGCTCTTTCTCTTGGAATTTCAATTCCTATACCTGCTCTCTTTTTCTTTTGCATTTCTCTCTCATTGGTCACTTTCTTACTATTTTATTTTTTAATTTCCATTTGAATTTCTCAAGTTCATGTTGCACTTGATTTACTTGGTTTTTGTAATACACAATCTCCATACTTCCTCCATCCCACTCCATTTGGTGGGCACACTGTCCGTCTTCGTCACCTCCTACACTTGTTTTGTGAGCCTAATAGCTGCTTAAGTCTTGTTTGAATACAATTTAGAGATCGTCTTCCACATCACCATTTTAAAGATGTACACTTGCTCTGATTCCTCAGATCAATCTCCTCTATTGAATAGCTGAAGCTTTTCATAGAAACAGTACTTTTTCTCTTTTTGTTCAGCCCCATAGAGGGTGATCTGGTATTAAAATTTGAAATGGGCTTTGTTTGAAACTGGGTAGGTTCCTCTTCAGATCTTTCAGATCCAGATTAAGGGGAGAAGGAAATGGATTGTCTTTGTTGTGGTTTGAATCTGCGAGAGTACAGATCTCTTTATCCATCAGGAGATAGAAGTAATGCGTTTTAATTTTGCACAGCAAAGCCTCTTTCTCTTGTCGGCTAGATGCAGGGGGTGTGGTGCCCTCTCCTCTGCGTGGCATAACTGACTGCCTGGGCAGCTATTGTAGAGAACCTCCCTCCTCTGTTGACCTTGCCTGGGAAAGCCCAGGGTCCTTCCCATCCTGCCTGGATGTGAGCATTGAGATTTGCCTTTGACAAGCTGGCCCTGATGCTGTGTGTGTGTCGCAGTTTCTATTCTCTCAAGCCCTCGGGGCTACTCCTGAGAAGCAACTGGAGCCCATCTTTCCTATCTTTCATTGATGTGAACCAAGGACTCATCAGTTCTTTATTCGGGCTGGTTCTAACCAAACTGTAGTTTCAAGAAACTCCTGAGAGATTCTGGCTTATGAATATTGGCTTTCCCTGAGGTTTTTATCAAGGAGGTAAAATTTCACCTGTAAGGGTATTCTTTTAGAGAATTTAGAAAGAGGATCTGAGAGTTCAGCTCCGTCTAGAATTCACTGCCTGCATTCAGGCTCCTTTTCATGGGGATATCAGAGTGTGAAGCAGAAGTGAGTCACCTGCAGTGTGGTTCTTTCTTTTAGTCCTTCAGAAGTTTGTGGTTCAAGACAAAGCAGACCCATTCTCCTACAGCCTTTGATTCTCAACAGTTAGAGGAAGACAACTGTGGGGTCAGACAGCAGTGTCCCTACACAGTTCAGTAAGCTAAGCTTTCCCTTGTGGCTGTGATCACAAGAGGATTATGTGAAACATGTGTAGAGTTTAATGACTCTTTTCCTAGGAAAAAGGAAGTGAAACCATTCACACACCTGAGGATGTGTGTGATGTCAAGCAGTAGCCTTGTCAACTCAGGCTGCTATAATGGAATACCTGGGCGGGTATAGACTGGGCAGCTTAGGCAGCTGACATTGATTTATCAGAGCTCTGGAGGCTGGAAGTCTGAGATCAGGGTGCCAGCATTGTCAGATTCTTGGTGAGGGTTCTCCTCCTGGGTCACAGATGGTTGCCTTCTCCCTACATCCTCACCTGATGAAGAGAGAGAGAGAGAGAGAGAGCTCTCTTATCCTTTACTCCTTGTATAAGGGCAGTAATCTCATTATGGGGGTTTACCCTCATGACATCATCTAGTCGTAATCACCTCCCAAAGGCCCCACCTCCTAACACCATCACACTGGTGGTTAGAGTTTCCATATGTGGATTTGGGGAGGACACAAACTTTCCGTCCATATTAGTGGTACTTGCATGGCACTTAACGCGTCTAACTTAAATCCCAGAAGTAGCCAGGAAGATGGAAGTTGCTATGCTCATGTAGAGATAAGGAAACTGAGGCACACAAGGGATTAGTGACATCTTGCAGCAGCTGCCTGGCTGCCTTCCCTGGAACAGAGGAAAGGGGCCTGGCTACAGTTAAAAGCCCTGGGATCACACCTGGTCCTGCCCTTCCCTCTGCACTCTGGTGTCCTCATCTGTAGGAGAGGGGCTTGGGTCAAGCCAGTGGCTTTCAGACTTCTCAGCTTCAGAACTCTTTGTGCAAAATAAATCCCACTCAGAAACCCAAGACATAAAATGGATAAAGGCAGCACTGCACTGGTGAAGCAGCCAGGGAACCCTGTGTCCTGAACACTCAGCCCTCCCTTCCTGCTGGCAGCGGCTGCCGAGGGGGGATCCGGAGCACAGGTTGCTCTCTGTGCTAACAGTGTCTGATCCCAGACTCATTAAATGGTATCAGAAGAAGTTCGGGAAGAAGTGTGGTTTGCATTTTCAAAGGAGAAAGAGGCAAGGTTGACAAAGGGCGCATGAGCTGTCATTATACTGGAATGCTGGCAGGGCAGCCGTCTTTGCCCAAAAAGGGTTTGAAAAGGGAACATTGCACACTCACTTTTTTTATGTGCTATCCACATTTAGCTTATTGCCAGGGCATTTGTTGCCAGTGAGAAACCTACTGTCTATTAGTGGACCACGTAGTTTTAGTTCCTCTTAATGCAAAAGGTTTTTGACATTTACCTGGAATTTTCATGTTTGTTTCATGACTTTGCTGTCATTTGGAAATTGCTAAAGAACAATCTTAGAAATGGGTTTTTAAAAAGAAACTTTAGGAAGGATAAAATCCCAGGATAATAAACTATTCCTAAAGAGGTCACATCAGTAGTTCTCAATCAGGGGCGATTTTGACCTCCAGGAGGCACTTGGCAAGGTCTGGAGATGTTTTTCTTTTTGTGTTTTTGTTTTTGTTAGTATTTTTGTTTTGTTTTGTTTTGTTTCTTTTCTTGAGACGAAGTCTCACTTTGTTGCCCAGGCTACAGTGCAATGGCGTGATCTCGGCTCACTGCAACCTCTGCCTCCTGGGTTCAAGTGATTCTCCTGCCTTGGCCTCCTGAGTGGGTGGGATTACAGGCACCTGCCAGCATGCCTAGCTAATTTTTTGTATGTTTTTAGTAGAGATCGGGTTTCTCCATGTTGGCCAGTCTGGTCTCAAAGTCCTGACCTCAAGTGATCCACCCACTTGGACCTCCCAAAGTGCTAGGATTACAGGCATGAGACACTGCGCCTGGTCCAAGACCTCTTTTTGCCACAGTGTCATAATTGGGGTGGGAAATGCTGCTGGCATTGTGTGGGTTAGACCAGGGATGCTGCCGAATGTTCCACAACCACAGGACAGCCCCACAACAGAGAATTAACCAGCCCAAAATGGCAATAGTGCCAAGATTAACAAACTCTGGTTTATGCTACAGGAATTCCTGAAATTTACGAAAATACATTAGAAACAGCACATTTAAAGCGGACATCAATTATTATTGTTCAGATTTTGTTTACTCTGTTGCCAATATCTTAGTTAGTGATTCAAAACAAAACAAAACACATGAACCAAACAAACCCTGAGGTCTCCAGATGCTTTGAGTTCTCCAGGGGCAATAGTTGTCTACTCACTGTTTTTTTATTGTAATTAAATTCACATAACATAAAATTCACAATTTTAACCATTTTAAATTGTAAAATTCAGTAGCATTTAATACGTTGACAATGTTATCCAACCATCACCACTATCTAGTTCCAAAGCACTTCATGACCTCAGAATGAAAACTGGGTCCCATTAGCAATCACTCTACATTCCCCACTCCCCAAGTTCCTGGCAGCCATCAAACTGTATAGATGTGCTGATTACTGATACTGCATATGAACAGGATCATATGTGTGACCTTTTGTGTATACCTCTTCATTTTGCATAATGTTATCAAGCTTCATCCATGTTATGGCATGTTTCAGTACTTCATTCCTTTTGTATGACTGAATACTATTTATTTGTATGAATATACCGTGTTATATTTATCCATTCCTCCACTGAGGGACATTTAAGTTATTTCCGCCTTGTGACCACTGTGAATAGCATTCCTATGAACATTTGTGTACAAATTTTTGTTTGAGTACCAGTTTTCAGTTCTTTCACGTATAGCCCTAGGAGTTGAATTGCTCGGTCATCTGGAACTTCTACATTTAGCTAATTAAGGAACTGCCGAATTGTTTTTCACAGCAAATTCCCCAATTTACATAACCACCAGCAATGTTTGAGGGTTCTAGTATCTGTACATCCTCATTATTACTTGTCATTTTTTGAAATGATGTCCATCCAAGTGGGTGTGAAATAGTATCTCTAGTGATGTTGCTTTGCATTTCTCTAATGACTAATAGTGCTGAGCGTCTTTTCATGTGCATGTTTGGCCATTCATATAACTTCTCTAGAGTTATATCTATTCATATCCTTTGCCCATTTTTTAATTGGATTATTTGTCTCTTTGCTGTTGAGTTGCAAGAGTTATTTATCTATTCTGGATGCCAGACCCTGGTCAGATATTTGATTTGCAAAATTTTCATTCGTGGGTTGCCCTTTCACATTCTTGATAGTATCCTTTGGTGCACAGCTGTCTTTAATTTTTATGACATCCAATTTATCTACTTTTTCTTTTGTTGCCTGTGCTCTTGGTGTCATGTCTAAGGGATCGTTGTCTAATTCAAGCTTGTCCAACCCATGGCCAGGACTGCTTTGAATGCAGCCCAACAAAAATTCATAAACTTTCTTAAAACATTATGATTTTTTCCAATTTTTTTTAGCTCATCAGGTATTGTTAGTTTTAGTGTATTTTATATGTGTCCCAAGACAACTCTTCTTCTTCCACTGTGGTCTAGGGAATCCAAAAGATTGGACATCCCTGACAAAGTTGCAAAAATTTATCCTAAGGTTTTCTCCTAAGAGTTATAGTTTCTCCTAAGAGTTATAGTTACACTTAGGTCCTTGATCCATTTTGAGTTAATTTTTATACGTGATAGGAGGTAAGCTTCCAATTTCATTCTTTTGCATGTAGAAATCCAGTTGTCCAAGCATCACCTATTGAAGAAACTATTCTTTCTCCCACAGAGTGGTCTTGGCACCCTTGTCAAAATTCAACTGACCATAGATGTGTGGGTTCATTTCTGGAGTCTAAATTATATTCCATCAAATGGAATTGTATTCCACATTTCATATGTCTTTTATCCTTATGACAGTACCACACTGTTTTGTTTTGTTTTTTGTTTTTTTTTTTTTTATTGTTCTTTTTTTTTTTAATATACTTTAAGTTCTAGGGTACATGTGCATAACGTGCAGGTTTGTTACATATGTATACTTGTGCAATGTTGG
>NW_012119598.1:140601-170358 GCF_000951035.1 Colobus angolensis palliatus
CTGGTCGGGCCGCAACAGCTGACCGGCACCGACTGTCCGGCACTCACTAGTGAGATGACCCCAGTACCTCAGTTCAAAATGCAGAAATCACCGGTCTTCTGTGTCCTTCGCGCTGGGAGTTGGAGACTGCAGCTGTTCCTATTCGGCCATCTTGCTCTGCCCCCCACACTGTTTTGATTACTTTAGCTTTGTAGTAAATTCTGTAATTACTACCCACTACTTTTTACATTTCTAAAAGTTTAATAGAAATTTTCAAAAAGACTACCTCTTTTTAAAGAAAATAATATAGAATAATATGGGTACACAATGTCTGTATTCCTAAATTCATAGGCTCTGAAAATCGAAAGTTCTGCATTAATAATTTGGGGCCAAAGTCTGACCTTATCAGAACTAATTTGGCAGTGAACTCAATCTTAACTCAGGTGAATCCATTTGTAGATTTTATATTTTCCACGTTGTGTTGCAGAAATATTTATGTGTTTGATTGTAGGGTGCTGAACCATATCCCACTGGTAGTAGTATACAATATACAATACATGATCCAGATGACCTTTATAAAATCTGAAAATTCCTGATTTCCAAAACACATCTAATACCAAAGGTTTTGGAAAAGGAATGGTGGACCTGTATCACAACACTGGTTATCTCATGATGCTCAAAACTCCCGTGATTTTTAAGTCTTTGATTAAAAAAACACAAAGGGAAACAAATAATCATAATTTGCTTTATGCACCTAACATTTATGGCACAACACATGTTCACCAATTTATTAAGCACTTTACCACTCTGTCTCTGCAGCCATTGTGGTCCGTTTGTGAATTCCTTCAAATGTTTAAACCATGTAAAATATTGCACTTTAATCAGTTCCTTTGTTTTAAACTTTGCCCTTCTGTATCATCCTTTGAAATGAAACTGCCCAGCTTTTCCATGAGGCAGTTGCTCTGTGATTCTGGTATATCCAATCCTATATTCTTAGCCCATTACTCATTATTCACTTAATTCCACAGTTCCTGTATATGATGATGAGGAGGTATTTTTATCCTCATTTTATCTGACAAAAAAAAGTTGTCTAGATAGTTTTAACTGCCTCACAGAGCCATGTTGATCATATGGCAAACAAGGTGTTTGCCATGGCCATCAATTCCAAGAGAAAATAAACAATTCTACGCTCTTTACTCCAACCCTTATTAGCTCATGTGGTTTACTGGACAAAAGGCAAAAGTGGACAAATGAGAGGAATTGAAGCTGGAAGGGGCCAGGAGAAATAGAGGGATGAGCAGAAAACTAGGGGCAAAGGGAGTAAATTATTAACAAGGTGAGTCTAATGTTCACTGAGTTCTCAGATGTTGTCACATCCAGTTCTTATCCTGCACTTGCTGATTAATCAAGACATGTTCACAAAGCACTGAGCATCTGCTGCGGGCTCAGTTCTGAGCTAAGTCTTCTGGAGGTCAGGAAGAAGAAGAGCCACTTTCTTCAAGTCTAATCTGGGGAAAAGGATAACACACGTGAAACAATAGTCATCAGGACAAGATAACACTCATTATAAATGGTCTAGGAATCCAGAGGGGAGCTATGCCAGGCAGGTCTTAATTAGGGAAGTTTCCATAGAGGGAAGGAGTCTTCAACTGGGTCTTGAAAGGTGGATTTGAAAAGACAATAGAGGATTTGAAAAGCCAGTAGAAGCTCCAAGACAGGAGTGAACACAGTACATTCATGAGCTCGTGAGATGATCCTCAAGTGGTGTGAGTGTGTGTTTCTGTGTGTGTGTGTGTGTGTGTGTGTGTGTGTGTTTGTGTGTGTGTACAGAGAGAGAGAGTCATGGAAAACAACATTGACCAGAGCTGGTGGGACAGTATTATTCTGGGTGTCTTTTTGAAAACCAGACAAAGGTTTTGGCCAAGAAATCAGAGGAAGTGGGGGAGCCACTGGGGGTCTGAGGCAGGGAAGCAACATTGCAGAGCAGTATTAGAGTAAGATCCCATCTGCAGTGATGGCAAGGTGTGTTGAAGTGAGAGAATCAGGCTGGCTGTTTAGGTTTGAATGAGGACCTGCCCAGGGGTGTGGCAGTAAGATACAGAAGGTCGGGGAGAGAACAGGGATATTTCAAGGCAGGTCAATGGGAATCAGAGACTGCGTCTGAGGAATCAGAGTGGAATTAATAAAAGAGGCTTTTGAGCTTTGTGTGCAGTAGGGAGTAGTTGTCCACAGACAGATGCTGGGAGAGGAGTTGGTTCCAGAAAACCTTTAGCATTGACCATATTTTGCCTGAAATGATGGTGTTTAACTTAAACTATCTGGAACTATGCTATCCAATATGGTAGCCTCTAGCCACATGTAATAAATTAAATTGAAATTGAAATTAGATAAAAATAAAAATTCAGTTTTGCAGTCAGGCCAACTGCATTTCAAGTGCTCCATAGCTTCATATGGCTAATGGCCACTGCATTCGACAGCCCAGGCATAGAACATTTCCATCCCCTCAGAATGTTCTGTTGGACAGGGTTGACCTAGAGATCAGTAGAAATATTGGCATTTGGTGAAGGAGAGCTCTTGAGATGACAGTCATGGGAATAGAAAATAGCAAAGCTAAGGGAATGGGTCATCTCCTAAGGAGGGCTGCATTTTAGAATACGTTGGCATGAGTAGGCAGAAGAAAAACAAGCAGAAATTGCACGATGTTTTGGAAAAGTGGGAGACTCACCACAGCATAAAATCCTGGCAACAAAAAGAAGACAGAATTTGAGTGAGGATAAAGTGGCACCAATGTCAAATACAGCAGAGAAGTCAAGGAGAAAGAAAATGAGAAAAAAGTAGTAGTATTTAGTAATATGAGGTCATTTGTGACCTATCAAAGCTGATGCAGAGTCGGGAAGAGATGTCACTAAATAGTAATGCCACCAGCTTTCTCTTGTGCTGGGGTAGGAGTTTGGGATCTAGGAACAGTTTCAGCAGAATGTTAGGGATGGGAGGCTTGGCATGGAGACATGGAAGTGAAAATGGAGGTGAAGAACAGAGTCAGGAGCTGAGAGGACAAAGCAAAGGGATGAAAGATTGTGCTGTCACCATCAAGGGCTCCACCAAGAGTCCAACACTGTTTTTGTTTTTTTCCAAGAAAAGAAAGATGAGTACAGAAGAAGGGGGAATCTGTGGGCGGTGATTGAGAGGATTCGAATGAAAAGAGTATCTGGGAGAACCCGATGCCTTCACAGTTGGAATGGAGTAAGAAAGGAGGCGCCAGAGTGGGGTAGGCTTTGGTGGCTCAGGCAGTGGGAGGTAAAGGGAGCTGTAGGTGGCCTTGGGACTGTCATCCTCTGAAACTGGAACAGTTGCTTGAAGCCAATGTGTCAGCCTGATCTCCCTGCTACTCCTCACTTCCCTTCCACTGGATTCTTTTTGTGATTGCTTTCCATCTGGATTTCAGTTTGTGCTTTATGTGCTTTACTTCATTGAATCCATGGGAACATTTGGGGGCAACTGGGTATTTTGATTCTCATTTCCAACCTGAGGAAACTGTGGTAGAGGGTGGTTAAGTAACTGGCCCAGGATCATGCAGCAAGTAAGTGACGGAGTGGAAATTGAACCTGTTCTCTCTGGTGCCCTTAATGTCCTCTGTATTCTTCACCCACTGCACTCATGCAACCAGCCTATTCCTGCTATCGTGACTGGCTTGCTACAACTCTGATCATGCCCACATAAGGCTGTGTTTGCTCTCTATAGCCATAATTCTCCTGTCGTTACTGAGAGGTGGAAAAATGGTTGAGGGGAAATAACACAAATAACACCTCCTGGTGTCAACCCAGCCTCCATAGGGGACAAAAATGGTTAGCAACTCTTTCAAAGTATCCAAGACAAAACTTGACCTTTAAGCGGTTTCTCCATTTAGAGTTAAATTTGTCTTCAGCAAATATGGTTTGAATAAATCAAGACTTCCTGTTTTAGCTATTTAACGGGGAAGGTAATATTTCCAATCTGATTTTAAATATTTCTTTTGCCAAATTCCACAGGGCAAGGAAAAAAAAAAAAAAAGAACGCTAAAGTTCAGGATAAAAAAGAAACTTCCCAAGAAGTGCATTGGTACAAACCACTGCTGTGGTCATCGTAAATGTCTTTTACTTTTACTTTCCAAACCAAAGTCTAGGGTTTCCATGGTAACCGCTTTGACCCCAGCTGGTTTGCATCATGTTGTTTGTATAGAAGCCAGTGGAGCAAGGCTCGACAGTGTCACAAAGTTCAGGTGTCAATATGGATCTCCCGGGACAAATACCAGAAAGAAAAATATTTCATGGAACACCCTCTCCAACCCAACCGCTACCTTCCCAAACCCTAGCACTCTGCTACTGTGCTGACCAAATGCCCAGGGATTTCCAGTCTCCCATCCTCTCAAAGTCAAACCTCCAGCTGCAACCAACTGTGACTTCTCTATATGCCTAACTGTGTCCACTGGAAGGGAATTAAAGCAGCAGGCTTTTAATTTACAAATGTTGCATCCATTCGAATGTTCTTGGGCAACAGTGTTTCATAAGGGTTACAACATAGATCCGACAACCCCAGCCAAGTGCAAACTTGAGAAATTGCAGATTGCCTTCCTGTGATTCACCCAGGATTCCAGATGGAAATTATTTCCCAAGGTCAGTGCAAAGCTCCGTACAAAGGTGTCTCCTACAGAGAACATGTGGTGTGAGGCTGGGCCAAGGGTCAAGGCTTCCATTCCTGTTTGCTCCTTGACCTTGGCAGAGTTAGCCTGCCTCCGAGAGCTTCTCTCTAGCCATGGGGGAATCACACAAACAGTTTGTGCCTTTCTTCCCCTGACACCCTTCCCACCACCCCACCCCAAGACCTGCTCCTATTTTCTAGGCTTGATGAGGGCACTAAGGAAGAAATATGCCTCCTTCCGCCAAATTACTTCCATTTCTTAAAATAAATCCCAGCTTTTCTCTTCTGGGAAGCCACCCCAGAGTGGACTAAGATCTCAAAATATCTTTTATTTACTTTATTCAAGAAACATTTGAGAGTCTGTTGGGCGCCAGACAGGAACAGACCCTGACTTCAAGATGGAGACTAGCATGTAATCGAGCCCAATAAAGGACCAAAATCATTGTACAGGTACAGTCAGAGGAGGCTGGTTTTCCAATTTGAAGTTCAGGAAGTCAAAAAAATTATTCAGGCCGGGCGTGGTGGCTCACGCATGTAATCGCAGCACTTTGGGAGGCTGAGGCAGGTGGATCACAAGGTCAGGAGATCGAGATTATCCTGGCTAACATGGTGAAACCCCGTTTCTACTAAAAATACAAAAAAAAAAAAAAAATGAGCTGGGCGTGGTGGCAGAAGCCTGTAGTCCCCGCTGCTCAGGAGGCTGAGGCAGGAGAATCACTTAAACCCAGGAGGCGGAGGTTGCAGTGAGCCAAGATCGTGCCACTGAACTCCAGCCTGGGCACAGAACAAGGCTCCATCTCAAAAAAAAAAAAAAATTCTTCATAGAGAAGTGAAGTGAAGCACCACTTAACTAGCATCCTCATTACCTTCTATAATTACTATAATTAGCATGCATAGTCCATCATTATATCATATACTTTAAATACACAAATTTGCATGCAAGTCTGTCTTGAGATCTATTGAAATAACAAAAATCTCGAATGTAAAGACCTGGTTTTCATTATACTGGAGTTTAATATCTCACTTGTCCAGGATAGAGCTAGTCACGTGGTGAGAGTCAGGTGGCCTTAACTCTGGTTCCAGAGCTGAGGGGACATATTAGAGGACACACAGGTGGTTTACCTGAGGGGGTGGCCCTATGCAGACATTAAGAAGGGAGGCCTTTCCTCTGTGTCGAGGTGAGGAATGGATCCACATCTAAGCCCAAAGCTATAGAATAGGGACTTGCACACAGTACTTTTCTCTTCTACCACTTCTTTGATAGTAATGGCATCTACATTTTTACCATTTCAAATTTTTGAATGACACTGGTTCTCCCTTGCTTTGTGCCCTTGGGAAGCTTCCTTCTCTCCAGGCCTCAGTTCTTCATCAGCTGAATGATGGAAGTGGCTCAGGTGATCATCTTTTAAGCTCTAAATTGGATTTCATAGGCCTAACCTGAATCAGTTTTTATCAGCTTGGAATCCTCAGGACCTAAGCACAGTAGTAAGTCCTGAATAAATATTTGTTCAATTAAATTGAAGAGACTCAGAGTCCAGTCCTGCATTATTGGAGAGTGTAGAGATTCCAGTTATTGTCCTCTATTTCATATGAACCGCAGGGTGAAGGGTTTGGATTTTCTACCCATCACTAAGCCTCGGAAGGTGGCGTCAGTGACTTGGATCTGTAAGCTGCTCCAACTTGGCTTCTTCAGATATAGATTCATACAAAGCATGGACCTGTGCCTTGCTTTGTTAAATATCTGAATGTAAAAAGGAAAAATATACCAATTGTCCAAAGTACTTAAATGTGGTCTTATAAACTAAAGAAAGTAACCATACAGCTTTTTGGTGCCTGAAAAAAAAAAAGAAAACACGGTATAGAACATCTGTATCATTAAACGCCTGTTCTGGTTTGTACTCAACTACTTGGCTTAACTTTGCACAGTCCTGAGAAATACAAGTCTCGTGATTGGTACAGACAGCCAACTGGAGCAACTCAAGCCAGAACAACAGAATTGTCCTGGTTGTACATTGCACTGTATACAATCACTGAAAGACAATTCTAATTCTGTCTTCTGTATTACTTTGGTAGAGACTAAAGTAATGTATTGAGATAGGAATCAAAGCCAGTAAAAATGGGAACATTCCGAGCATATATGAGAGGTACTGAGCTACTCATTGAGCCTTCTCCAAACATGTCAGCTCACTCAGGTGAGTGTCAGAATAGCCCTTGCAAAATTGTCTCATAAAGCAAAGATTTTTTCCCTGTGCTATAACACATTCCCCCTGTGGGCACTGGTCAGGCCTCAGGCTATCTAGCTCAATGGCTACTGTAGAATTTTTTTTCTTTTTTTTTTATACAAAGTCTCTCTCTGTCACCCAGGCTGAAGTGCAGTGGTGCCATCTCGGCTCACTGCAACTTCCACCTCCCAGGCTCAAGAGATTCTTGTGCCTCAGCCTCCCAAGTAGTTAGGATTACAAGCATGCACCACCACACCTGGCTAATTTTTGTGTTTTTAATAGAGATGGGGTTTCACCATGTTGACTAGGCTGGTCTCAAACTCCCGGCCTCAAGTGATCTGCCCTCCTTAGCCTCCCCAAAGTGCTGGGATTACAGGCGTAGGCTGCCATGCCTAGCCTGGCTATTGTAGGCTTTAATAGGACTCTTAATTTGACTTTAATGTGACTACTTCTCTTCTTAACGGTGTTTCTTCATAGAGATTTTGCACCGCACCTGGAGGTATTTTTATTCCACATAATCAATGTCAGGCAAAAATAAATTTAAAAATCTTTTTTAAAAAACCTGAAGAGGTCCAGGCACATGCCTGGTAGAGGAAGGTGAATTCTGTATGCTTTTTTTTTCTGTTGACAAGGACAAATATCTGTTAGCACTTATATACTAGCCATTGTATACCTACCTTTGTTTAGTAATCACAGTTCTATTAGGCACAGTTAGGTGAGGGCCCATTACCCTGTTAGGAAGTGGCAAAGCTGGGATTCAAACCAAAACCCTTGGATTCTGGAACCACGGGCTTTCCCCTGTACAATGATGCCTTCCTGGGCTGGTTGTTTGCCCTTCTCTCAGCTCTTTGGAACTGCATTCACTGGCACACAGTCTGAGGGGACCTAAGCACTCCTCTTCACTTGCCACCCGGTCCAAATACCACTGCTGGCCCCTCCTGCAGAGCACAGAGAAGAGCATCTCCTTCTGAACAATGAGCAGAGATTTTGCTTAAAATTTCTCACGTTTCTTTGTAGTTTATTTTTGCAAACTCGGTCTATAAGACACTACTTATTTGCTCTTACATGTGTTACCTGCTGTTTTAAGAAAGAGCTACCAGGACAACAATTGGTTTATGTAGCTGAAAGAACTCGCTACACTTCTCTTCTTAAAGTGTTTAATGAGAGTTTTTAGTGAATTTTGCTGCTGTTTTGTAGAAATATTCATACTAGGTGATGAATTATTTGAAATTTCTGTGTAAGAACATCATCTTTGTTCAGTTTGGTGGGTTTTCTTTTCAAGGTGTAGAGAATGGTAGAAGGGACTTTTGCAGGATTAGCATTTACAATGCTTTTTCAGTCAGGGCCATGAGATTAGACTCACTGAGTCAGTGATCAGTAGCTCCATTCACTGAGACGTAAAAGATTCGTTAAAGAGTGGAACAAGGTCCAACCTTGATGTCTTTGCTGAGGGTCACACTGAGCTACCAGCTGCATCATGAGCATCTTTAGAAGTCAGCACCTTGGCAAAAGACATGAAGACCAAAATCAAGAACTATAAGACTTCCCCTTTTGACAGATGCTTCCTCAAGCAGACTAGGAACTGCTGGCAGAATTTTCTGGACTTCCACCTCTGTGAGAAGACAACCACTGAAGGGGGTGATGTCTCCATGTGTGAATGATACCAGTGTGTGTACAAGTTCTTCTGCCCTGCTCCTGGGTTTCAACCTAGGATGACAGCTGGGCTAAAGGCACATTTCCTGGAAAAATCTGAACTGGCTGCATCTCACTCCTCCTATGTCCTCCATCTTTCTCCCAGGCAAAGGGAAACCTGGGCACATGGTGATCCTCACCCTGGAGCCCTTAATCATAACTTAACTATGAATAAAAATGCATTGGAAAAGCAGGGGGAAAGGAGTGGAAATAACACAAAATAATGAATCAGGGAGGGCAGTCCAGGGTGCATTCCAGCTTTGTCAGTAACCCCTTTGACCATGTCATTGAATGTCTCTGTGAGGAACTGCATTTCCTACCTAACGTAGTTTGAGTATATCCCCACCCATGTCTCAACTTGAATTGTAGTTCTCATAATCCCCATGTGTTGTGGGAGGGACAAGTGGAAGGTAATTGAAACACAGGAGCAGTTTCTCCCATGCTATTCTCGTAATCGTAAGTTCTCACAAGATCTGATGGTTTTATAAGGGGCTTCTCCCTTCACTTGGCTCTCATTCTTCTCTCTCCTGCCACCTTGTGAAGAAGGATGTGTTTGCTTCCCCTTTCAGCATAACTGTTAAGTTTCCTGAGGCCTCTCCATCTCTGCAGAACTATGAGTCAATTAAATCTCTTTCTTTTATAAATTACCCAGTCTTGGGTACGTCCTTCTAGCAGCTTGAGAACAGACTAATACACTACCTGAGAAATTGGGTTTGTGAAAAGCTGCCCCAATTACCTCAGAACAGTGTTGTTGGAGAGGAAAAAATTTCACATACTACAAAAAGTGTTATAAAAATGTAAGATTGTGCTACATAGATCACAAAGCATAAAGAATTGCTAGCTAAAGTAGTAGCCAGTCCACCTGTGATAAGTTATATACTAGTGCAGTCAGTTGACAAGGCCCAGATCACCAAAGAAAATAAATGTTTAAGGACATATACAGCAACATGACAGAGTAACTTGATTTCTATGAAATGTAGTAATAAAAATGGGGGCTTGTATTTGCTTGACATTGGCTTTCCTTTCAATTTCATTATTTATGATTTATTTTTCATCCGTTTGAAAAACATCATGGTGTACAATGGATTTGAGAAAAACTGGCTCTTTACACAGATGATTTGAAAAGCTCTGGCATGTGTGACATCAAAAGTCCCAGGAAACAAGTGAAGATTTAAAATAGAAGTCTGCATGTTTTACTTATCCAGGAAAACGTGGAAGTGGAAAAAGTCCAGAGTTCCAACTGGATGGGTCAATTCTCTGCCAGATGTTGGTGTCCTGTAGACCCAGCCAGAGGACATGCTTTGTCCTTGGAGACGCACTCAGTATTGTCAGAGGAATACAGGTCCAAAGCGAAGAGCTATCCGACCGCAGGGGCTGACGGCTCTTCTGGGCTGGTGGGATCTAGGTGGAGACTGCTGTGCTCTACAAGGCTAAATAACACTCATGAGAATCTATGGTCAACTGAGGAAAGAGCGAATGTTAATTTCCATGTCTGGAAACATCAGAAATGGCTGAATAATCAGCAGATGGCCTGATTTGTATTTTGGTCTTCCTATCTGTAAATGAATGCAACTTAAAAACACATCCAAATATCAAATAGGAAAAGCTCCCCGCTTCCACCCATCTCATTTTAGTTTTTCACCTGTAATTATTCGTCCAGGTAAAATTTAGAATTATTTTGTCTAGTTCTAAGTAAACTCTTGGTTGGAATGCTGTTAATTTATAAATCAGAATGGATAAAACTGATATCTTCACAACCTAAAGATTTCGATCCCAGAATGTATTACTTCTTTCAAGTCAGTTCATTTTTGTACCTTTCTCTATTGTTTATTGTATACATTGCTTATTAAATGTATCCCTTGGCATTTTACAGTTTTGTTGCTACTGTGAGTAGAATATTTATATTCTACTTACAATTAATGCTGGCATATAAGAAAGCTATAGATTTTAATGTATTTAATATTTACCCAGCTACCTTCCTGTTTTCTTATTATATACTACTAATAACTTTTTCCAGCTAATAACTTTTGGGTTATCCAGACATACAAAAACTATCAGTATTTACTAACTCTGCTCCTCCTCCTCAATACATATAATCACCTTTTCCTTGGCTCATTGCATTAACTGTTATTTCCAGAACAATGCTGAATACATGAAGGTATCTTATTGAAATATAACAGGCTTTCTTTTCATATCAACAGAAATAAGTTATTTTGAAACCATATGCCAGCCTCCTCTTCCTCTCCATAGTTTCTCAAACACTTGCTGATAAAAACAAAATCTCATTCAGAGAAATATGAAAGACAATCTTGAGGAAAACATGCAAGCCAAATGAATTGTCTCTGCTTTGCCTTAGCAATATGGTGCTAGGAGAAGGTGGGATTTAGGGACTGATTGTATGTCTATTTATCAGATTCCTCCATGTTTTATAGCATCTTAATTGCTCTCAAGAGGAGTGACTGAGTCATTGCTGGGCTTCTTAGTTTGGGCTGGGTCAGAGCAGTTGCCTGAATTTTCCAGCACCCTATGCAAAGTTCTGCCATGGAGATAGCTGGGTGTCCTTCTGAGGTGTTTACTTTGAATTTTATTTTTGGTTCCAATTTGAACCCATGTTCAAGGCACCCATCCCTGACAAGCAAAAGGGAGACAAAATTTATCCCTTGGTTCTATTTCCAACCCATTGAAAAATAGAAGGCAGTCAGAGTTCTCAGGAGCTAAGACGATGGGGGGCTGGGTGCCTGGCTTCCATGTGGCAAGGTCAAGGGAAATCATTCGGCCAGTGTCACTGCTGAAACTGCCCAGGCTGAGAGTCTCATCTCTTTCCCATTGGAATGGGGTCCAGTGAGGCTTCAGACTCACCAGTGTTAGAAATAAATCTTACACTCTGAGAATCAGAGGCCCTCTTTTCTTCTGCCTACTCTCATCCTTTATCGATTTCCACACACACATATATCTACAACTTTACTAATATACATACATGTGACCATGCACCTGTGCGACGGGCGCTACAGTGTGCCCTCTGTGTCCCTTCCCTATGGTGCTGGGAGGGCCAATGCCTGGCAGCTCCCAGCTGTGTCTCACTCCTGGTAGCTGCTCTCTGCAAATGAGAGTCTCCTTCTTCCTGGGGGCAGCCCACATCTAATGACTGGGCAGCTGTCCAGAGCAATGCCAGCTTCCCTGGGATGGGCTGAAGCTTTTGTCCTGACTGCATGGCAGCCTGACTTCTCCCTCTATCCCATCCTGCTTGCCTCCCTCCTCCACAGATGTGACATGGAGGTCACATCCTCCTGCAGGCAAATCTCCATCTCAGAGTCTACTCCCCAGAGCCTGTTTCTCAGTCTACTTCCCTGCCTTAGACAATCTGCTTGAATTGTTAAAGTGTCATCATTTTTCTTGTTTTTTTTTTTTCTTTTTTGTTTGTTGGGAGCGACCAACCCCTCTTCATCTCTTGCGCCATACACTAACTTCAGCTTCCCTAATTTCTCCCAAGAAAACACGTGTCCACAACCTGATTTGTATCTGCCAGGGTTTTCATTAAGTTTTCTCTGAACGGTGTCTGTAGTCTGTTATATTCCTCCTTTACTCTATCAGGGATACTTATCTAGTTTCCAGACTTTTGCCTCCGCAAAGAGTGCCCATTGTTTACAGAGGTCCCTTTGTACCTAGATGCTTTTACTTCTGTGGGAGAGATTCCTAAGAGGGGGATTTCTGGTTTAAAAGCAATGTGTGCTTGCAATTTTAACGCTGTTGCCAGGTCACTTTCTCGGGGGTCTGGGACACGGTTTCACCAGCAAGGCAGGAGAGTAGCCTGCTGCTTGTTCTCACCGTGAGCATCCCACCTGGAGATCCCACCTGAAGATGAAAGGGCTAATCCACTCCAAAGACTTCGTTCACAACTTTAACATATCTCGCTGCAAACCCAATCCCCTCCCTTCCCTTGTGAAAGGAAGGGGAGATTCGGAGGGCTGAGAGAAGCCTGGTGGGCCTCAGGAGCATCCCTGGATTCTCAGGTGGCTCCTTCCTCTAAATGGATGAGAAATGTGGGGTGAGACCGGCAGGACTCTTTCCCCACTCCAGCCTACAAACCACACGGCCAGGCCCAGGCATCTCTTAGGGAGAGGAGGGAGCAAGCCTGGAGCACAGGACTCCACAGGGCAGGGAGCCCACAGTGCAAGGGCAGTGGCTGCTGACAGCCCCAGAGACCATGACAAGGAGCACTAGATAGCAAAGAAGATGCAAGGAATGGAAAGGAAGCAGCATGCAGCATGTTCCCCCCAAGGCCCAAAGGGGTCCTTCGTTCCCTGCAAGTGAAACTATGTTCTTCTTGTCCTGGAAAGAAAGGAAGAAGACAATTGGCATGTGGTTGATTTACCCAGGCTGGAAAGAAGAAAGATTGAAGTGACTATTCTTAAATTTAGTAAAATCTATTTAGGATATTTGGACACAGATGCACCTCCTCCAGTGTCTAGGACATTGGATGTGACCTGGCACTTCCATGACCTCTACACCCTTTCCAAACTGACCATGATCAGTGGTGGGGTGTGGGCAGGGGTTGGTCCTGGGCAGTCCCAGCAGAGCTCAGTATCAGCCTGCCCACTTGAGCACTGGGCATGGCATAGCAGGCTCTCTCTCTCTCTCTCTCTCTCTCTGCCTCATCATCATTAGCATCTCCTCTCCCCTTACTGGTGTGAGAAATTAAGCTGACCCTGTATGCTGTTTTTGTGACACAGAATCATTATCCATAATAAGCATTTCATAACTCAATCTGTTTCTGCCAATTGTTTTAAATCTCTCTTATTAGCTATGTTAGGCATGCTATTATCTTAATCTTCTTAACATCCATGTGAGAGTTTGACAAGTCAGCAGGGGATCTTGCCTTTGCTGCCAAGGATATGTGATTAGGTTACAGCTCCAGAGACTGTGGTGGCAGAGCCCCAACCAGATCCATCTCCCGAGTATATTTCTTTAACTATAAAAGACCTCAGTCCTCCAAAGTCCAGGAAGTAACAGTGCATCCATGAGAAGAAAGACACTTCTGCAGACCAGTATCTTGGGCTTTCATCCAGTCATTTAACTTTGTGTATATAAGATAAAGAGAAAAAAGGTGAGAGAAAGACTCCCTCCCGCCCGCAGTGACCCTAACCTCATCTGGGAGGCTACTGCAACAGCCCAGCTCTATTCTGGCAGGCTACAGAAACAATTTTAATATTCCAAGGGAGTTAACACAAGCCCAGAGGGAGTAGTTGACACTCTGGTAGAACTTGAATCATGCTTTCCCCTAGGATCATCTCAGGGTAAGAAAATAATTTGACTTTTGGCAGCTGTGATGACTGTGGGCAGAACAGCTTATTTCTTGGTTAATTCCTTAAATAAACCTTCATCTTTGCAAACTCTTGTTATAGCCACAACTGATGAGAAGGTTCAACTATGCTCTCTCTAGCCAAACTCCTTGGTTTAACCCTCTGTTAACTCTTCCCCTTTCTATGTTAGGAGAATATTGTCTGGCTTCAGGGTGTCATCTTTCCATGGTCATTTATTTCCCTGTGGTCTAGTTATGTGTTATCCTAGCACGAACAAGGGAGTCTTGATTTGTACATTTGGGGTTCTGGAGATGGCAGAAGAAAACAAGTCTCCAAGCCAGCTTTTAGAGCACAAGATCTTAGGGAGCATCATAATATCACAGCCAAATTCCTCCCCTTTCTTTGAAATAAGGATTTCAAGAGCTGCCTTCAAGCTTTGAGGGCAGGTTGCAAAAGAAATAAACCATGAAGCATCTCTTGTAATACTAGTCCTGTGTGTCTACCCATCCTTTGGCTTTCTTTGCAGGGGACCTGCCCGGAAGCAATCTGAGAAGCAGGGTCAGCTCTGGGTGGGAGGTGATAAATTAACTCTTTTCGGCTAGGCTGGGTTCTTGACAGTTCTGAGACAGATCTCAGAATGGAGTCCATTAGAGGCTCAGGACAGTGGTCACTCAGATACACTTAGTACTGTCTTCAAACATCTGACATTCCTTCTCCCTGAAACACCACAATCCTTCCCCACACACCCCCACCCCCCGCAGACACACACCATTGACATTTAGGAGTGTGGAGCCACTATTTCCCAAATGCTTTGACCTCTACTTGGCTTGTTTGTACCTTAGCTAAGGATTTTCGTGTTCTTCTGCAAAAACTTACTGGGTGGGGAGGGGCAGGGCATGAGGCTGTCTATAAGTGATGTGTTATGGAATTGCTGATTTTTTTCCGGGTTTTAATTTTCTACTAGGTTGTTCTTCTGAATTCCATTGCAGCCTTTCTGCCTATCTTTATAATAAACTCCAAAATACAGAGAGTGTGCCTTGTTTCCAGATGTGGAATCCAGGATTATATAACTTGTAACTGTATTTCTTTGAGAGGTGATTAAGCATGTTATCATATTACTTTGACTGCTCACTTGTTATTTTTCCTTTCTTCATTCATTCAATCATCCTTCTTTTTCCTAACTATATTTTTTTCTATGGGTAAAATTTATAACGTAATTTTAAGTACCAAGGAAAATTCTATTAGAATGACATATTTATTAAAAATATGAGATGGATTGGGATCTTTGCCATATCTTTGCTTTAAGGAGCACACATAGCTCATTGTTTCCTCACTTTTGAGAAAGCTCCCCAGGCACCATCTTGTTTTTTGGTTGTTCCTTTCCCAGGGCAGTTCCGTTTTATACACGCTACTAGTAGCCACTTGAATTTGCCTTGCTTCGTAGCCACTTTTTGTCAACCCTATATTTCTCTCTCTCTTTATATAGTCTTGTATCAAGCAGGATTTATCCACACTCTGGCTTTGGCATTAGGTGAGTCTCCCGAGCATTGTGAGTGGTGGTTCAGTGTCTGCTCAGGTGACAGCTGGAAGGCACCACTGCTTCTAGTGTGTTTCCCAGCTCCCAGCAGTCATGTATGTCATGTGGCTCTGTTGTACTGGGATGTGACACTTTCGCAAAATTATCACACACCAACCACTATACACTTGATGTGCACCATCTCATGCATAAAACCTTATAAGGTAGGTGCTGTTATTTTTAAAATTATAAGAGAAGAAACAAAAGAATCCTAAGATTAAGTGATTTGGCTCACAGAGCAGGCATTTGGGAAAGGCAGGGTCCTCATTCCTTTCCAGGAATGAGGTCCTGGGTTCTTACCCAGAATTCCTGCATGTGGTTATCTCGTGTCCCAAGCAAATAACCATAGGCATGATGATTGTTTTCAGTGTTCAGGTCACTTGAATACTAGATCACTGACCACAAAGACTTGAAATAATTGAAATATTCACCCTGTGACTTCATTTAATCAAGAAGAGTTCGACAGAGAATGTGATCCTCTAAAATCCAGAAAATGTCATATTATGTGAATGCTAGTATCACAGAAAAATAAAATTAACAGAAACAAAATCAGTCTCGGCATCACAGACCTGTGCCTCTGGCCCTACATTCTTAAACCCTCCCTTCTTTCCCCAGCTGACAGAGCTTGCTCTCTGGAGACAAGAAGCACATTTAGGTTAAGGTATTAATGACTGAGGAAGGACTCATGTGTTATCCTTCAAGGTGTGTAGTGTTTTTTATTTTAATAGGGAAAGGGAAAAGGGAAGGGAGCTAGCATTCTTGAGCCTAACACCAAAGCTTGTCTCTAATGAGCACTTGAAGCTTTGGTAACCGTGTATGAGTAGGAGGTATTTGTTTAGACAATCGACAAAAGAAAAAAAAGAAAAGGCAGCCTGATGTCAAGCATGCCAAGAACAGTTTCTTAATACTTGTGAAGTAAGTGGTATTATTATCTGATTTTACAAATAAGAAGACAGAGGCCAGGTACAGTGGCTCATACCTGTAATCTTAGCACCCTGGGAGGCCCAGGTAGGTAGATCGCTTGAGCTCAGGAGTTTGAGACCAGCCTGGGCAGCATGGTGAAACTCTGTATCTACAAAAAATAGAAAAATTATCCGGGCATGGTGGCACATGCCTGTGGTCCCAGCTACTCAGGAGGTTGAGGTGGGAGGGTTGCTGGAGTCCAGGAAGTTGAGGCTGCAGTGAGCCATGATCATGCCACTGCACCCCAGCCCAGGTGAAAGAGAGAGACCCTATCTCAAAAATAATAATAATAAAATAAAGTAAAATAAACACAAGTAAGAAGACAGAGTCTCAGTGCTGTGGTCCGAATGTTTGTGTCCCCCCTCCCCAAATTCCTATGTTGAAACCTAATCATCAATGTAATGGTATTAGGAAGTGAGACCTTTGGAAGGTGGGTAGGTCACGAGGGCAGAGTGCTGATGTTCGGGATTCATGTCCTTATGGAAAAAGTCCAAGACTGGGCATTCCTGCTGCTAAGAAAAAATAAATAAACTGAGCATTCTTGTTGCTAAAAAGACAAAAAAAAAATGAAAAAAAGAGAAGAAAAGTAAGAAAAACCCCAGAGAGCTGCCTTGCCCCTTCCACTTTGTGAGGACACAGATAGAAGGAGCCTTCTACGAACCAGAAAGTGGACCTCACCAGACACCACATCTGCTGGCACCTGGATCTTGGACTTCCTGGCATCCAGAACTATAAGAAATATATTTCTGTTTTTTATGTGCCAGCTAGTTTAGGGAATCTTGTTATAGCAGCCCAAACAGACTAAGACACTCAGAAATTCAGTAGGTATCACATGTCACTAAGCTGGCAAGTGGTAAAGCTGGGATTTAAATCTACATCTGTCTTTAACATTTCCATTCAATCTCAACATTTCCCATAAACAAGTTTTGGCTCCAATGAGACATTACAATTATAGCTATGGTATCATCCTGTGGCAGTTTTTAGGAAAATGCACGTATTTCATAAATAAGAATCATTGTTGTATTGTCATAATAATAAAAAGGTTAACCTTTATTTAGTGCTTAGCATGTGCCAGATGCTATTTTAAGCACATTGCATGAATCATCTAATTTCTTCCTCATGCAGTGCCATGAGGGAGATTCAGTTCTTGCACTCCATTTTACAGATGAGGAAACTGAGGGTTAGTGAGTTGCAGAACAGGTGCAATCATGCATAGCTGTATCGTCAATACGTATAAATTTGTGGCCTCCCTCAGGCTGTGTAACCCTAAGTTTTTTCATTTTTCCTAAGATAATGAAATGAAGAATGCTACAGTAATTGACTAAGATCTTATGAGATGATCTCTTGAATCTATTTCCAGCTGGTAACTGGGTGTTTCTGGTTGGCAGATAGCTGTCCTACTGGTCATATTCAGGGATCAGACTGGGAGACCCTCGCCCTAGGCAAGGCATGGTGTAATGTGCTGGGCAGATAGCCAAAGACCTAAGATCTTGCTGTCTGTCTGGGGAGGCTGACAGGAACATACCAAGAAGGCAAAGCAAGGTGGCACATGCTGGAGCCAAGGGCATAGGACCAATGAGCACTGCAGGGGTCAGACTGGGAGGTAAGCACAGACAAAGATGAGCACAGGTCCACAAGAGTTTTAAGGCCTCATGGAAATGTTTCTAGTTCTTTAAAATCAAAACAACAAAATAGACTTTTTGGCCAAATAAAATATATTTATATACGATATAGTCATCTTTATACCAATAGAGTTATAGAATATAATTAATACTTTGCATGAAAGAAGGAGCCCACGAAGGCAAGAGTCATTAGAGCCATAAAAGTCATAATGTGACCCTGCCATTGCCCTCTGGATGCAAGTCACTCCAAGGCCTTTGCGAGTGGCAGAGCCACAAGTGGAAGGAGCCTGGGTCCCTGAATTTGGTCTGCAGGAGAACTGCTTGACAATCAGAAACACCCAACTACCCACTGGAAATAGATGCAAGAGATCACTCATGAGACTTTCGTTAATTACTATAGCGTTCTTCCTTTCATTGTCTTAGGGAAAAAAATGAAGAAACTTAAGGTTCTATGGTCTGAGGAAGGCCACAGAAGGAAACTCAGTTTGAGCTGAGCTTTGAGGGTCAGGAAGTACTAGCTCAGCTGGAATGCACCCTCTGTTCATGATCTCCATGATGAGAATGAAGTCAGTGTGTAAGTGAGCCGGCCATCTCCTCAGGAAGAAGAGGTCAGCACTCTCTGGACAGATGTGTTTTTGGCATGGACAGTGCCCAGCTCAGCACTTGGGACATTGTAGGAATTCAAGGAATGGGGTTCATGTCCTCACGCAAACACCAGTGTGCAGAACTTGGAAGTGGATTTTCTGTTTTAAGCAGGTATCAAACAGGCAATCAACCCTGTGCCTAGTATCGAACCAGAACGCCCACAGGATACAAGAGAGACTGTTCTCTTAAGGATTGTTAAATCAGGAGGGAGAGAATAAATTAGCGTGCATGTACAATTTATATATCATTACAAGCTAAAATTTGATTTTTCCTAAAGAATGACTGTTGCTCTGTGAAGGCTGACATAGTTAAAAAAGACTTTTTGGAGGAAGTTAAGATTGACCTGGGATTAGTGAATAAGTGGGATATAAGTGTCAAAATTAGGAAATTTTGACAAGAATAGCTGACAACTAGAAGTTGGGGTAATATGGCCTTCAGGGGATGAGAAGTTCCAGGATGACTAGTGAAAAGTGCTCACGGTCACTTTATAGGAAATGAAGTAGGGCAGAGTTAGAAAGCAAAGGAACTCCATCTTCCTCCCTACCCACCCTCCCCGTTTTTTGTCAAACAACCAAACTCTCCCACTTGAGTGTTTAATGGAAGAATGGTTAAAGGCAGGAAGAAGAGAGGAGAAAAGAAAAGGAGCTACAGTCAGAAAGAAGAAAACAAGCCAGAGAGTGAAGACATCTCTATGACCCCCATTTCCTAAAGAAGGAGCTGTTTCCTCTCTCCCAACATATGTGGGGACCGAGGCCCGGGAAGGCCTGGCAAGCTCAGGGTGGGACATGTAGGGTCTGGGGGGGTCTCTCTGGAGCATACAGGCATTGTTTTATGCCATGCTTGAATTCTGAACAATCAAACGCTGTCAGAAGGAAGCTGACATGTTGCTCCACTGGTAACTCAATTCCATGCTGCAGGTCTGCCGGCTAGCTCAAGAATAACTACGATACCATCCAATTTTCAATCAGAGAAGGAAGCCGCCTTCTCTTTCTGCAGATGATTAAGAGGCAGATATACTCAGCCATTGGAGAGCTTTGCTGTCTTTTCTTCCAGGAATAAAGATGGGCTCATTTAACATAATTTCTACCTGTTCTCCTGCAATTAGTGTTTAAGTGACTGTCTCTGGGTATTCGTCACTCTGAGGAAATGAAATGATGCTATGGTAATTGGCCATGTGTGTGTTTTTTTCTTTTCTTTTCACTTCCCTAGGGATTTCACAGAAAGCATTTTTTAACATAGGCCCTGTCTGCACTCTTTATGTAGCTAATTAGAGAGCTTAAGGGAGCATGCTGGCATTGAGCAAAAAGGGAGGAATGGGGGAGGGGCAGCGTGTTTTACTGGGAAGAGCACTTGATTGAACAGGAATATCTGGGTTCTAGCCCAAACTCATCAATTTTCTCTTCTATTAAGCTCTTAGATTTTGGTCAGCCGTGTTACAGACATTACCTTGTTTGATCCTCACAATAACCCTACAATGTTGGTATCATGGCCTCCTTTACAGAGATGAGAAAAACAAAGTTTGGAGGAGGCTGCCTTGACCGTGGCTTCCCAGCGGGCATGCAACAGGGCTGACACGGAGACTCTAGTTGGCCTTAATTCCTAGGCTTTGCCGTCCTTTATTAGCTTTTTCTTACTAAATAGACCCCTGTTACCCAGGATGAGTCACTTCACCTCTCTGTCCTTGATTGCTTTAACTGTTCATGATTCTGTAAAAATGCTGGCTCTTCTGAAGCTCTAAGTGCATTTCTTCCTGGACAGATGGAAAACTACTATACATCATTTCTATTACCTTTCTAATATCTTTCTCTTATCTTGCCCTCTGCCTATTTTGTTCTACTTTTCTTCTCTCTTCTACTACATCCAGACAAAGGCCAGTATAGCCAGTGTGGAGGCTGAGCAAGAAGAGGCAGGGGAAGGAGAGAGGAGCAGCTCTATTCACTGGGCACTCCATTTTCCAGCCCGGGGCAATACTTTCTTCTAAATGAGCCCAGAGTAACATAGTATGGAACAAAGACCCAAAGAAAGGCTTGGAGTATGAAGATTTCATTTCCAATTCGGCCACCATCCTATTATATTGTGGGGTTTTGACCAAGCCATAGCCTTATGGTACCTCTGGTTCCTCGCCTTGACAACTATAATTATAACACACATCAGAGAGTGGTTTTGCCCTTGAAGTTGCAAAAATATGCAAGTGTCAAGTATAAATGATGAAATGATGGTCCTGGTAGGGGTCCTAGGCCACCTAGTCCTGATCCTGTGTCTTATAGGAAAAAGGGAGGTGGGCTTCCTGGTGCCACTTAGATAGGTGGTGACACAAATATATTGATAGCCCAAGCAGCCTGATCCCTAGCCCAGCGCTTCCCGAGCCAGTGCATTTGTCCCAACTTCCAAGATGGAGGAAAGGTTTTGTTCTTCATAGAATTCACAGATTTTATGAGACAACAGTAATTACCTGTCAATGAAACACCTCCACTTTCTCTAGCTAACGTTTTAGAAGGTATCAAAGATGAGGCTCACTAGGGACAAAGATATTACACTGGTGTGTATTCCCATTCATGACCTATCTCCATGATGAATTCTGTGAGGCTGTGCTCCATGAGGAGGCAGCTGGAAGTCACCATCCATGCCCAGCCCCCAGCACGTGACAGAGTGTATAAGGCAGACACTATACCATGTGGCCATAGGAGCATGTGTCACAGACAAGAGCACACTTTGCAGAAAGGCTAGCCACATATTTTGCTTCATGACACTGCCCTCCCCCATTTTTTGTTCATTTCTCACTGGTGTTTGTTCTTCTGTTAATATCTATAACAAAAAATTAGAGTTCACAGTTGGAAAGGAGAGAAAATCTTTCTTGGCCTGTGATATGGTTTGGATCTCATGTCAAATTGTAATCCCTAATGCTGGAAGTGGGGCCTGGTGGGAGGTGACTGACTCATTGGGGTGGTTTCTCATAGTTTAATACCATCTTTCCTTGGTGCTGTCGTCTTGATAGTGAGTTCTCATGAGATTTGTTTATTAAAAAGTGTGTGGCACCTCCTCCCACCACTTTCTTGCTTCTGCTCCAGCTATGTGCCTCCTTCCCCTCCACCTTCCACCATGACTGTAAGTTTCCTGAGATCTCCCCAGAAGCAGAAGTTACCATGGTTCCTGCATAGCCTGCAGAACCACAAGCCAATTAAACTTGTTTTCTTTATAAATTACCCAGTCTCAGGCATTCCTTTACAGCAATGTGAGAACGGACTAATACAGCCTGTATCTAAACCACCCTTGAGTTAGTTATTGTCTATAAATAGCACCTTAGGTTGTATACTACAATGTCTTCAATGCAGTTTTCTTTTGCATTTTTTCATTCTGCATCAACCTTATTGTAGTTTTCACTTTATAACAACATAAATCTGTGCTGTCTGATAGAGTAGCCGCTGGCCACATGTGGCTATTTTAATTTAAGTGATTTAAAATTGAGTAAATGAAAAGCTTCACTTCCTCAATGATCCTGGCCACATTTCAAGTTCTGAGTAGTTGCATGCTAAGAACTTGTTTGTATAATCCCTTTTAACCCTCAGACAATTTAACGAAACATTTTATGAAGTAGGCATAGCTTTATAGACAAAGAAACTGAGTCTTGGAGAGATTTGCTTTCATATCAAGACACGTACAACTGAAAAGTGGTGGATGTCGGTTGGTCTGGCTCTATAATTTTCTCTCTCAACCATGATACCACACTTTGGAAAAACTTTCACAATTTCTTAAAAATCTTAACATGCAATTACCATTCAACCCAGGAGTTGTCCTCCTGGCCACATATTCTAGAGAGATGAAAATTTATGGTTACACAAAAACTTGTACAGGAATTTTTACAGCAGTTTTATTTGTTAATAGCCCCAAACTGGAAAGAATCCAGATATTCATCAGTGAATGAAGGGTTAAGCAAATGGTAATACACCCCTACTTAGCAATAAAAAAGAGTGAGCTATTGATACATGCAACATTCTCTAGATGAAGTACCAGAGAATTATGCTAAGTGGAAAAGCCAATCCCAAAATGATTGCATACTGTATGACTCTATTTACATAACATTCTTAAAATGACAAAATTATAGAAATAGAGAACAGATTAGTGATTGCCAGGAGTGAAGATGGGGTGGGGCAGGAGGGATATGGGTATGGCTATAAAAGGGCTATTTGAGAGCTCCTTGCCAGGATGGAACTATTCTGTATCTCAACTGTATCGTTGTCAATATCCCGGTTGTGATATTGTACTGTAGTTTTGCAAGGTGTTGCCATTGGATGAAACCTGGTAATGTGGTTTGAATGTTTGTCCCCTCCAAGTCTCATGTTGAAATGTGATTCCCAATGTCAGAGGTGGGGCCTGGTGGGAGGTGATTGGATCAGGGGGTTGGCTTCCTTATGAATGGTTTAGCACCATCTCCGTGGTTAAAAGTGAGTTCTCAGTTCACTCGAGATCTGCTTTTGTAAAAGTCTGAGGCCTCCCCACTCCCTTGCTCTCTCTTGCTCCCACTCTCACCATGTGATATTGCCTGCTCTCCCTTAGCCTTCCATCATGACTGTATGCTTCCTGAGGCCCTCACTAGAAGCAAATGCTAGAGCCATGTTTGTAACAGCCTGCAGCAACACGAGCCAGTTAAACCTCTTTCTTTATAACTCATCCAGCCTCAGGTATTTCTTCATAGCAACACTAAAATGGCCTAATGTGGCCAGACGCAGTGGCTCATGCCTATAATCCCAGCACTTTGGGAGGCCAAGGTGGGTGGACCTGAGATCAGGAGTTCGAGACCAGCCTGGCTAACATGGCAAAACCCCATCTCTACTAAAAATACAAAAATTAGCCAGGCGTGGTGGCACCCGCCTGTAATCCCAGTTACTCAGGAGGCTGAGGCAGGAGAATTGCTTGAACCCAGGAGGTGGAGGTTGCAGTGAGCTAAGATGGCACCACTGCACTCCAGCCTGGGTGACAGAGCAAGACTCTGTCTCAACAACAAGAGCAACAAAATGGCCTAATGCATCTGGTAAAGGTTACACTAAATCTGTATTATTTCTTACAACCATATATGAATCTACAATTAACTCAAAATAAATTTTTTTAATGTGACTAGATATATATGCTCATTACCTATAGAAGCTGCATTTTCCCAGAATCTCAGTGTCATCAAGCCGATTCTTTCTAACAATGCTCGCATATTGGCATATGCATATGGGCATATGGTGCATGTGCCCACAAATGCGTGGATTTGTAAGATGAGACGGTGTAAGGTGCAAAGAGCCAGAAAATGCTCAGTCTATGCCATGGGGAAGGTGGTGAAAAGTCTACACTGAGAAGGGAATGGCTGTACTATCCAGCCAGAAACAAAGTAAATCTGTGGTGATCAATGGTGTTTAGTCAAGAAAGTATCCCTGGGGCTGAGATTTAGATTTAAACTTTTTTTCCAGCACTATTGAGATAATAATTGACAATAATTGTGGTCAAAAAAATGACTTGATATGATTTCAGTTTTCTTAAATTTGTTAAGACTTGTTCGTGGTCCAATATATGATCTATCCTGGAGAATGTTCCACCTACAATTGAGAAAAACGTATATTATGCTGCTGTTGGATGAAATATTCTCTATGTCTATTAGCCTTTGGTCTGTAGTATAATTCAAACCTGGTATCTCTTTATTGATTTTTCATCTGTATGATCTATCCATTATTGAAAGTGAGGTACTGAAGTTCGCTACTATTATTGTATTGCTGTCTATTTCTCTTTTCAGTTTTGGTAATATTTGCTTTATATACTTGGGTGCTCTAGTGTTGGGTGCACTTACAGTTATTCTTCATGGCTAATTGACCCCTTTATCATCATATAATGACCTTTTTTGTCTGTTGTCACAGATTTTTACCTCCAATCTATTTTGTCTGGTTTAAGTGTAGCTACCCCTGCTCTCTTTTGGTTACCACTTACATGCAATATCTTTTTTCCATCACTTCACTTTCAGTTGTGTCTTTAAATCTAAAGTTAGTCTTTTGTAGCCAGCATATTTTTGGATCCTGTTTTTCAAACCCATTCAGCTGCTCTGTGTCTTTTTATTGAACAATTTAATCCATTTATATTTAAAGTAATTATTGATAAATAGCAACTTACTATTGCCAATTTATTATTTTTATGACTGTTGTGTAGTTCCTTTTTTCCTATATTGCTATCTTTCTTTATGATATTTTGTAGTAGTATGCTTTGATTCCTTTCTTTATATTCTGTGTATCTACTAAAGGTTTTTGCTTTGTGATTACCATGAAGCTTACATCAAACGTCTTATAGTTGTAACAATCTATATTATGCTGATAACAATTTAAATTCAATTGCATACAAAAACCCTACCCCTAACTTCTCTCCCCCAACACACATTTTTTATTGATGTCACAATTTACATCTTTTGTATTGTTTATTTATTAATTATTGTAGCTATAGTTATTTTAATACTTTTGTCTTTTAACTTTTATACTAGAGTAAAAGTGAGTTTTATACTTTCCTATGATTTTAAATTACTTATTAGTATCCCTTTATTTCAACTTGAATAACTCCCTTTATCATTTCTTATAAGGCAGTTTCATGGTGATGAATTCCCACAGTTTTTGTTTCTCTGGGAAAGTCTTCTCTCTCCTTCAATTCTGGAGGACAGCTTTCCAAGTATGATATTCTTGGTTGGTGGTCTTTTTCTTTCAGCATTTTTAGTATATCACTCGCCTCCTGGCCAGCAAGGTTTCTCCTGAGAAATCCACTGATAGCCTCATGGAATTTTCCTGCTTTTGTCTTGCTGCCTTTGGAATCCTCTGTCTTTGACTTTTAATAATTTGATTATAATGTGTCTCTGTGTAATTATCTTTCAGTTGATCCTTTTGGTGGAACTCTGAGCGTCAAAAGTCTGAATGTACACATCCTTTCTAAGTTTTGGAAAGTTTTCAAATATTATTTCTTTAAACAAGCTTTCTGCCCCTTTTGCTCTCTCTCTCTTTTCCTCTTAAATTCTTCATTATGCATATATTATTTTACTAGATGACATTTCATAAATCCTGGAGTCTTTCTTCACTTTTTTTATTTTAATTTTTTTTACTTCTTCTTCTCTGGATAACTTCAAATTACTGGCCTTTTTGTTCACAGATTCTTTCTTCTTCTTGATCAAGTCTGCTGTTGACGCTCTCTACCTCATTTCCAGAGGTATTACTGTATTATCTGGCTCCAGAATTTCCCTTTGGTTCTTTTTATTTATAGTCATATAAAATGAACTAGGAAATTTCCCCCCTTTTCCTATATATTATACTTTGAGATAGTTAACCCATCAATTCCTTGAATGTTTTGTGAAACTCATTTGTAAAGTTTTCTGGGTCTATTGTTCATGTGTAGGAAGTAGCAAATGCAGTTTTTTAAAAAATGATTTCAGAAAATTTTAAAAACAAAAAAATGTTAATAAAGTTGTCTTTGGATAGTGAGATACCATGGAATTCTTTTTGACAATATTATTTCATTTTTAACATTAAGATTTAATTTATATAGAGTAAAATTTACCTTTGTAGTATCCAGTTTTATGAGTCAAATTTCTGCAGTCACATGGCATGACTATAAAAAATACAGAAAAGTTCTATTACCCACAGAAATTTTCTCATGTCTGTTTATAGTCAAACCGTCTGTCCACCTCTATTCTTGGCAACCACTGACTTTTCTGTCTGTATAGTGTTGTCTTTGTAAAAATGTCATATAAATGGAGGTATACAGTTTGTAGTCTTTGGAGTCAGGCATCTTTTACTCAGTGTAATGCATCTGAGATTCATCCATGTGTTGTTGGGATATTTCTTCCTGTTGCTGAGTAGCATTCCATTATGTGGATATATCACAGTGTATTCATCAGTCTCCAGCTGAGGGATGTATGTCTGTGTTGATCTTAGATTTTGGCTCTTATAACTAAAGCCACTATAAACATTCACATACAGGTTTTAAATGAACAAGTTTTCATTTAACTTGGGTTAACATCAGCAAATGAATCTCTGGGTGGTAGGATAAGCCTATTTTGTTTTTGTTTTTGTTTACTTGAGATAAGGTCTCGCTCTGTCACCCAGGTTGGAGTACAGGGACACAATCACAGCTCACTGCAGCCTCAACCTCCCAGGTTCAATCAATCCTCCAATGTCAGCCTCCCTAGTGGTTGGGTCTACAGGCATCGGCCACCATGCCCAACTAATTTTTGTATTTTTTGTAGAGACAGGTTTTGCGTGTTTCCTAGGCTGGTCTCAAACTCCTGGACTCAAAGGATCCATCTGCCTCGGCCTCCCAAAATGGTGGGATTACAGGCATGGGCCACTGTGCCCAGCTCATATATTTAACTTTATGAGAGACCACCAAGCTGTTTTCCAAAGTGGTTGTATCATTTTGCATTCTTTTAAGCAATATATGAACAATCCAGTACACAAAATTGTCAGGGTGCTCTTGTTTTCGTTTTGGTTTTAGCCATTCTAATACATGTAAAATGGTAGCTCATTGTTGCTTTAGTTTTCATTTTCCTAAAGACTAATAATGTTGAGCATCTTTTCATTTGCTTATTTGACATTTGCATATCTTTTGGTGAAGTGTGTGTTCAAATATTTCACTTCTATTTTTATTGGATTGTCTGTTTTCTTATTACCTCGTTTGATGGTTTTGTATATTCTGAGTACAAGTCATTTATCAGATACATGATTTGTAAATATTTTTATCCTAGTATATGGCTTACCTTTCATTCTGTCAGCACAGACTTCTTAAATAACAGTTTTTCATCTTGATGAAGCCCAATTTATCTTTTTCTTTTATGGGTCATGCTTTTGGAGTTGTAGCTAAGAAATCTTTAACCCCAGAATCCTTGACTAACTCCAGATCACAAAGATTTTTCTACTACATTTTCTTCTAGATGTTTTACAGTTTGGGGTTTTACATTTGAGTCTATGATATGTTTGAGTTAGTTTGTTACAAAGAGTGAGGGGGGGGTTCAAACTCCTGTAGGATGGGGGCTGGCATGCCAGGGGCTTTCATAGTGTCTTCTCCATCTTCTGCTTTAGGTCTTCCCCTTGTGCTACAAGAAGCATGTGTGGACAAGCTGCTGAGCAGCTGGTAGGTGCTGAGGTGCCACATGGAGGCGTGAGTGACCCAGTGTCCACTCAAGTGTTTGTGTGATCGCACAGGTGCTCTTGTCTGGGTGCCATGCAGCCTCCCTCCGTGTGTTAGGCGTGTGCACATGAGTGTGTGCATACAATGTGGATGCACACGCATGCACACACACACACCATGAGCACCTCTCTTGTTGTTTTTGCCCTTCTCCCAGCCGTAGACCACTGTTACTTGTTACTCAATGTGTTCTACACTGGTTCCAGGGGCAGTACATGGGTGTACTCTGACGCTCTGGTTAAGTCTCTGTCCTTGGCAGGCACTGCATCCTTGGATCTCAGGAGAGGAGTCCCTCAGTGATCTGCCTTGATCCCAATCAATAGGTCTGAACCCAGCAAGTTTGCCCCACCTTCAAGGAATACGGTTTTTCCCATGCCCTTCCCCAGTTTTAGTGGATTTTCTCCAATTCCTTAAAGGTGACAGGCTTTGTGTCCTTCCCACACCAATTTAAGGCTTTTGTTTCAAAAGAAATAGAGGAAAGACAGATCCAGGTGGGATTTTACACCTATCCTGAAGGCCCCTCTTCCCTGCCCCCTCAGGCCTACACTAAGAGGGACACCTCAGGATGCTGCTGTGAGGCACTGTTTCTGTGTCTTGCCTTTCTGGAGATCCCAAAGAGTGACCAAATGGGTACAGCTGCCAGGGAACCAGCAAGGTCTTTTCAAGGCTCATGATAAAGCAACCAGCAGCACCTGGACATGCCCCCTCCCTCGCTTCTCATCCTGCCCTGTCTCATTTCCCTTTTCTCTCATTCCTTCTGCCCTGGAACCTCTCCAATGAAGGATTAGCACTTAATCACTGCCTTACTCTTTGTTTTATAGGGAACAGAGACAGCTACTTTGCTTGTTAATTTTCAGCCTTGTTCTTCTCTAGTAGAAATATTTGAGGCTGCACATTTCCGATTATTGCTTTGGCTGCATTCTACAGGTTTTGGTATGCTTTATTTTTATTCTTGTTCAGTACTCAACAGAGACCTTTCTCTCCCACAAACAGTATCCAGGCTGAGACTGATCAGGTTTCTAGTCGTCTGCCTTTCACTAAAGACCTAGCCCTGTGAGGGTTCAAGTTTGCATGTAGGGATCTCAGTTTATGTTCCTTCCAATTTTAAGTAAGCCCAAGGCCTCATCTTCTGTCCCGATGTGGTTTATGCAACCCACATCACTTGATTGTCAAGACCAACAAATCCCATAAGGTAGCTTGAAGTCAGTGTTACATTAATACTTAGGTTTTCAGCTACCTCTTGTTTTAGTGCTTTGGAGAATTTTTTGCTGCTTTGGAAAAATTTTACTATCTTGCAAACCTAACCATGCATGTAAAAGAAAGCTTATCAAATTTTCCACTCTGTCTAGGTGTTCTCTGGCAAAATATTTTTCAGTATTCTAGAATGCCCTATTTCCAGAAAAGGAAATCTGCATGCGATTGCAAGTATCTATTTAAGATATTTTACCAGAAGATTTGACCCAGTATGTCTTGGTGAGGATTTGGTAGTGGAAAGTTTTGATACTTTGGCCCATGCATCTAAATTATATTGACCAACAAAGGAAATAAAACACGTTTTACTAAATTACTAAAGTGAGTTAAACACATAAGGATTGGTATCAGGGGAGAAGGTTGTCTAATAAGGAAGCTCAAATTTTCAAATTTTTCTTGTTACCTGAAAAATGGCATTCACCATTCATTTAGATTTCACTTAATCACATCCATTAAAGGTCCAGTTCAAGAGATAAAAGAAGAGAGACATATTTTAATTTTAAAGGACTTCTTAAGTGACAAGGACTAATGTTATATAAAAATGAAATATGGCTGGGCGCGGTGGCTCAAGCCTATAATCCCAGCACTTTGGGAGGCTGAGACGGGCAGATCACGAGGTCAGGAGATCGAGACCATCCTGGCTA
>NW_012119598.1:171428-178713 GCF_000951035.1 Colobus angolensis palliatus
AAATAAATAAATAAATAAAAATTTAAAAAGGAATCACTTAATTCTAGGAAGTGTGTCTTTTTTTTCACTATAGGAGATAGCAATCACTAAAACCACTCCTGTAAAGCTAAGAAAAAACCTTTATAAAAATAAATAAGCACCCTCTTTTTGTTAGGATCAGCCAGACTCAAATTTTATGTGAAACAGTCTAATTTTAAAACTTGGCAACTAACTCATCATTTTAAAATTATCGTGCTAGCCAAGCAAACCACATCTGTGGGCCCCAAGTTACAAAGCTTGGCCTGACCTGAGGATCACTGGTTTGGCTTGGCCGGTCCATGTCACTTGTAGAGAAATCTTTCACCTGTTCCAAGTCAGATAGAAAAATGTTAGCTGCCAACATCATCCTTCACTGTGTCCAGGTTTTTGAGCCTAGTCTAAAAAGACATTTACATATGAAATTGCTTTTTGTTTTTAATATCCTATTTTCCCAGTGTTTGAAAAAAAAGTTTAAAAAATGGGAAATAAAATAATGAGAAAAAAATGCCATCTTATCAAAACTACCTATTGATTACCTTCTAATTAGGCAACTTTGTTACCTTGTCAGAACTGAGCTGGCTGCTTGGCTTGTATGAATTCTGTATCACTGGAAACACTCAAGAATAGGATGGATGTCCACAGTGTAACCTACTGGCCTGGGATCCAAGCCAAGCATCTGAGGGATGGTTGGCTGGATTGATGGATGGATGGATGGATGGATGAATGGATGCAAGGGCAATTAAGATGCCTTTTAACCACAGGTTTTCTTGCAAGTAGGGTCTTAATTAATTCACTTATTTGTAAGAAGGAAGCTCAGTGAGGCAGAAAGTTAGATGAGTGGGTTAGGAAAGAAAAAAACAAAAGGATGCCTTATAGTTGTTTTGCCTTCTTCTCAATCTTGCTTTAAAAAGCCCAGCCCCGCGATGTCACTGAAAATAATTTTAACTGCTTCTTTGGTGACTTAGGTTAGGTTGCCTGCTGTGTTTATAATAGAAGGAAGCAAATATTTAATTTCTACTTTTTCACAGCAACTGAACAACTTTCTGAAACTTTAACTGAAAAACTTTTCCCTAGTATGTTTTACTATTAATGCAAGTGTAGTCTTTTATTACCTGTCCCTTAGCTTGCAATTGATGAGAAGGGTATAACTACAATTAACAATGGAAATTGTAGTTAGATGATAGCACAACTCTGAGAATTATAGATCAAACTAGAGGTCTTTATCAGCATTTTAAAAAAATTAAATGTATTATAAAAAGGCAACTCCCTTTTTTGGATGTATTAAGAACTGGATTCACAAGAAAGATGTTTATTTTATGATTTTCTGGTACTGAAAATCACTTTTACCCACTCAAAAACTTTCTCCTGAACTTTACTGACTTCTAAAATTTCTCCACAGAGATAGATCCCTGTTTCCTTTAAATGAGCACATATTGTTAGGAAAGTAGTCATTACTATTTAAACCTATTAGTTATTTGATTATTAGGAGAGTAGTGTAACTATTATTTTAACCTAAGTATCAGTTATTTGATTATAAGTTTTCTGAGTGGTTATCAGTTGACAGAATATGGAGATAGTATGAGAAAAGTCTCAGAAGAAAAATGGATGAGCAGGAGTTACTACTGCTAAGAGTGGGAGCAGAGAAGGAGGAAGAAAGGCATGTGAATGTCAAAGATGGAAAAAACACAGTTTTCTCACTCTGGATGCATCTAATCAGGTCCGGTTTTCTCAGCCTCTCATTTCATTAGATTTCATTGTCTTCGTCTTCCAACGTAGAAAACATATAATTTATTAAATTAGAAATTTTGATTTCTTTAGAAAAGACATATTGGCCCAAAGATATTTATAAGAATGTTTTTGGCTGCTTTATTTGTAATAGCCCAACAGCAGAAAACAGCACCAATGTCCCTCACCTGTGGAATAGGTAAATAAATTGTGTTATATTCCTACTATACAATGAAAGGGAACAAAGCACTGATGCATATAACAATGTGGGTGAATCACATAGAGGTACTGTTGAGTAAACAAAGTCAAAAACAAATAGTACATTCCACGTGACCTCATTTATGTCAAGTTCAAAAGCAGATCAAACTAAGCTGTAGAGTTAGAGGTTGGAATAGTTGTTACCTTTATAGGGAGGGAGCATGATGGAGCCTTCTGAGGTGCTGGAAATGTTCTATATCTGAAGATTTGGAACTTTATAAATCTTAAGTTATATCCATCTAAAAAATAGAAGAAATTTGAGAGTGATCTCAAAATCTCAAATTTTATGCTCCCATCAGTTGAGAAAGGTTCTGTGAGTGGGCTCTAGTGGGCTGGAGTTTAGTGGCAGTGACAAGGAGAGATTGGTGTAAATACCAGTTTGTCTTTAGAAAGCTAGACAGTGAGACCCAAATGGACAGAAACCAGCCTTCATTTCTGTTTCTCACTCTAGAGCCTCACACAAAATGATGATGAATAAATGCACCCAGAGTTCGTCTATGTTTGCTAGTGAACTAAATGTTTGATAACCCATGTCTTGTATGGATTCAAAGCAGTTCCTTCATCTTTTTCTATTAATTTACTTCCAAAGCTGGTTGAACACAGGAGCACAAATGTGGGAAATGATGAAAGACTAAAAGTTCATGCCAAGTGAATCTTGGATTTTCTTTTCAGATAATTGATTTTTCAACTAATTGATTAGTCATAGTTGAAATTAGGGCAATTCTCTGTATTTTGCTTCCAAACTATTTAAGGTCAGTTGAGTAGGAAGCATGATCATTAAGAGTAACTGTAGGCCGGGCGCGGTGGCTCAAGCCTGTAATCCCAGCACTTTGGGAGGCCGAGACGGGCGGATCACGAGGTCAGGAGATCGAGACCATCCTGACTAACACGGTGAAACCCCGTCTCTACTAAAAATACAAAAACTAGCCGGGCGAGGTGGCGGGCGCCTGTAGTCCCAACTACTCGGGAGGCTGAGGCAGGAGAATGGCGTAAACCCGGAAGGCGGAGCTTGCAGTGAGCTGAGATCAGGCCACTGCACTCCAGTCCGGTCGGCAGAGCGAGACTCCGCCTCAAAAAAAAAAAAAAAAAAAAAGAGTAACTGTAAAATGTGCCATCCAAGGAACAAAGATGCGTGGGTCATATATGATTCTATGGGAGTGGGAATGCTGAGGTTGAAAAGTGGGACCTGAAAAATGAGTCCAGGTCTTCTCTAAAGTCCTGTACTCGAGTGAACTAGCTAATTTTTTACAATCAAATCACTGGCCATATTTTAAGCTGCACCATGCCAGAACTGCCTCACTAGTGTGACATAGCAGTGGGATATTGTTACTTCAAGCTGGCTTTCTTATTTGAATTGTTTTAGATCATCCCATAAATACTGTTACCTTCAACTGAGATCCTTGAACAATTCTCCATTTCATTCTTCTTTATTGCACTGCTGGAAGATTCTAGTAGATGGTTTCATTCAGGGTACACATGCAATCTCTCTCCCCAGTGAAACAGAGTGACTGTTTTAGGCTTGTTGCCTGTCACCAAGTCTTAGGATGGATCAAGGGAAAAAACCCACAATCATGATGACATTCCGTAGAAACTGCTTTGGGAATTCAGAAATGCAGCATGAAATTAACCCAAAGTGGAATTTGCCCTGAATTACTAGAAATTGAATGGCAAACCTTTTGTAAAACTTCACTTTGGTACTTGTGATGACCACAGTTGGTCAAAAATTTTGGCTTTATTGATTCGACCTCTGAGTTTATTAAAGCATTCATGGTTAACAAAAATTATGTGTCTGAGCCAGTGGAGCTCAGTTAAAAGAAAGGCAGGCAGTAATAAGGGTAGCCGGTTTTCAAGGGCATATCTCCATCTTAGAACCAGAGTTCCTCTGCTGGGATAAAAATGGCAAACTGAGACACAGAACAGAGTATAATAATCTAAGAAGAAAGTTCCATGAACAACCTAGGAAGTCTAAGGACCACATTGTTCAAGGGACTTTGCCAAAATTATATAGCGAGCTATTTAGAGAGGTAAGCCATGTCCATGATTGTAACTCTTTTATCTTCGTGTGAGTAGATGACATCCTTCTGCATTTATTAAGGCTAAATCAATAGCTTCAGTAAGGCTACAGCTTTCTCTTTCTCAGCCCTTTGTGGGAAGAAACCTTTCCATTTGTAGCACATTGCTCAGTGTAGAGTAGAGGTAGGAGCTTAATACATGTTTATTTAATTGAATAGACATGACTATATACTTCACTACAGTTTATAAGATTTTGTGCTTTTATAAATGATTACTAATTCCACCATTCCATGGAATCCTCCCTATTATCCAATACAGTTGTAAGACAAGTATCATTCTAGCCTCCAAGGCAGGATGTCATGGCTTACTGGGAAACAGAATGTGTAATTCTGGATCTTAGAGTCTCTACTCTTTCTAGGCTCATGAGTGCTGAGAAACCAGCGTTCTGGGTCCATTTCCTCTACCGAGGAAGTTGCTTTCTTTTGGGCCTTGGTGTTTTCAGGGTAGTCAGATAGCACTTCTCAGAAGTGCTGGGCCTTGGAAACTGTTGACTTTTCAGTACCTGAACAGAGTAGCATATAGAGACAGAGTAAAGATTATGCTAGGCAGAGAGAATGGCATAATCCAAGTCATGAAAGTTAGATAGTATATCTGGACAGTAGTTCAAATTAGCTTTGGCAATAAAGTTCATTTAGGGGAATAATGGGAGGTAAGATTGGAAATGCCCATTGAAATTATATTGCAGAGACAAATTCAACAATTATTTACTGAACACATACCTTAAGACCAGCATCATGGCAGGTGGTAAGGGTATTGTAGTAAATAAGGCAGGTGTCTACTCTTAAAGAGCTCACCCATCAATAAAGAGAAAGCAAGTTTCTCATTACAAACAGCAATGTACACTTTCTTCATTAGGCATTGGGATACCTCTAATGGCAGAAAAATGATCCCACCAAAGTTGTGAGACGTTTCCTACCAAAGCTGTCTAGATTATTGCAGAGGACATGTAAGAGAGAAGTGGAAAAATCAGTTATTTATGACAATAAGAATAAAAAGAAAGGACATATGTCCAAAATATTATGCAAGAAAACAATGTGTTTGTTGCACCCAATGGATGCAGAGTTCAAAGCAGGGAAGAAATCACAGGCAACTGAAGTTTCTTATCTGTGAGTAGGAGAGAGAATGTGACATCTAAGTGTATACTTTTCATTAGGAAAACCTCCTAAGCGGAGGAGGGTGGGAGGAGAAAATGAGGTCAAGTTTAGAGTTGCTGTTGAGATGTTTGTGAGATAATATATTGTAATAGATCAGGAAGGCAGCTAGAAGCAGGAGAGGGGATGCACACCGCAAGGGGCCTTTGTCATCAGCATAGAAGAGATCTATGGAGTCCTAAGAATTGCCAAGATCACCAAAGAAGAAAAAAGGCATCAACAATCAGGTAAAAGGCTAAGTTCAAAAAGTGTTTAAAATTATTATTCATTTCCACAGTGTATATAATGAAAAAAAATCCAGCACTAGAAGATTAGTTGAATAAACTATGCTAAATACATACAATGGAATACTACACAGCTATAAAAAAGGATGAAGACCTTTACACATTGATAGGGAAAAAAGGACCAGGGTATATTAAGTGGAAAAAGCAATATGTAGAAGTATATGTAGTATGCAATCTTTTGTGTAGGAAACATAAGTAAATAATACATAGACATACTTCTTATATTTGCATAAAACACTGGAAGAATAAAAAAGAAACTAATTAAAAGGATTATGTCGTGGGGATTGAAGGGGGATAGGGGAGATAAAGTCAAGGGTATAACACCTTGGAGTATAATTTCTTATATTGTTCTAATTTTTGAGCCACGTAAATGTATTACCCTATTCAAAGTATGAACTTAGAAAAATAAGTGCAGAATGCATAGCCCTGTGTCCAGTATAAAGAGCTTGGGAACTGTGGTTCCATTTCCAAAGAGGAGCAGGGTGTGATGGTGGAGAGAGGGAGCCATATTGTGAGGCTTGGACCTTGCAAAGGAGGAGGGGAGCAGAATTTATAGGTGAGGAGATAAGGTGAATGGGTCCTGGCCTCTTTAGTGTGTCTCTTGCTCAGTACGCCCCAATTCCTGTTTTCCATGCATGCCATCCTCTCCTGTCTTTTCCTGGACATTCTAAGTAACTTCGTAGTTTTCATCATGCTACATTCCCACCAAAAGAAACTCCTTTCCCAATGTTTTCCGTTATTCCAAATCTTCACTCATTCTTTTATTCAATAAACATCCAAGCACCTTTATGCACTAGATGCTATAATGAGACCTGAACGTGCCATAGTCCTCCCTACTTTGAAGGTTCACTGTCTATTAAGAGAGACAGACACTGAAATTAACAATGCAACATGATCTTGGAGAACACTTTCTCTGAGAGGTGACCTTTACTCCAAATAATAAAAATTGACCAGTGGAAGGATTCCTTCCAGTTCTCATACATTATTTCTAACTTAATGGTGCCAATCATTTGTATTGCTTTGATTTCTTCAGTTAATATTTTTAGCCACCCATGTGCTTGTCACCCTTCTTGATTCTTGTACCTTCTTATTATTTAATTGCCAAAAGAAGCAGTCATGTGAAAATTGGTATGATGACCCTCATGACATTGATAAAGAAGGGGAGACTAGCAGAGCTCAGTGTCTTGCCCAGGGCCCAAAGCTAATTCCTTTTAGGAGGCTATGCTTAATGGAAAGGGGTTAAATTTGTGATTCTTATGAAGGGTAATAATCACTTTGCTGTGAAAAGTATTACAAGGCTTCTTTTTGTGTTGATTCTACCTGATATAAGAAACTTGACAAGCCAAGAGTCACTGGAATTTTAGTAAGCCCGTTCAGTGAACACGTTTATTTTTATAGCACTTTCCCCCCGACATAAGTTTGACATTATTAACAGAGCCAAAGCCAAGCTACGCTGGCCCTTGGTAAAGACACAGCTTATCAGAGTTTGGGCCCAGCTCCCTCTTCTCTCATTATCACATATGCTGGCCCCCTCCCCACCCACTCTGGGAAGCTGAGGGTTGTGGCTGGTTCTCCTTTTCTAGGATGTTCCATGAGGCCACTTCTAGCAGCGGCCACTGCGCTTGCTCTTCCTATTTCCTCCTTCCAGGCATGTGGCAGCTTTATGTAATGACCAAACTCTCAATTGAGCCAGAGTAAAGAGACTTAGGGAGCAACCTGGGACTCTCTGGCGATACAAGAGGTTCCACTCTAAGCTATAGGCCATTTCATTTACTC